>NW_006399851.1:879167-913174 GCF_000299155.1 Elephantulus edwardii
AAAAATCAGTTGACCATAGGTAGATGGGCTGATTTCTGGATTCTCAATTCTATTCCATTGATCTATGTGTCTGTCATTGTACCAGTACCATACTGTCTTACCCACCACGGCAGTGTAGTAGGATTTGAAATCAGGGAGAGAGATGCCTCCTACATATTTTCTATTTTTAAGGAGTGCTTTGCTATTTGGGGCTTCTTTCCATTCCAAATGAAGCTAGAGATTACCTTTTCAATCTCCTTGAAGAATGGGATTGGTATTTGTATTGGGATTGTATTGAACATATAAATTGCTTTTGGTAGTATTGCCATTTTCACAATATTGAGTCTTCCTATCCATGAGCAAGGGCTATTCTTCCACTTCTCCAGAGCTCTTTTTGTTTCTTGTAGTAATGTTTTGTAATTTTCTTTGAATAGGTCCTTTGTGATTCTGGTTATATTTACTCCCAAGTATTTAATCTTGTGATTAGCTATTGTGAAGGGTATTGTTTTTCTTAGCTCCAGCTCTGCATTCTTATTTGTCACTGTAGAGAAATCCAACTGATTTTTGTATGTTGATCTTGTATCCTGCTATTTTGCTGAATTGGTCAACCATGTCCAATAGTTTTCTTGCTGAGTCTTTAGGGTTTTCTAAGTATACTATCATATCATCTGCATAGAGAGATAATTTTACCTCCTCCTTTCCAATTTGGATTCCTCTTATTTCCTTCTCTTGTCTTATTGCTACTGCCAAGAATTCCAATAGAATATTGAATAGGAGAAGTGATAATGGGCATCCTTGCCTCGTTCCTGTTCTTAAAGGGAATGCCTTTAGCCTCTCTCCATTGAGAACAATGTTGGCTCTCGGGTTTGTGTATATATTATTTACTATGTTGAAGAAGTTCCCCTCTAGTCCTATTTTCTTAAGTGTTTTAATCAGGAAAGGGTGTTGGATTTTGTCAAAGGCTAGTCATAGAAGTTTTAAATGTAAGTTTTACAGGCATTGGTTTATGGAAACTGGGCCATCTGCCACATAGACAAGCCTGTGATCAGCTGCTGGAGGGAACTATGAGGAATGCCATTGCGCAGACATAGATCAGCCCTCCCCCAAATGCTTCAGCCCCTGATCACAGAAGGAAGTGTAAGCACTCTCAGCTGAAGTGAAAAAAAAAACACACAACACAAAAACCACCCAACTGAGCTTAACCCAAAGTGCTAATTCTCAGAATGGTAAGTTAAATAATATATATTATTTTAAGCCATTAATTATTGGGGTTGTTTGTTAATTGGAAAAGCTAATCAAGAGAATTATAGTGCCTTGGGCTTAAAGTAATAAGGACTTGAAATAGAACAATGATAAAAGTTGAATGGCAGGGGCTTGCATGAGCCATTTCAGTGGAAGCAAAAGAAAAAAAATGACTTTAAAATAGCTTCTATTTTGGGCCTTTTCTGTGCCAATTCAATATACATTGTCTCATTTAATCTTAAGAATACCCTTATAAAAATATTATTTCCTGATTTCTAGAAGCAGAATTTGGAGACAGTAAATAACTTGCACAAGTATATGCTGAGTTATAGTTAGTCTCACCCTGACTGAAACCGTACTTTCTCCTATGCTATAACTAGAAAAATGCTGAAAGTTTTACTCGTAATTTCTAGTCTCATTCAATCTTTTTTCTGCATCACAGATGTTAATATCTTGTGTTTTGATCTGAAGTCTAAGCTACCTAGACCATTTAGATTAGAAGCTCATTAAAGGGCCTCCTGATTTTTTTGTAAAAGGATTATGCAGACAGACTATTGTAATAGTAACCAACAAATGGGAAGATCGAAGGCATAATCATATTTTAATACAAAGAGACTACATAAAAGCTGCTTTTGAAAAAAGCAAACAACCCCCCTCTTATTCTTGTTGTAAATGCCATCTAGTTGGTTCTGATTCTTAGTGATTCTATATACAAGATAGCTAAATACTCCCTAGTCCTGCACCATCCTCACAATCATTGTTGCAGCCGTTGTCTAAATTCATCTCATTTAAAGCCTTTCTCTTTTTCTTTGAGCCTCTAATTTTCTGAAGGACCAGCTTCTCCTAATAACATGTCCACAATATGTGAGCTGAAATCTATCTTTGCATCTCAGAAGTATTCTGGTTTCATTTCTTCCAAGACACATTTGCTTGTTCTTTCAGCATTCTATGATATATATATTCAATATAGTTTTCCAACACCTTAATTCAAAGGCATCATTTCCCCCTGTCCTTATATGGGTATTAAAATAAGAAGCTCTCGTGGCATAAAATATTATAAATTACACTGCTAACTCAAAGGTTAGCAATTCAAATCCACAAGCTGCTCTGAAGGACAAAGATAGGCTGGTATTTCTAAAAAAGGATGTGTACCTTCAATACAAAGTGTTGATTTGAGTTGGAAGGGACACAGTAGTAGGCAATTTCGTGGGTAAGGGCAAAATGTAAAAGTAAGTAGTGAAAAACAAAATTTGTGCATTGAGTATTTATGCTAACGATACAAAACAATGTAATTACCATCATGACAACTCCTTTGAAATTATGCATAAATCTGCTCAGATCTGAGATACATAATAATGAGGACCTCCCCATGAGGCCATCTCTGAACAGTCCAACACTATGAGCTAGGTAGATAAATAGCAGGGAGCTCAATTTTCCCTTAAATTGAACAGTTTTACAGTGAATTAGTGGCAAGGCCAGCATTTAATAAATCAAACTAAAAAGCAAAAATGTGCAACTTTTAATGCTGTTTATCTATTGTATCTTCAGTCATAAGAGATACTGTATTAACTCTGTTTGAAACCTGTATCTTTAGGTACAACTTCTAATCATTTTTAACGAGGAATATATGAGTACTAGTTAAGCTTCACTACATGCGGCCCTCAGGTCTGGTTTTAACTGTTTTTGGTCAAACATTCTTCCAAGTGGTATAGCGCTTGGTCTGTCCCTTTGCTGTATAGGTAAGTCGGTTGCTGTGATGTTAAACACTGTGATAATTATGTGTCAAATGTGATAATGATTACCCATGGTGGACAGTGTTTGGTGGAGCTCCCCAATTAAAACAAGCTTGGAAGCAGGAGTTGCATCCACTTCCAAAATAGCTTTCCTCTGGAAACTCTATGAACTCGGAGAAATGGCGGAAGTTATATAAGTGTTCAACTCTTTAGTTCATAAGGTCACTATAAGTCATCTACGACTCGACAGCACTTAAAAACAACAACATACTTGTGAAAACAAACAACAAAAGCAAGGGAAAAAATTAAAAATAAACTAGGGCATTGGGAGTATTGGTAGCATAATCTGTAGAGAATTGTGTTGCCTACCCAAAGGCTGCACGTTTGTGTTTTGAAACCAGCAGTAGCTCTTCAGGAGAAAGATAGGCAATCTCCTCCCACGTGATTTACAGCCTCCTCAGAAACCCAGTAGGTGTCAGCTACAAACTGGTTCCACCAGTTAGAAAGCAGAGAGGGAGAAAGAGAGATGGAGAGAGTGAGAGGGAGGAAGAGGAGAAAGGGGAGGGGAGGGAGAAGAGGAAGAGGTGAGGAGAAGGAGGAGGAGAAGGTGGAGGATCAAAAGGAGGAGGAGGAGCAGGAGGAAGGGAGGAGGAGAAGGAGGAAGGGAGGAGGAGCAGAAGGGAGGGAGAAGGAGGAGGAGGAAGGGAGGGAGAGAAAGAGAAAGAAATAGGAGGAGAACGAGGAGGGAGGGATGGATGGAGGGAGAGAGAGAGAATCTGAGAAAGAATCTTTGGTGAGCAAGTTCCATGAAGTCATCAGACCTTGAGGATCCTATTACTTTATCATCATCTGCAGAATGTGGGTTTTGTTTTCAAGGCTGTGCCATGGCTGTATGTGACAGCTGCAAATTCATTTCTCACATCCACACTGAAAGAGGAGAGTAAAAACTACTAATCAAGTCAACTCCGTTTTCAGCAATTCATAGCACTTACTGAAGACTAGATCCATTGTAATGAATCAATCTTAGCTGGAGCAACTCTCCATGGCTTTTTGAAGCTATAATCTTTGTGAGAAATGACTGTTTCATCTTTCGCCTGCAGAGTCACTGGTGAATTTGAACTATTAAACATTTAGTTAGCAATCCAACACGTAACACACTACCCAACAAGAAATAATTTTTCTGAATGACCAATAACCTCTGCTATAGGCCAGGAGTTTGCCATTTCCCCACAACTAATTGTGGTCTATGCGTCCATATTATACACACTGCAATTAGTTGTGGGAAAATGGCTAACTCATTGAAAATTAGTTACATGTAGAAGGACAAATGGCTATTGGACAGACAGCTAGCAATATCTGCTAATTGGTACATAAGTGACAAAAGTCAATGCACGCTTAATCTTACCAAAATTGTATTAAAGAATTAATTTTGCCAAAAAGAATTCATTTACTCTATCTTGATGGGAAGAATATTATGAAATCAGCGTAAAAGGAGACCTAGCTTTACCTTAGAAAATTAGTTTATTTTCTGCATGCACTGATTTGACTTAGCAAAGATCACTCTCTCTGTTAAGTTTTAGCAACTCACCAATGAATGTAGCAGCATGATGTTTCAATATTAGGAATGGGAGAAAAAAAATGAAAGCTTTTGTGTATTTGTGGTTTGCATTAAGTAAGCTAAGGATACATTTTTTCCATTAGTTATCTGTCATTGTTAAAGCAATTGTGCTTTAACGTATTTATTCATCATGCAACTTATTTGGATTTATAAGAGTGGAATTCAAGTTCAAACAATCAGACAATGGATAAATAATAATTTTTTAAATGTCCAAAGAGCAAAATCAAATGTACAAATGAGAAAAATAGTCACCTGATTGTGTGGGCCATCTGAATAAACTAGTCTAGAAATTGCTCACTTCAAATAAACTAAAAAATTAAAAGGACTCCTACTGTGTAAAAACAGGGGGAAAAGTATATCTAAATCTTAATTAAATGTTCCGATTTCTATAGCTGGCTGCTATAGCTTTAGAGAGACATTCAGAATGATTTTTCTCCTCAGGCCCCCACCCCCTCCAGTCTCTAATTTTGTTTTAAATATCTTATACAGTAGACAATTATACTGAATAATTTCATATTGTTTAGCCAGAAATTCAAAGTCAGCAACAAATGTTTCTGTCCTCTTTTCAAATAAAGAATAATATCTTCATTGACTGACAAAAGGAAGTCTTCTGAGCAAGGGCTATGCCTTCAGGCTGTAGGACAATGCCTTTTAGTATCTGCAAAAAAAACCTTTAGTTGAAATCATGGTTCTAATTGACAGGATTTTTAAATTAGAGCACCCACAGGCCACTTTGCTACACACAGCATCGTCATTTTCTTCTACATTGAAATAATTTTCAATCAACATTGTTTAAAAAAATGAGCAAAGAGTAGAAACTGGCTACCAATACTCTAAAGCTATTTCAAATCCCGAAGCACGAAGATTAATTAAGAACCAATTAATATACAGAGTATGTATACGTCAAAAGAAGATAAAGAAGTCATGATGAGGTCAGGAGTAAAGCTATCTTTTTTTTTTTTTTTTTAATCATTTGAAGCTCATCTAAATCACAATGATGAACTAGAAAACACAACATTAAATAACTTATTCTGCATTATTTTTAAGAATTACAAATTTTAGTGGCTTGTGAGCTTTAATAGTTTCATATACGCTAGCACAGAATGTATGTCTAGTTATTAACAGAGAGAAAAAAGGAGCAGGCATATTTGAGATACAGCACACTGGATAAATGTGTGGACCTGGAAGTGCCACCCACTATCCACGTGCAAGTCTTGACCCCATGTGTGTGATTTTGGGAAAGTACCTTAACCTCTCTGGGCTTAGATTTGCTTGAAAAATGAGAGCATCTCAGTGGATATGACGTATGTAGAGTTTGTGTGAGAATCAGATGAGACAATGCATATGAAAAATTTAGGGAATATGAAATAAAATAAAACTCAAGAAATAAACTATACTAAACTTCTTATAAAAACATTATTAATAACAAAATCTATTTTAAAAAACTAAAAAAACACCCCACATTGAATAGAGCTGAGTTAAACTCCATTTAATTACCATTTATTAATGTAAGTAGCTAATTACAACATCACACCAACTCTTTTTTATATGTTGCCTTTCTCTTCATCCCTTTTATCTATTACTTTCTGCTCCCCTCTCCATTCCTTCTCATCCCTGGTAACCACATAAGAATAATTCTGTCTGTGTGTAAACCTTTCTTTTGCTTTTTATAAAAGTGATCTTAGTCCATAATTGTCCTTTTGTGACTGACTTATTTTGCTTAGCTCAGTGTCCTCTATGTATTTCCATGTTATACAATATTTCACTTGTTCTTTGTTGTTTTTTTAGTGTTACATAATACTCCACTGTATGATTGCACTGAAGTCTTTTTATCAATTCATCTATTGATGGATATTGGATTGTTTCTATCTCTTTTCTATTGTAAATAGTGCTCCAGTGAACATGAGTGTGCATGTACCTTCTAGTGTAGCATCTGTTATTTCTTCGGGATATATTGTTAATGAAATTTTTAGATTTAAGTTATGTATCTTAATTTTCACCTTTCTAAGGAAGCATGAAACTATGTTCCATAATGGTTGCACCATTTTAAATTCCCAGTGCTTGGAGCATACTCTTACATCATCTTTTCTGCCCTGTGCCGTGTGGTTTTCTAGTTTTATTGTTGTATATAAGGAATATTAGGAGAGCTTATTTTATATTGTAAAGTTCTAATTGTGGTCATGAAATCTTACTTGCACAATTTGACAAATTACAGATTAACTGTTTAATCTGAACATATTTTCTAAATGAACTATATATTTTAAGGCTCCTTTACATGGTATAGCAGACATTCTTCATGTTGAGTCTCCTCACTGATGCATCTGAGTCGCTTGTCAGATTTGTGATTTATCTTGCTTTGCCACTGTGAGGACTTCTCTTAGAACTCTGGCAGCTTGTTAAGTACACAGCAAGGATTTTTGAGGGCAAGCTTTAAATGGGGAATTGTCATCAATGATTGCATCCTCATTTCCAAATCTAAAAGGTAACCCCTCATTGCCATCTGGTGTACTCCAATTAGTTGTGATCACTTGGGTTTCCTAGTCTGTAAATCCCAAAAGGAGCAGGCTGCCTCATCTTTCTCCCACAGAGAGGTTGATAGGTTTGAATACCTAATTTTTGGTTAGTTGTCTAACATGCCAGGAAATTAAAGGATGAATTGCATTGGGAAAGTCTGCTGTCAGAGACCTCTCCAAAGTATTGAAGAGAAATGATGTCAGTCTGGAGACTAAGGTGCACCTGATATAGGCCATAGTCTTTGCAGTTACTTGCTATGCATCAGAAAGCTGGACAATGACTAGGGATGATAGAAGGAGAATTGATGCCTTTGAGCTATGGTGCTGGAAAAGAGTATTGGGCTGCTAGAAGAACTGCTAGTATCATCCTAGAGAGAGTGAGACCAGGCTGCTCCTTGAAGGCAAAGATTCTGAAGATTCATCTGACCTACTTTGGATATGTTGCAAGAAGGGACCAGTTCTTGGAGAGGGATGTCATGTGTGGAAGGGTGGAGGAACAGTGAAAGAGAAGAGGACCCTTGATGAGATGGATTGTGTTAGTGACTGGGATAATGAGGGTAGGTGTGTCAGAGACAGTAAGAGTGGCACAGGATAGAGTGGGGTTTAGGGCTGTTGTACATATGGTTGCTGTGAGTCAAAGAGGCAACTTGATGACACATAACAACAACAGCCCAACATATATAATACAGTAGCTTCAAAGGCTGATGATATGCTGAGCGATATATTGTAGGCCTGAAGTAAGTTGCCAACAGCCAAGTTGTTGTTATGTGCTGTGGAGTCAGATCTGACTTGTAGCTGACCTAATGTCACCCTAAAGATTAAGGAGTTCCTGAGTCATCTTAGTTGGATACACCATCATTATTGGCAATCAAGGAATGAAAAGTCCTATTGCACTGGGAAAGACAGCTGTCAGGGATCTCTCCAAAGTATTGAAAAACAATGATGTCAGCTTAAAGACTAAGGTGTGTCTGATTTAAGCCATCATCCTTTTAATCACCTGCTATGCATCTGAAAGCTGGTCAATGAAAAACAATGACAGAAGAAAGATTAATGTCTTTGAGTTATGACATTAGAGAAGAGTACTGAGAATCTCACAGACTTCCAAAAGAACAAACGTCTTAGAGAAAATGCAACCAGAGTGCTCTTTAGAGACAAGGAGGGTAAAGCTTCTGTCAATCTTACTCTGGGCATGTTGTTAGAAAGGGCTATTCCTTGGAAAGGGGCATCATAATTGGGAAGGGGAAAGACCAGCAAAAGATAGAAAGACCCTCAATGAGATAAATAAACACAGAGGCTGCAGCAATAAGGTCAAATACATCAGAGTTTGCAGAGGATTGGACAGCATTCAGATCTGCTGTTCATAGGGGTCACTATTCATACTTGATTCTCTAGTGGAGAAATTGGTGGATTTAAACCACAAGCCATTGGGTTGACAACACAGCTCCTTACCATTAAGCCACCCGAGTTCCCTGTCAACAACCATAACCAACCCATTAACGAACATTTTTTACAATTTTTTCTTTCAATATCTCACTTTTCTCTCTTTCTTATTGGTTTGTGGGATCAACTGTTAAATTACTTTTGGCCACGTGTTAGGGAACATTTTCCCATGAGATTTACACTCTCTGAAAACCCACTAGAAGGTCAGCTATGAATTAGTTATGATTCAATGAAAATGAGTTAAATTTTCCTTGTTTTATTTTTCATTCAAGTATTGCCACAGTTTTTACTCATATGGAAATAAACAACAACAACAAAAGACTCATAGTTTTTCACAGACCTAGTGATCTGTTCTTTTTCCTCCTCAAGTTAATTTGTTCACTCAACAACCACTTCCTACTCAAGTCTATCTTTTTAACATAGTCATTGATTAAATATTATGCTCCTTTTCACTTTATAGGCTTTTGTACACCTTTCTTAATCATTTAAATGGTGCTAGTGATTAAAAATGACCTGTTAAAAGCCAAACTAGAGCTCATTGGATATTGCTACAAATAATTGGAAAAAATATATATTCACAGAATTCCAGGAAGAAATCTTGAATTATTTCAGTTTAATTTTGCACAACATAATGTGGGGATTCTGTTCCATTTCTGAGCAGTATACAAGTAAAAGTAACTGTTGTTGCTGTAGTTAGCTGCTGTCCAGTTGACTACGAATCATAGCAACCTTATGAACAACAGATCTGCAACTTGTCCTGTTCTGTGACATCTTCACCATCTCTGGTATACTCTAGTCCATTAAAATAGTCACTGTGTTAATCCATCTTGTTGAGCATTTTTCTCTCTTTCTCTGTCCCTCCACCTTTCCCAGTATGAGGTCTTTTTGCAAGGATTGTCCTGTCTTGGCAACATGCCAAAAGTATGTAAGATGAAATTTCACCACTGTTGTTTCTGAGGGGCACCCTGGTTACTTGTCCAAGTTATATTTGTTTCTTAGGCTGTCCATGGATTAGTCAGTATTCTTCTCCAACATCACCATTCAAAGGCACCAATCCTTTTTTGTCTTCCCTATTCATTGTTCAACTTTCAGATGCATTGGAAGCAATGGAAAGCACCATGACTTGAATCAGGCACACCTTAGTCATAATGTTGATACCATTGCTCTTTAGCACGTTGGAGAAATCCTTGACTTCCAATTTTCCCAATGCAAGACGCCTTTTCATTTCTTGAATGCTGCTACAATGGGTATTGATTGAAGATCCAATCAAAATGAAATTGATTACAACTTCAGTCTTCTCGCCATCTATTCTGATGTTGCCTATTGGTCTAGTGATAAGGAATTTTGTTGTCTTGATATTGAGAGTAATCAATAATGAAATTTGCAGTTTCTGATATTCTGCAGCAAGTGTTTTAAGGACTCTGAACTTTCTGTAAGCAAATCTGTGCTATCTGTATAACACAGTTGTTCTAAGTCTTCGTCCAAATCTGATGCTATATATTCTCCTTCACAAAGTCTGGCTTCATGAATGATTTGCCTAGCCGACAGTTCAAAAGATATAGAGAATGCATACAACTTGATGCACTCACTTCCTGATTTTAAATCATGTAGTGTTCTGTTTAGACAACTGCTTCTTGGTCTATGTTAGATTTCACATGAGCACAATTACATGTTCTCAGTGTTAGCCATAATTTATTATGATCCACACTGTCAAATGCCTTTGCATAGTTAATAAAGCACAAGTTGCTATTATGTACTGTCGAGTTGAGTGTGACTCATAGCAACCTTATGCACAATAGCTCTGAACCCTGCCTTATTCTGAGGCAATCTCACTGACTCCAACACACCTACCCCCAATACCCCCGTTACTGTGTTAATCCACAGTGTCCCACTCCAGCAATGTGACTCCACCCTCCCAAGCATGTCTTTCTCCAAGGACTGGTCCTCCCTGGGAATATGCCCAAAGGATGTGAAACTGAGCTTCAAAATCCTTGCCTCTAGAGATCAACTTAGTTTCACCATCTTCTACAGGACAGACCTATTTGTTTTATTGTCAGTTCATGGTATGCACAATACTATTCTCCAGCACTACAACTAAGAGGAATAGATTCTTCTGTCACCATTAGTCATTGTCCAGCTCTCTGAGGCATAGCATGCAATTTCAAAGACCATGGCACCTTAGTCTCTAGACTGAAATAATTTCTCTTTAGCACTCTGGAACGGTCTCTGTCAGCAGAATCTAGTACAATTCATCTTTTGATTTCCTAATGACTTATGCCAAGAGTATTGATTGTGGACCCAAACAAGCTGAAATTGTTAAGAAGCTCAATCTCTTCTCCATTTATTATTGTGTTGTCAGTCATCCCAATGGTGAGAATGTTTGTTTTCTTGATGCTGAGCTTCAATCTATAACATACTATCACCCTTGACTATCTGAAACAGATACTTTACATTCTCTTAAGTAACATGCAATAATTTTGAAAATTCAAAATAAATGTTTTAATTTTTTAAATAAACTTTTAATTAATCAAACTATCTATTATTGGAATATGATATACATAACCATGGAATATCCAGTCCCAAAGGAGTAAGTGAATTACAGTCATCTTAAAAAAAAAAATAGACTGATGCTAACATGAATTTTTATTTTTATAATAAATCTAGTTCTTTTAATGGTGGATTATTATTGCTTTTAACGTAATCTTTTTGCCAATAATGTCTCCTGAATATAACAATTGTTTGAATTTAAAGAAACTTTTAAGTTGTACCAGAAAAAGTCGAAGTGATGATTAAACTAGAGTTACATGTTTCTTTATTAAGCAAGAGCTACAACTCATCCTTAACATATAATTAGTGCATTTGAGGTAATCCATTCTTTAATGTGATTTGGGATGATAAATACTATTTATAAGAAATACATAACTCCTTATATTGTTACTCATTTTTTTCTCTAATAACTAAACCCATTAATAGTTGTTAAATTCTTAAAAGTTAACTTTTTCTGTTGTTATTATTAGGTGCCATCAAGTTGAGTATGACTCATAATAATCCTATAAACAGTGGATCTGAACCCTGTTCTATCCTGTGCCATCTTCACACTTTCTGACGTACTGGAGCCCATTGCAACAGTCACTGTGTCAAACTACCTGTTTGAGGGTCTTCCTCTCTTTTGCCCACACTTCACTCTTACAAAGATGTCTCTCTCCAAGAAATAACCCCTCCAAGCAACATGCCCAACGTATGTGAAACAAAGCCTCATCATTCTTGCTTCCAAAGAGCACTCCAGCTGTGTACTCTCAAAGATATATTTGTTCTTTTGACCATCCATGGGATGCTCAGTACTCTTCTCCAACACCACAGCTCAAAGGCATCAATTCTTCTTCTATCATCCTACTTCATTGTCCAGCTCTCAGATGTATAGCAAGTGATCACAATTGGCTTGAATCAGACACAACTTAGTCCTCAAATTGATGTTTTAATTTTAATAAAATTAAAGATTTCTTAGGGTCCAATAATCTTTATTGATCTAAAGTTATCTAGAAGGACAAGTTGTCTTAGTGTTTTAGTTCTGAATCTTCAGTAGATGATTGAGTCTATGAAAGCACATTTTTTACATTTCATATGTATATAGAATTTTCATTTTCTTATTCACACCTTTGCAATTATCCTGTTCAGAACCTGAAGAAGCATTTTTTTTCCAAAGAGACATTTTGTGGTGACTACACTAGGATTTCTGTATTTTCATACACTTTGTGTTTCTCCTTCACATCTCATTTCAGACAGTGGCAATAAAACCTTAATTGTATCTCTTCTCCATTAGGACTCAAACCGTAGGAGGAATCACACTGTGTCAGGTTTGGTTTTTTATCATTACATTCCTAAATCTTAGCACAGTTCCTGATAAGTGCTCAACAAATGTTTAACATTTTCTCTACAATGTATTTGAGTTTATTTTCCGAGCCACTATAGATATTCAGTTGTTAACTTCATTCATTCATGCATTTGTGCTAACATGCATTCATTCAAGAATCCTTTTTGAACTCAGTACTTGCTAATGGATTAGGCCAGCTATTGGTGCCTTGGAAATAAAAGAAATAAATGCTAGAGTAATTTTTTAAAAAAGAAAATAAAAAGGAGAGAAGTACAAATAGTACAGTCAGTAAGCAGAGTACACAGTATAAATAACAATGATTTGTTCTTTTTCATTGTATTTTTATATAATTAATTATTACCAATCTAAGCCTGTTGTCTTTCCTCTCTTCAAGTTCTCATGGAGTCTTTCTAGGTCAGAGAAAGAAAGGAAGACCTCCAACAAGATGAACTGACACAGTGACTATAATCACTGGCTGGAGCATGTCAGAGATCTTGAGAGTGGCACAGGAAATGCAAGGTTTGGATCTTTTGTTCTAAGGTTACTATGAGTCACAGTAGACTCTTTGGCACCTAACAACAACAGTTTCCATCAAGTCAATTCTTACTTATAGTGGCAGATGAGAACTTTATATAGAGTTTTCTGGTGGTCTAGTGTTAAGAAACTGTGCTGCAGTCCCAAAGGCACATGGTTCAAACCCACCCGCTTCTCCACTGCAGATGGGTGGGTCATCTCCTCCGGTGTGATCTGTTGCCTCTAAAACCCAGCTGGAAGGGTCAGTTGTGGGTTAGTTTTGACTAGATGGTAGGTATACAACAACGATAACAATAGAGTTTTCAAGGCTATTACTTCTTGGAAGGGGACTACAAGGGTCTTCCTGAGAGTCTCTGAATGAACTAAAATTGTCAGTCTTTTGGTTGTTAATACAATATGTAACTATTTGCATGACTCAAAGTTTTCTAGTTTATGGGAAGGGTTCTAGAAAGCTGCTTTTCTCTAGTAAGGTGTTTGTTCTCTAAATGTACTCTGGAGATTATGAGCTGGAAGTTTCTACACATTGAATTGAACCATAAGTGCAAGACCTAGCATTGTGTTTTAACAAGAATTCCCAGGGACTTTTATCCCCACACTCTAAAGTTGCAGAGTCAATGCTCTAGATGCTGCTGCTCTACCTTCCCCAACTGAGATATTCCTTCTGAAAGTTAGACCTGAAAGTTGGTCGAGAGCCAAACACAGTTGCCTGAAGGAATTGAGGTCCAGTATACAATGTAGTCCTCAGCAATCTTACCAAGGTGAAGGATGCAATTGTTGCTAACTTTTTTAAACCCATAACTCCCACCAGAATAACTCTCTAAATATGTGTATGATCCCATCTTTGCTTCCAGTTTTTCTTGTTTTTTTATCTCAAAGTTGCATTGATAAACTTCAACTATTAATAAATTAGATTAATGGGAAGAATAGAAATCAGTAATTTAAAGGAAAATTCACAGTAATGAAATACATTTTCTAGGATACATGTTCACCAAGAAGCATTCTAATAATCAGTGTCATGAGTTTCAACCCTTTAAAGTCTATTTCTTTATTTTGTGAATTCTATGACTATTGCCTATTATTTATAGCATCTTGAAAACTTGTCATTATAGCAAAACTGACAGCAAACAGCTATATATCTGTATCATCTATGTCTATCTCAACATAGATCCATTGTTTATTGTAACATGTAGTATGTATAAGCATACTCACACCCACATACAAACACACACTTACCTATTTATGTTTTTAAATGTATTAAGTACATTTCTTTTGTAATGGGTAAGTTTAAAAAATCTTGGTTTTCTTAACTCTGGAAACTATGACTTTCCCATTATTATTCAATGATAAGGTTTTTCACAGAGGAAAAACTTAATAGTTAACAATTTAAAGAAAATAAATTTATCTTAATGTCCTATTTTGTGTATCTTTGCAAAAATACGTTTGACAATGGTTCAGATATGTATTGAAAATTAAAACAGTCAGTGTATAGGGAACCTTTTAGTGCAAAACATTTTGCTCTGTTGCTGTGAGCTCTTTCTATTTCCTAGGTCATTATGTTGTGTTTTAAAAAAATAATATAATTGTTCTCCTTTAACCTGGAGCACACAAAAGCTTCCATAAACAGAAATGTACTTTCGTAGGAAGTTCTAGAGTATCTCCATTTAGGAAGCAATCATTCAGCACAGGTTTTAGCTATTATACATATATGACTGCTATTACACTTATCACATCTTTTAGACAGAAAATGGACAAATACACACAGAATCCTAAGCTACCATACCAGTAGTAAGCTACCATATCAGTAGTAATGATAGTGTGTTTTGTATGTTATTTGTTTCTATAGAGTCAAGTCTATCTTCTTTAAATGATGCTCTTTCAACATCTTATACCAAAAGAGAAAAAAAAATCCTCATTTTCAAATTGTGAAATTGAGTCTGAGATTTGATGAGATCAAGTGTTTAGCCATGGTCTATTGCCATTGCTATGCTAATTGACCTCCTTCTTTGGACTGTTAATATAGGGTTCTTTCCATGACTTCACGTTGCCCTCATAAAAAACCAAAACAAAACAAATAAAAACTGAATAGATGGTGCATAATGAGTTTACGAGCGAGTGTAATAGTTACATCAGCAAAATGCTTTTCTGTGGCAGTGAATGTTGGAAATTCCCTCTGTGAGCATAGAACGGTGTACTTGGTTGTGAGCCAACTAATCTAAAGGTGAAGGCACCTTTGTGGAGAATTGAGCTCGCCAGTGAAGAGAAGAGGGAATGGATACTGCCAGCCCACAAAGGATCAGTAGTTCGCAATGAATGAACATACCCCCACACTGACTTCCATTTGGAAAGTGTCTAACTATGACCATTTGTTTGTAGAGACTCTTGTTTGCTGCCAAGTTTAAGTGCAGTTAGATCTTAAGGGTCATATTAATGCTAACACACTAGAGACAGCTTCGTCCACAAGTAACACAAAGTGGTAATTTTCAATAAAGGTTTCTTAAATTTTGTTCTCTGTTCCTTGGTATTTCTAATTTTCAGAACACTATCTTGATGTCAACTTTTCAAATAGCCATTGGCTTATGTGTTTAAACATATTAGGAGCTATGCACACATACTAGCAAGGTCACCCATGCTGGACAGATTTCAGCAGATCATACACACTACAATGTAGGAAGAAAGGCCTGGCAATTTATTTCCAAAAATTAACCAATGAGAAATCTTTGACTCACAACAGAATATTATGTTATATATACTGGAAGAAGTTGCCCTGCCAACCCTAAGGGGTTAGAATAAGGACAGAGGATGCTTTTGAGCTGTGGTGCTGGAGAAGGGTACTGAATGTACCCTGGACTGCCAGGAAAACAAACGGATTTGTCTTGGAGAGGATTAAACCAAGCTACTCCTTGAAGGCAAGGACTCTGGGGCTTCATCTGACATACTTTGGACATGTTGCCAGGAGGGACGGGTCCTTGGAGAGGGACATCATGCTTGGGAGGGTTGAGGGACAACGCAGGAGGGGAAGACCCTCTATGAGATAGATTGATTCGGTGACTGGGGTAATCGGGATGGGTGTGTCAGAGGCAGTGTGGTTGGCGCAGGATAGAGCAGGGTTTAGGGCTGTTGTGCATAGGGTCGCTATGAGTCGGAAACGACTCGATGGCACATAACAACAACAACAACAACAACTCTGTGGAGAAAGAGGGGCATCCTCCTCCCATGTGATTTCCTGCCTCTGAAAACCTGCTGGACAGTCAGTATGAGTTGGTTCTGACTCAATGGTCCCAAACAACAACAACAACATGCTGGAAGATTAGTTCATTAGGTTGAAAGGTCCTCAAAATACCAGCAGACTCATACTGTGAAAAAAAGGAACATTCTGGTCTCTTGTACTTGGTAGTCTTATGTGTCAGATAAGTTGATGGCAGCTGACAACAAAATGTTTATGTCTGATGGCTATGACCTCCCCATTTCCTCCCCACCCCATAAAGTAAAGTTGTGTGATTTGAGTTTGCCTGCACTTTATAAGGTTCAGTACAGTGAAAAGCCTCATTAATGAGTGTGGGGGGAAATTAGACTAAATGAGCATTGAAGCTGACTGAGAAACGAGTTTATAAGACTGCTATTTCTCTCAGTGCTTAGTGTCTCTGAGTAAACGGTCTTTCTTCTTTTCAGAATCCTGGGTGTTCGACAGTAGATGGCAGTGTGCGATGGGAAATTTAAGCCTTGGCAGCAATTTCTTTGAAACTAGCCCAGTAAAAATGACTTTTTGACTTGGAAGCATTTATTAAATGAACCTCGCTCACGGTTTTGTCTGGAAGCCAGGATCCCACCCTGGAAGGCTCTGGCAACCCACAGGTGCAGCTTTGCAAGTGCTTTGCTTGAATTGAGGTTGCAGCTCTGCTCAGAAGCAAGGGGGAGAGCATTTGGGTACAGTTCCTTGTCAGAGAGCCAAGCAAACAGCCACTCAGTGGTCTTGGCACTCCTGAATGCCTCTGGCAAAGCTAGTGCCTCCCCTCCTCTCATTTTTGGAACTTGCTTTCTGTTAAATCTAAGATTTGGAAGCTCAGAAATATCCAAACACTAAAGGAGCTGGTGGCTTAATGGTAAGGAGTTGCTCTGCCAACCTGAAGGCACATGGTTTGAACCCACCAGCTGCTTCATGGGAGAAAAGTGGATAATCTCCTCCTCTGTGATTTACAGTCAACAAAACTGTGCTGAAGAGTCAGTTATTAATAGGTTCTGTCTGAAAAGATGTGTAACAACAACAATAATGCTTAAGAATTGTCCCTTGTATTCTTTTCTGCCCCAGATGCTCAAATAATTGGAGGAAGGAAGTGAGGGCATTTCCAAACTGAAAAGGCAAACTCTACATGAAAGATTCACCAATATGAAAGTTTGCTATTGGCCTTGGCTAATTAAATAATGGATACTCTTCAGAATTCTTAAGGAACAATGAAAAATGTAACAGTGTTAGACCTTGTTTGGACTTTTATTCTATTACAAATTCAGCTGTTGTAGGATTCATGATAGAATAACTTCTATTCCTCTAATACTCATTAGCAAGAATATATTTTAAGCAGGGAAAGATTAGGTCAAAGCATTTATTTTACTCAATACTTAGAGCATGTTTGTTGTTTTGCTATCAGTGGGAAAATAAGAGATTAGATCTCTTTACTAAAGGAACTCTTAAATAAATGTCCAGAGACATTACAAATATTACAAGCTTCCCACAACTATCCAAAGGAAAAAATGAAAAAAATATGGATGCTTGGATATGCCACAATGAGTAATATCATAGTAACACTTGGACAAAATGAACATAAACTACAGGTAAAAATCAAGTCAAAACTCAAAGTCATTGCATTCAGGAGGCACCTACACGGGGCTGGGCCTCCAGTGACATTCTGAAGCTGTGAATAGCACAAGAGACTGCCCATCTTTCTTTGAGGAGTTGCTGATGGATTTGAACTGCCAGAAAGGAGATGTCTTTGGGTTGGCAGCATTACTCCCAATGACCTATGCTACCAGAGTTATCTAGAGACAGAAATCACTAAGGAGATACAAGATTTATTACTCAAGAAAAGTAAGCAATGACTGGTTGTTATAGGCCCAAGGAATGCATAATTAGAAGGCTTTGGCTATATTTAGGACATAAAATGTGTTCTAGACACTTTTTGGGAAACAGATTCAGGACCTTGCTGCTAACATAAGATGATTTCATTTGCTAAGAGTGGCTGCTAAGGGCTACAACAAATTTACTGAATATGTTTTGCTTATTTCCTTCTCAGCTCTTACTAGCAATATGTTTTCTCTATCAGTCTATGTTTTCAGTATCTTTATATTTTTAGAATATTTATTTATTCATGTCTTTCCCATGTGATCGTTTCTATCACTAATATTTTGAAATGAAAACTCTGGTAGTCTAGTAGAAAGGAGTTGCATGGCCAACCCAAAGGCTTGAAATTCTAATCCACTAGCTGATCTGCTGAAGAAAGATGGCAATCTCCTCCCATGCAATTTACTGCTTCCAAAAAACTGCTTGTGGGCCAACTATGAGTCGTTTCCAAGTTGACAGTACATAACAATAAAAACAACATCTAAATAATACATTTAATGGCATTTAGGAGGTTTCCATGGTGATTCTGATTAACTTGAAAATTTATTGCAATAAAGAACACTGTCAAAGGAATGACACTTAACATTTTTTAAAACAATTTTATTTGATTGGAGTAATGTGGTGAAATGAATTTTTCTGTGTGGTCCTTTTACCTTTAAGGTAAGGAACTTGAGAAAACTCTTTTCTTCAGGTAAGAAAAGAGCTCAAGATTTTTTATTTTTTTTAAGTTTATTGACTATACAAAAGCAATTGATTGTATAGATCATAACAAATTGTGGCTAACAATGAAAATAATGGTAATCCCAGAAGATTTGTCTGTGTTTATATGAAACCTATATCTAGACCAAGAAGCTTTTGTCCAAACAGAACAAGGGAATACTGCACGGTTTATAATCAGGAAAGAAACGTGTCAGAGTTGTATCCATTTTGCATATCTATTCAATCTACATAATGAGCAAATCATTTAAGAAGCTGTATTCTATGAAGACTCATCACCAACCTGATTTATGCACATGACTCAATTTTATTTGCTGAATGTTCGGAGTACTTAAGATGCTTTCTGCAAAATATCCTAGGCTACAGCTTTCAATATGGATTGCATCTTAATATCAAGAGACAAAAAATGTTCACTACTGGACTGATAAGCAACAATCATGATGGATGGATAAAAGATTGAAATTTTTAAAAAAATTCACCTTACTTGGATCCACAATCAACACCTTTGGTACTAACAGTCAGATATAAAAAGATATATAGCTACATTGGAATAGATGAGGGGAAGAATTGTCTCAAAGGACTATATGATTAGGTATTATATATATGACAACAATCTGGAAAAAGAGGTGCATTGCAATGTGTATTGCAGGAAGAGAAAAGAGAAGGAAAGAGGAAAATGTGCAAAAAACGAATGATTAAAGAGACAGAGACAGAAAGAGAGAGAGAGTGAGCAAGCACTGGGAAGGTCTACTGTCAGGAATTTCTCCATATGACTTGGGAGCAACAATTCCGGTTTGAAGATTAAGATACATCTAATTCAAACCATAACATGGACTGCTAGGAGAACCAGGCTGCTCCTTGGAAGGAGGCAAGGATTCTGAAGCTTCTTCTGACATATTTTAGGCATGTTGCAAAGAGGGATCAGTCCTAGGAGAGGATATCATGCTTGGGAGGGTGAAGAGACAGCACAGGAAAGGAAGACCTTCAATGAGATGGATTAATTCAGTGACTGGGGTAATGGGGGTAGGAGTGTCAGAGACAATAATGTTGGCACAGGATAGAGCAGGGTTCAGAGCTGTTGTACATATGGTTGCTATGAGTCACAAGCAACTCAGTGGCACATAGCAACAACAATAATTCAAGCCATTGACTGTATAGATTTATTGACTATATCCACTGAATGTGTGGTTACATTGATTATGTAGCTCACAACAAACTGTGTCTAACCTTGAGAAAAAAGTAGGAATCCCAGAACACTTGATTGTGCTTATGTGAAACCTATACTTGAACCAGGAGTCAGTTGTCAGAACAGAGCAGAGAAACACTGCACAGTTCAAAATCAGGAAGGGAGTGTGTCAGGGATGCACCTTGTCTTCATACCTTTTTAATCTTTATGCAAAACAGATAATTTGGGAGGCTGGAATTCATTAGGAGGAGTGTGGCATGAGGATTGGAGGATGACTCAACAACTTGCATTATACAGATGATATACCCTTGATTGTCAAGACTGAGAAGGACTTAAAGTGTTTGCTGTAGAAGGTCAAGGACTGTAGTATTCAATATGAATTGAAGCTCAACATCAAGAAGACAAAGAGTCTTGCCACAGGCCAATTGGCAGCACCATAATGGATGGAGAAGAGATTGAGGTTGTTAAGAATTACAGCTTGACTGGCTCCATAATAGACACTCTAGGCACCAACAAATGAAAAAAATCAAGAGCTGAGTTGCATTGGGGAAGTTTGCTGTCAGAGGCCTCTCCAAAGTGCTAAAGAGCAATGATGTCAATCTAGAGACCAAGGTGTACATGATCAAGGCAATGGTATTCATAATTATTCACTACGTATTTGAAAGCTGGACAATGACTAAGGATGACAGAGAAGAATTCATGCCTTTGAGTAGTGGTGCTGGATGCAAATATGTCTGTTTCAGAGAGGGTGAAACCAAATTTCTCCTTGGAGGCAAGGATTTTGAAGCTCCTTCTCACATACTTTGGGCACATTGCCAAGGGGAATGAGTATTTGAGAAGGATATCGTACTTGAAATGATGCAGGTGAGGAAGACCCAGGATAAGATGTATTGACTCAGTAACTGGGGCACTGGGGTTAGATGTGTCTGAGTCAGTTATTCTGGCTCAGGTTAAGGTAGCATTCAAAGCTATTGTACATAGGGTTGCTATGAGTTGCAAGTGACTCGATGGCACATAACAACAAGAATAGTTGAGGCCATGATATTTTCAATCATTTTTTATTCAACTGCGAGCTAGATAACGAATAAAGAAGAAAGAAGAACAATTGAACTCAAGGATTTGAGTTGTGACATAAAGAGAAAAGTACTGAATTTCACATAGACTTGTCAAAAGAACAGATATGTCTTGAAAAAAGTGCAGCCAGAGTGTGCCTTGAAGGCAAAGATGGTGACATCTTACGTACGTTTTCATGTTGCTAGGAGAGAGAGAAATCATGCTTGGAAAGGCAGAAGGTCAGGGAAAAACAGGAATACTCTTAACCAGATAGACTGACACAGTGACTGCAGCAATTAGCCCAGGGACGTCCCAGATGATGAGGATGGCACAGGATAGGACAGGGCCCAGATCTGTTGTTCTTATGGTCACTATTAATGGTAATTGACTTGAAGGTACCAAAACAACAGCAAACTTGAGGAGTTACATTTGCCATAGTTTGCTGCTCCAGAGGGTTTGATATTTTTCCGGGTAATTAACATTTTCTGCACAAGCCATCAATAAACAAGGATGGTTTGATAATTTTCGGCCATTTATCTTGTGCTATGATTGGTATGCATATTGAATAGATGCATGAATTGACACAGTCTAACTGTAAACTATGTGATTTAAGTGTCTGCAGCCTATAAGGCAAATAAAATATCTGTGGACTACTGTGCAAAGACTCTGGTCAGTGTTCAAGGCCCTGGTTGTTAGTTGTTGTTAGGTGCTGTAGAGTAACCTAGCAACTCTCTGAACAATTTATATGAACCTTGTCCTATTCTCCACCTTCTCTCTATTTCTGATAGACTCCAACTCACTCTTACAGTCAATCCAGCTCACTGGGGGCTTTCTCTGATGTCTTTTTTCTGAGGACTAGCCCCTCCAGACAACATGCACAAACTGTGTGAGATACAGTCTCACCATATTGAGTCATCCTGGTTGCACTTCCTCAAAAACAGACTTGTTTGATCTTTTGGCAGAAGAGAGGCAAAATTTGCAGTAGAAGGTTGAGAACCAAAACAAAATGAAGAAATACTGAAGTAAAAGAGACAAACATTTATACCTATCTTGTATAATTATCCTATTTTCACAGTAGTAATCTTACACAGTATTTGCCTTTATGTGACTGAGTTCTTTCCTGCAGTATAATACTCTTCAGCTCTTCTATGTAACTGGACAAGTTATATATGAATGTTCAAAAGGAGAAGTGGAGAAAGGGGACCAGAAAAAGGGCTGGGGGGAAATCACTAAGATAGCAGAGGCTAGTGGGCTAATAGAATGTGAAGGAATAGGAAAGATTCAATGTGGACTTGAAAAGATAGAGTGATACTAGGTATGTTGTTGGCGTGTGCCGTCAAGTCAAGACTGACCCATAGCTGACCGTCCAACAAGTTTTCAGAAGCAGTAATCATGGGAGGAGATTCTTATTTTTCTCCCGTGGTCCAGCTGGTGGATTTGAACTGCATACTTTCAAGATTGCAGCACAGCTCATTGCAATAGTAATTAATTACATAAAATTCAACTTATGTGAATGACTGTATAAAACACATTGCAACACAATGCATATGAATGATTACAAATAAAAAATAGAGATCATCAGAAAATTTCAAAAGGCAGTTCAAGAAGATAAAGCAAAGTATTATAACTTTTTAAATAAACACACAAATAATTGGAGTTAGAAAGTCAAAAGAAAAAGAATCATGATCTGCATTATTTAAATTGACAGAACTGAAAAATAGCCTCTAGTGGCCTAGTGATAAGGATCTGAGCTGCAATCCAAAGGCCGGTGGTTCAAACTCATCAGCTGCTACCTGGGAGAAGGATGAACAATCTCCTCCCATGTAATTAACTACCTCTGAAAACTTGCTGGAGAGTCAGCTATAGTTCAGTTTTGACTTGATGGCACACAAAAAGGAGTTACAATACTGAAATGTTTTGTGGACAAAATCTTTACTGATACAACAATAACCAAAAGAAGATGGAAGAAATACATAAAGTCACTATTAAAAAAAAATTGGTTGACACTGTTCCATTTCAGAAAGTAGTATATCAAGTACCAGTGGCAATGAAGGAAGTAGTTAAAGCTGCACTAAAGTCATTAATAAACAAGAAGTACTCAGGAATTGGTGGAATACTAATTAACATGTTCCGAGCATTTAAATATTTTTTCATAGGGGATAGACAAACAGTGCAGATTTTGTATGTATTTCTTTTCCAGAGACACAAGAGGAAGAGAATGCACATGGCTTCAGACATATAAAACATGTTGTTGTTGTTGTTATGTGCCATCGAGTTGACTGTGACTAATAGTGATCCTATGCAAAATAGCTTTGAACTGTGCCTTATCCTGAGACAATCTCACTGTCTCAGACACACCTATCCCCATTACCCTAGTTACTGTGTTAATTCATTTCACTTGGGATCTTCTTCTCCAGTGCTGTTCCTTCTCCCTTCTCAGCATGATGTCCTTCTCCAAGGACTGGTCTCTTCTGGCAATGTGCCCCAAGTATGTGAGACAGAACTTCAAAATCATTCCCTCCCAAGAGCAACTTGGTTTCACCCTCTTCAGAACGGACCTCTTGTTCTCTTGATGGTCCATGGTATGTTTAATACTCTTTTCTAGCACCGTAATCTCAATTTCTTCTCCACCTACCATGGTGCTACCAATTGGACCAACAGTGAATATCTCTGTTTTCTTGATGTTGAGCTTCAACCCATATTGAAGACTATAGTCCTTGACCTTCTGCAGCAAACACTTCAAGTCCTCAATTTTGGTAAACAAGATTGTGTCATCTGCATAATGCAGGTTGTTGGTGAATTTTCTTCCAATTTTTATGCCACATTCCTCCTCATAGAGTCCAGCTTCCTGAATAACCTGTTTTGCATACGTGACAAGGTAAGGAGACAAGATATATCCCTGAAGGACTTCATTCCTGATTTTGAACCTTACAGTACTTTCTTGCTCTGTTCGGATGACTGCTTCCTGGTCCACAGGAGCACAGTCAAGTATTCTGGGATTGCCACTTTTCTCAAGGTTAGTCACAATTTGCTGTGATCCACACAGTCAAATATCTTTGCATCATCAATGAAACACAGATAGACCTTCATCTGTTCAACATCTATCTGACATTGGCTATGATGTTCCTAGTGCCACAGCCTCTTCTAAACCCAGTTTGTATTTCTAATAGTTTTCTATTGAAGCACTGTTCCAATCATTTTTAGATAATCTTCAGTAAGATTTTGCTTGCATGGGTTATTAGTGATATTGTTCAATAATTTTCTTAGCTGTTGGGTCATTGTTTATTGAGAATGAGAGTAAATACTGATCTCTTCCTGTCAAATGGTCAATTCCTTCAGAGTAAATTGAACTTCCTCCTTTATCACCATTGCCTCTTGGTCATATATGGTTTCATTAAATTCTTGTGTATCAGCCATTCCTTTTTGGTGTGGTGACTCTGTGTCTCCTACCATTTTCCTTTGATGCTTTCTGGATCAGTCAATATTCTGCCCCATGAAAGAGACTTGAATTTGTTATTCAGTTCCTTCTTAGAAAGAGATGCCCAATGAGTTTGACTCTTGTTTCTCTGAATCCAGCTCTTTGAATATTTCAATTATATGACTTTTTTTTGTCTTCCTAAGAGGCCTTTTGAATGCTTTTGTTTAGCTCCTTAAGTTCCGCATGTTGTCCCTTTGCTTTGGCTTCTTAGAATTCTAGTGCAATATTCAGATTCTTTTCTGAAATCCATCTTGGTCTTTTCATCTTCCTCTGTCTTTTGCATTCTTCGTGGATTTTATTCTTGATACACTCCCACAAATAATTGATTCTTCATTCATTAGTCAAACCTGTTTCTGATATGGTTTTTAAATTTTAGAGGGATAGACTCAAGGTCAACTTTTCTTGTGCATTTGCTTTCATTTTCTTTAGCTTCAGAGCTGACATATTCTGTTCCACAGTCATCACCTAGACTAGTTTTCACAGCTGATATTGAGCGACTCCAATGATTCTTTCCACACATATAATCAACTTGATATCTGTGTAGATCATCATGTGATGTCCATTTGTATAGTTGTTGTTTGTGTCCTAAAAGATATTTAAAATGAATAAGTCACTGATTGTACAAACTTATATAATTCTATCTCCAGCCTCATTTCTATCACCAAATTCATGCTTTGTTACTACTTATCCTTCTTCCTGATTCCCAACTTTTGCATTCCAGTCACCATTATTATTATTGCACCTTGGTTGCATGTTTGATTGACTTACAACTGCAAAAGCTGGTAGAAATCTTCTATTTTCTTCTCTTTGGCTCTTTAATGATAGTCATATTAATGAGTCTTGCTTGTATTCATATGGATGTTATCCTATAATTCACATCCAATTATGCAAAAATGCAAACAAGATACAGTAATGATAATTATGGATTAGAATGTAAAAGTTGGAAAAAATTAAGAAGGAAGGGTAGCAATAAAGCATGAACCTTTTGACAGAAATGAAGCTGGAAATAAAATTATTGAATTTTGAATGTTTGATGATTTAGTCATAACAAATCCTTTTTAAAAAAATCACAATGGCAAACTTACAGATGGGCCTCACCAAATGGACTGAGTAGGAATTACATTAACGACGTCTGTGGAAGAAATATTTGGAGAAGCTCAATATCAGCAGTCAAAAGCATATCAACTGACTGAATGGAAAAGATCCAAACTGTTTCCATTCCAAAGAAAGGTGATCCAACATAATGTGAACATTATCAAACAATATTACTATCATCTGCAAGCAAAATACCACTGAAGTTCATTCAGAAACAGCTAAAACAGTACATAGAAAATTGACAGAAGTTCAAGCTGGATTTAGAAGAGGCCATGGGACCAGAGATACCATTGCTGATGAAAGATGATGGATCCTAGCTAAAAGTAAGGAATCCTGGAAGAATGTATGTTTGTGCTTTATTGACTATGTGTATCAGAACAAATTATGACTAACATTGAAAAGAATGGGAAACTGAGAACACTTAATTGTGTTTGTGTGAACCTATACCTAGACCAAGAGGCTATTTAGTGAATAGAGCAAGGGAACACTATGTGGTTTAAAAATAGGAACAATGTGCCTCAGAGTTTTATTATTTCTCTATATCTATTTAATATTTATGCTGAATAAGTTAGTCAAGAAGTGGAATCTATGAAGAAGAACGTGTCATCAGCATTGGAGAAGACTCATCAATAACCTTCTTTATGGAGATGACACAAACTTGTTTGCTGAAAGTGAGGAGGACTTGCACTAGCTGAAGAAGGTTAAACATTATAGTCTTCACTATGGATTGCAACTCAACATCAAGGAAACAAAACTTCTTAACACTGGACCTATATGAAACATCATGATAGATGGAAAAAGATTGAAACTGTCAACAACATCATCCTACTTGGATCTTACAATCAGTACATTTGGCACCTGTAGTGAGGTGATCAGGAGAGATATTGCACTGGGAAAGTCTGCATTCAAGGACCTCTCCAAATTCTTGAAGAGCATTGAATTTATATCAGTTTGAGGACTAAGGCATACCTGATTCAGGCCATGGTATTTCTGATCACTTGGTATGCATTTGAGAGCTGGGCAATAAATAAGGATACAGAAGAATTGATGGCTTTGCGTTGTGGTGTTGGAGAAGAGTACTAAATATCCCATGGACTGCCAAAAGAGCAAACATAAATATCTTTGAGAAGGATCAGCCAGAGTGATTCTCATCATAAAATGTCACCTCACATATTTTGGCCATGTTTCTAAGGGAGGCTATTCCTTGAAGAGGCACATCATGCTTGGAAAGGTCGAGGGGCATTCTTTCTTTCTTTCTATTATTATTATTTATTGCTATGTTTAATTTTAAATTTGTGGTTCCAGTGGAAAGCAAATATCTATTGAATGTTTATTAGGCATGAACATTTAAACATCTTTATATAAATTAAGATAATATTACAGAATTGTGCATTGTTTTTAATAAGTTAGTACTGGACAAGGAAAAGGCTTATGATTTTGAAGGCTCTTCGGAATTTTATCAAATGCTGTTTATGTATAATCTTACTTGAAAGAGAAGTTGATCAGAGATAGTTAAGATTTGTCTTCAAACTTTAGATAATTATCCTATAGCAAGTAAAGAGACCTTTTGAAAAAAGAATGCTCTATACCAACTGACATATTTGAAGGTGTCGGTGGAATAAGGATGTAGATTTCAATATAAACTATGAATCCATTTTATGACAAGATTATATAACCAAATCATTCAGTTTAATTTAGGATAAAATATCCTAATGTCTACTTGTGATAGTCCCACAATATCCTCAGCCCATAAATACTACAGAATTCATTAATTCCTTAAATGACAAATTAAGAAACATGATAGCCAAGGCTCTATGCTTCTACTAGAAAATTAGTAGATCAATTGGATTATTTGATTGTGGGAAGAGTATACAAGTCTACTAATATGTATATTTGAAAGCAGTTGACCTGTTTTAAGTTAGCTTGTAATATCAGTTAAAGAAAAAAACAAAACAAAACAAAAAAGTAGTATTCTCTTTGGTCTTGCTTCAATATCCTTTCTGAATTAGAGCAAATTATTCATAGTTTCCTTTAATGTCTACTGTTGTGTTTCTGGGGAATGACTCAAGGGAAGTTTTTATTTAATTCAAAACAAACAGACTGCTTGCACATTAAGTGACTGTCTGATACGTAAATGTTTCCTGAGCGTATTTATTGCTTATCAGAAGTTGTATTACCTGAAATTTTAGTGACTTATGAGAAGGAGCATATGGCAGATCACGAACTCTAGTTAGTGGTTTTGAGTTCACAATATAGGTGATTAAAAGGTCTGATGGCCTAGTGGTAGGAGTTGTGCTCTGTTTAAAAGACAAGCGGTTCAAATCCACCAGCTGTTACATAGAGGAAAGATTGGCAATCTCCTCCTGTGCAATTTACATTATTGAAAAATGTGCAGTGAGTTGATCCAACTTGACAACACATAACAACAACATATAGACGATTAGTTTAGTGCCTTTTTTAAAATATGCTGCGTCTCTTGTGGCCTAGTGGTAAGAATCTGTGCTGCAATTTCAAAGGCACACAATTCAAATGCACCAGCTGCTCCACAGGAGAAGGACGACCAATCCCATCCTGAGTGATTAACTGCCACAAAGGGTCAGCTATGACTTGGTTCTGACTCAGTGGTATGCAATAACAACAACATTGGCACACACAGGGAGTGCTGGTGCCCTAATAGTAAGAATCTGCACTGCAACCACAAGGAACATGTTTCAAATCCACCAGCTGCTTTGTGGGAGAAGCAAGAACAGTCTTCTCCTGTGGGATTAACTGCTTCTGAAACCTTGCTGGAGGGTCAGCTGTGAGTTGGTTTTGACTGGATGTTACTCAGCAACATGACGGATACATTACACAGACATAATAAACAGAAAATTATTCTCTTATTTTTTAAAAAAGTCATTACTTTGAAGTCAGAAATGAGCATAACTGATCTTCCAATAGGTTTTCCAAAGCTTTAACTCACACAGGAGGAGACTATCCACCTTCCTCCTGATGACCTACTCATGGATTAAAATTGCCAAAGAGGTGTAGTCTTTAATTACCAGTTTCTCTGGCTGATATTGAGATGTTTTCTGAATGTGCTTATAGTTTGTCAGGTATTGTATTATTTGAATTTTTGGTGACTCTGATAAGGGACTGATGCCAAGTGCAGTTGAGCTCTAGATGCAACTTAATTTAACACTGTTTTATTAACATATGGAGGTCACGATTTACAACAGGGAGCATAAAATGGAAGATAGATAGATCAACTCACTGAATGGAGGGCAATCACGCAGTACTAGAAATCTTGGCCTAGCCAAGTTGACACATATTTTTGTGGAATACAACTCAATATATCACATTTGTTGTTGTTGTGTACCATTGAGTCAGAACCCACCCATAGCTTAGACGCTGCAGTGCAGATTCTTACCACTAGGTCACCAGATAGCAAAAATATTAAATAATGGGATGTTGTTGTTGTGTCACACAGAGTCAGACTCGACCCATACCTGACCCTGTGACTGGTTTTTCAGAAACAGTTAATTGCATGGGTGGAGAATGCCCATCCTTTGCCCTCAGAGCTGTTGGTGGCCTCGAACTGTGTGCCTTCAGGATTACAGTGCAGCTTCTTACCACTACGTTCACAATTAGAAGACTGTCACTAGGATAGTGATACACTTGCATGGGAAGTTTCTCTTGCAGGAAGTTCTGAATAATATTTTTCATGAATAGGATGACAGAGGAAGAATCAATAATGTTTAACTGTGAAGTTGGAAAAGAGGACAGCATAACCTATGGATTGCCAAAAGTACAAATACATCTGTCTCAGAAAAGTGCAATCAAAGGGCTCCTGAGAGACAAGGATAATGAACTTCACCTCACTTATTTAGGGCATTCTTGGAAAAAAGACATCCACAGTCAACACTCTTGGCACCAGTAGCCAGGAAATTAAAAGGCACATTGCCACGGGAAAGTCTGCTTTTAGGGACCTCTCCAAAGTACTGAACAGCAATGGTGTCTCTCTGGAGACTAAGGTGCGTCTGATACAGGCCATGGTCTTCGCAATCACTTGTTATGCATCAGAGAGTTGGACAATGACCAGGGAGGATAGAAGGAGAATTGTTGCCTTTGAGCTGTGGTGCTGGAGAAGAGTATTGAGGATACCATGGACTGCTAGGAAAACAAACAGATTTGTCCTGGAAAGGGTTAAACCAGGTGGCTCCTTGGAGGCAAGGATTCTGAGGCTCTGTCTAACATACTTTGGACATGTTGTGAGGAGAGACCAGTCCTTGGAGAAGGACATCATGCTTGGGAGGGTGGAGGGACAGTGCAGGAGGGGAAGGCCCTCTATGAAGTGGATTGATTAAGTGACTGTGGTAATCGGGATGGGAGTGCTGGAGACAGTGCGATTGGCACAGGACAGAGCAGAGTTTAGGGCTATTGTACATAGGGTTGCTATGAGTTGCAAGCAACTCAATGGCACATAACAACAACGACAACAACTTGAAAAGTGGAAGGTCAGAGAAAGAGAGTACTACCCTTAACAGCAAGGATTGATACAGTGATTCTAAAAATGGGCTCATACTGGGGATTGTGAGGCTGGAGAAGAATTGGGAAAGATTCACAGATGCTTTTAAGGTCACTAAGAGTCTTAGTAAACTCTGTAGGAGGAAGATTGATGGTCTCCTTACATAAGATTTACAGCTCATGGAAGGATTTCTGTGAGTAAAAGTCAACTCCATTGAGAGTGATTCATTGCTATTATTATTTTGGTTTTTTCAATATTTGCAGTAGAGTCTCCAGGTCTTCTTGCATTGCTAGATGGGGTTGCATTTAGTAGTTGTTTGTTGCTGATGATATTGTGTGTTACAGAATTTAAATTGACTCATAGCTGACCCTCCAGCAAGTTTTCAGAGGCAGTTAATCCAGGGCAATAGATTGTGCATCTTTCTCTTGCATAGTAGTTGAGGGATTCGAACCACATCCCCTTGGGTTTGCAGCACAACTTCATACAGCTAGGCCACTAGAGCTCCCTAGTCCTTGTTTGAAAGTACCCATAATTGATATGTGAACACAGTCTGATACATTGTACTGGTATATGAACTAGCTTAGTAACATTAAGTCAATTCTAACTCTCAGAGTACCTATTGTAGAGAGTAGACCTGCCCATAGTGTTTTCAGGAATGTAGTTTTACAGAAACAGAGTTTCTCATCTTTCTCACATGAGTGGCTAGTAAATAAGTTTGAACAAATGACATTTTGGTTAGACTTGAGTTCTTAACCATCATACCACCAGCACTCTATTTTCTTCCTAGTTATGACTGAGAGGAAAGAAGAGTAATGTCATAAATGGAATTAGGGAAAATGAAAACCACTAAATAATATCAATACACTATTAGATATATAAATAATATAAACACCATCAGCAACGATGGTCCAAGGCATTGTTCCTTTAATTCTTCTCCACTTGCCTTATTAGATGAAGAACTCAGGGGTCATGGATTGAATTGTGTCTTCCTGACAAAATGTATGTATTTAATGATATAATGTAGAAGCTATGTAATGATCCCTCATGATCTGATAAACCAATACTTGTAAGAAGATTAAGGCTGGAATGCAATACCCCTTAATACTATTACAACCTTAATCTTGTAAAGGCATTTTCCCGAGGGTGTGGCCTGGCAGAAAGATTGCTGGGAATTGGGATTCTCTGTACTACTAAGGAAGAATAACCAAGAGTTGGAATAATGCATGCTTTGGACCCAGGTCTTTTTACAACAAAGCTCTTTGAATTTGTGAAAGACCAGGATATATGGGGATCTCAGAGGAATGCCTGTCTACAGATGCTGGAGGAAATGAGGACTTTATAATCAACAGAATAGTTCTTACCCTATAGTCAGCACCCTAAATTTGGACTTCTAGTCTCTGAAGCTTTAAGAGGATAAATTTCTATTTGTAAGGATAACTGTAATACCTCTGTTATAGCAGAACTGGATAACTAAGACATTGCAGTTCCTTGATAAGGTCATTTATTGCCCCAATGCTGGGGGGATGCTTTTGAGGTTGAAGATCAAGACATATAGAGATAATTGGCCTCAGATTTAATACTTTCTGATGTAGTGGAAATCTGTTCTTGTCTTCATCAAGTTCTGTGGAGGTGTTATTTATAATTCTCTTGCCTTAGAAACTCATTTTTTGTTTCTAAATGTCTCCCCTTTAAATTTATAGCCATCACTTCACAGCCTTTTGGCTAAGATCAAGTGTAAATGTATAACCATGATATACAGAGGAACTGTGAAGGATTTTTGTAATTTAGTGAATTTTGGAGCTCTGTTGTGTTGTCCTAATTACTGATTCAAATCCACCAACTGGTCCATGTGAGACAGATAAACCATTCTCTTCCAAAAAATATTTACAGTGACAAAAATAAGGGAGGGTCACTATGAGTTGAATTGACACAAAGGTTTGGGTTTTGGTTTGCCTAGTTGAAATAATTTATTTTAAATTCAAAATTGGACACAAGCTCCTGGGCAATACATAAGAATCACATGGAAATCTTGTTAAAATATATATTCTGATACAAATTTTAAGCAGGGGCTCAAAATCCTGATTGCTTTTATTAAGATTACTCATCGTTTTTTAATTTATACTGTATTTTAAAAAAACAAAACAAACCACAAAAACAAAATGAAGCAACAAACAAGGGAGTGGGCAGTAACAGGCCCTTATTAAGACAAAATATTACTTTCCTCTGTCCTTCTATATAGTTTCACATATAACTACTCTGTAATATTAGTGAACAAAATGCAAATCATGGTCTCAATTTCAAGTATATTAATGTAGCAATCTCAAACTCTTAACCACTTGAGAGACTGAAAATTTCATTTGATATCAATGAAAGAAATGTTCCCTTTACCTACTCTAGGGCAAAGGCAAAAGGCATGGGTCCAGGAAGATAGGTGCAAGAAGTTGTAGATGCTCTAGTGTGATAGTAACCAGCAAGCTTGGAGCTAGAGTGGCATCCACTTCCTAAACAACAAGCCTCTGGAAATTCTATGAACTTTGATAAATGGCGATAGTTATAGGAATGCTTCAGGCCATTTGTTCTTGGGTTCGCTATGAGTCGTGCTCAACTTGAAAGCAATCAACAAAAACAATCATCATTTTCCTTGGAAATTTTCTCTGGTCTCTTTTTTTTCTTTGTTATCTTATTAATTTTTTAAATTTTACACTATTTACAAAATCCAAATACATTGTTTTAGAGAACAAATTGTTTACATTTCCTTAATTTACCTCATCATTTGATGGACAGCAAAAAAGAATTTCACACTATGTTCATTTGTTTACTAGGTGTTTTATCATCAAACACCTTATCCTTGTTCTCTCTTTGTATTCTTCACCAGATCTTCTTTTTTAAATTTTTTATTTGCAAAATTTGAGTACATTGTTTTCAAGAACAAATTCTTTCAATGTCCCTCACCCTCCCACCCATCAGATTGTACAACCCCATGATTAATCTCACTCCCCCACCCCCCCGCACATCCTTATCCCTCTGCTTACACCCTCTCCCACCCCTTTGGGATCCTTATACTCATTCTACAATAATGGTTTTATAGAATATTTATACTTATGTGACTGAGTTAGTTCATTCAGTATAATGCTCTCCAGTACCTCCTAAATTAGGTAATAGTTTACAAAATAACTGATCCTGTGTGCTGCATAGTATTCCATTGTGTGAATGTACCATAATTTCTCATCCATTCGTTTGTGGACTTCTGAGTTATCTCCATGTTCTTGTGATGGTGAATAATGTACTATGAACATTGGTGTACAAGTTTCTGTTTAAGCCTCAGTTCTCATTTTCTTAAGGTATATTCTAAGCAATTGAATAGCTGTGTTATGTGGAATTTCTATGTTCAGCTTTTTGAGGAAGCACCAAATGCCTTCCAGAGTGGTTGTACCATTGTACAACCCTACCAATAATGTAACAGAGAAATGTACAATCTGAAGAAGATAAAATTGATGAGTGGAACCTTCTAAAGATTAAATCCCTGTGTTCATCAAAAACTTTTTACAACCAGGTGAAAAGAAAGCCTACTGACTGGAAACAAACATTTGGCAACACAATCTCAGACAAGAGACTCATAACAAAGTTTACAGAATATTCCTGGGCCTCCACAAGAAAAAGTCTGATAACCCAATTATAAAATGGGCAAAAAACATGGAAAAAATTTTCAAAGAGGAAAATGGTCAAATGGCCAATAAACATATGAAATAATACTCCAAATCACTGACAATAAGAGAGATTCAGATCAAAACCACAATGAGATACCATCTCACTCCAGCAGCAGTGGCAAAGTTTAACAGGACAGCAAGTAATAAACCATTGGTGAGAAAGGAACTCTGAACTATATATTGTTATTGTTATGTGCCATTGAGTTGCCTGTGACCCATAG
>NW_006399851.1:913978-915340 GCF_000299155.1 Elephantulus edwardii
TCCAGAATGATCTGTCCTGCATATAGATTGAAAAGGTATGGAGATAGGATACATCCCTGGTGTACACCTTTCCCGATCCTGAACAATGCAATGTTTACCTACTCTGTTCTAGCTAATGCTTCCTGATCCAAGTATAGGTTTTATATTGGCAAACTTAAGTGTTCTTGGATCTGTATTCTTCTCAAGTTTAGTGACAATTTGATATATAGGACAATTAACATAAATTTTAAAAGTGGCATTTTAGAGAGAGATGGAAAACAAATTATATTCGTTACTAATTATATTTAGTTACTATTGTTTCTGCTGCTTGTTATCAATTTGATTCCAGTTTATTATATTATACATAATAATAAAGCATTTATTTTGTTTTCTTTTATATTTTTTATTTCATCTTGACTACTAGTAAATGTTTAAGTATAGCTCCAACATTGTTAAAATACTGTTAACAAAACATTTCTTAATCCTTGCATTTTTATGATTGTCAGTATATTTTAGCTCATTCAGCCACCAGTTATTACAATTACTAGTACTGAAAGATCTTTTGTTTAGTATAAAGTCAAGGTCACCAGCTAGATACTGTGCTTTATGTAAGAGGTGTATAAAATTGCTCTTTTGATCTTTATTGTTTTGTATGTTTGTTTTCAGTTTCTTTTATTGGTTTGCTTACAAACTTTGTATACATTGCATTTCACACTATTCCCCATTTACACTGTGTTTCATACAATCATTCTTACGCATTGTCTTATAAAATTAAACACTATTGGACCTTGCCCATCATTACCCTGTCTTTTCACCCAGATCCTTACCATTTCACTCCCGACACACTCCACCCACCAAACAGTGGATCCCTCCCTACTCATCATTGCCCTCTGCTCCCACTCCTTACGCCCTTGAGGTCACATACATGTTCTAGTAGTTATTCTTCTATTTTTATATTATCTTATGTAGTATATGTGCTTATGAGACAGAGTTAGTTCACTCAACATAATGCTCTTCAGTCTCTCCCACATTATGTAATATTTTTTTAAACTGCTGTTACTGAGTACTGCATAGTATTACATTGTGTGAATATACCACAGTTTCTTAATCCATCCAGTCATGTTTGGACATTTGGGCTGTTTCCATGATCTTGTGATGGTGAATAACACTGCTGTGAACATTGGTGTACAGATCTCAGTTTGTGTCTCAGTTCTAATTTCCTTGGGGTATCAGAGAGCTGGACAATGAGTACGGATTATAGAAGGAGAATTGATGACTTTCAGCTGTGGCGTTGGAGAAATGTATTGAATATACCATGGACTGCTAAGAAAACGAACAGGTTTGCCCTGGAGAGGGTGAAGCCAGGCTGCTTGTTAGAGGTAA
>NW_006399851.1:915661-920510 GCF_000299155.1 Elephantulus edwardii
CTTTTTGAGGAAACTCTTGTCTTCCAGAATGGTTGTACCATTTCACAATTCAATCAATGATTTATAAGAGTTCTCATCTCTCCATATCCTCTCCAACATTTATTACTTGCTGCCCTGTTAAATTTTGCCACCACTACTGAGATAGTTTCTCCTTGTGGTTTTGATTTGCATTTCTCTTATTACCAGTGATTTTGAGAATTCCTTCATGTGTTTGTTTTCCATCTAAATGTCTTCCTCTGTGAAAAGTTTTCCCTTGTCTTTTGCTCATTTTGTAATTGTGTTATCAATCTTTTTCTTCTGGAGACCCAGGAGTATTCTATGAGGTTTTGTTATAAGACCCTTGTCTGAGATGGTATTTCTGAGTCATTCAATAAAGGAAGCATAACTCTAATATCAAACCAAGGCAAAAAGAATAACAAAAAAGAAAATTACAAACCAATATCTCTCATCAACATAGATGCAAAAATTTTTAGCAAAATTTTAGCCAATAGAAATTAAAAGCACATCAAATAAGTAATTCATCATGACCAAGTGAGAGTCAGAAAAGGCTTGCAAGGGTGGTTCAACTTAACGGAGAAAAAATCACCTTAAGCCACCACATTAACAAAGAAAATAACAATAACCATATGATCCTAGCAATCGATGCAGAAAAGACCTTTGACAAAATCCAACATCACTTTCTTATTAAGACACTGATTAAAATTGGAATAGTAGGGAATATCCTCAACATAGTGAAAATATATATGTAAATCTAAGAGTCAATATTATTCTCAATGGAGAAAGATGAAAACATTTTCTTTGCAAACATGGATCACCCAAGGATGCCCACAATCACCACCTCAATATTGTATTGGAAGTACTTGCTAGGACAATAAGACATGAGAAGGAACTAAAAAGCCTCCAGATTGACAAAGAAATGATTAAACTATCACTATATGCAGATGATATGATAGTATACAGAGAAACCTCAACAAAAAAGGACTCAACAAAAAGAAAACCTGTTAGAGCTAGTGGACCAATTTAGTAGAGTGGAAGAATACAAGATTAATATAAAAACAAAACAAAACAGTGGGATTCCTGTAAAGTAACAAAGAGATCTCAGAGAAGGAAACCAAGAAAGTAATATCATTTATAATGGCCAACCACAAATGGAGAGATATTGAGAGTGAGCCTAAGTAGAGACACAAAAGGCCTGCACAAAGAAGACTGCAGAGCATTTTTTCATGACACAACAAAAGATCTAATAAATGGACTAAATATTGTGAAAATGACTATCCTATCCAAAGCAATCTACATGTTCAGCACAATTCTAGTACAAATAATTAATTCATTTTTCAAGGAGATCAAAAGGGAAATTTTCAAGTTTAATTAGAAAGGAAAGAGACCCTGTGGAAGCAAAACACTTCTGAAAAATCATAATGAAGTAGAGGCATAGCACTCTCTGTCTTCAAAACCTGCTATACTGCCTCTCCAACAAATAGGGCTGGCAAACCTGAACTGCTACTTGCCGGTAGCTGAAACAGGATCGACATCTCACACCATACACAAAAATCAACTCAAGCTTAATCAGAGACCTGAGAGTAAAGCCCAAAATCATAAAGTTCTTATGAAACAAATTGGGACCAATATTAGAAGACCTAGTCTATAGTTTAACGAGCCTGGCAAATACAAACAGAAATGCACAATCTGGAGAGGATAAATTTGATGAGTGGGGCTTTCTAAAGATTAAATACTTGTGCTCATCGAAATCTTTTTTTCAGCAGGGTAAAAAGAAAATCTTTCCTTTATTTTAAGATTTGTATTTTTATACATTCTAATACTTGACAGCTTATGGTGATGAAGGAGGAAGTTCAAGCTGCTCTGAAGGAAACGGCACAAAACAAGGCTCCAGGAGTTGACAGCATATCAATTGATTTATTTCAACAAATAGAGCTGCCCTGGATGTGCTCATTAAGTTGTGCCAAGAAATCTGGAGAACAGCCAGCTGGCCAACTTACTGGAAAAGATCGATACTTGTTCCAATTCCAAAGGGAGATGACCCAACAGAGAGCAGAAATTAACAAACAATATCATTAATATCACATGCAAGCAAGATTCTGCTTAAAATTATCCAGAAACGTTTGGAGCATTATGTCAACAGAGAACTACCAGATGTGCAGGCTGGATTTAGAAGAGGTGGTGGTACTAGGCATATTATAGCTACTGTTAGATGAATCTTGGCAGAAATAAGACAATACCAGAAGAATGTCTATCTGTGCTTTATTGACTATTCAAAGGCTTTTGACTGTGTGACTCACAACAAGCTGTGGCTGACTCTGAGAAGAATGGGAATCCCAGAACATTTGATTGAGCTAATGTGAAACCTATACTTGGACCAAGAAGCAGTCATCAGGACAGAGCAAGGAGACACTACATGGTTCAAAATCAAGAAAGGGGCCCATCAGGGATGTATTTTGTCTCCATAGCTTTTCAATCTGTATACAGAACAGATCATCCAAGATGCTGGGCTGTACAAGAAGGAATGTGGCATTAGGATTGGTGGAAGAGTCATCAACAACCTGCGTTATGCAGATGACAGAACCCTGCTTGCTGAAACTGAGGAGGACCTGAAATACTTGCTGCAAAAGGTCAAGGACCACAGTCTTCAATATGGGTTGAAGCTCAACATCAAGAAAAGAAAGATTCTCACTACTGGGCCAATTGGCAGCATCAGTATGGATGGTGAAGAGATTTAGATAGTTAACAGTTTCCGTTTACTTGGCTCTACAGTCAACACTCTTGGTAACAGCAGCCAGGAAATCAAGAGACAAATTGCATTGGGAAAGTCAGCTGTGAGGGACCTCTCAAGAGTAGTGAAGAGCAATGACGTCAGGCTGGAGACTAAGGTGCGCCTGATCCAGTCTATAGTCTTTACAATTATGTGCTATGCATCAGAGAGTTGGACAGTGACTAGGGATGATAGAAAGAGAATTGATGCCTTTGAGCTGTGATGCTGGAGACGAGTGTTTAATATACCATGGACTGCTAGGAGAACAAACAGGTTTGTCCTGGAGAGGGTGAAGCCAGAATGCTCCTTGGAGTCAAGGATCCTGACATACTTTGGGCATGTTGCAAGGAGGGACTGGTCCTTGGAGACAGACATCATGTTTGGGAGAGTGGAGGGACGGTGCAAGAGAGGAAGAGCCTCCATGAGATGGATCAATTCTGTGATTAGGGTGGTAGGAATGAATGTGTTTGAGATGGTGGGGTTGGCACAGGGTAGAATGGAGTTTTGGTCTCTTGTACATAGGGCCGCTATGGGTAGTAAATGACTTAATGGCACATAACAACAACAACAATACTTGACAAAATCCCTTTTTCTCCTATAACCTACATTTTTTCCAAATCACGTTGGTACCCCTACATTCATCCTGTGTTTACTCAGGCTGAAGAAATATCAGAATAAGGCAACTATTAATTTTATTTTAAGAACTAACATGAATATAGACTCCCTGGTTGTGCTTGTCTTGAGACATCAGCCTCATTCCCATAGGGAGCATAATTTGTAAAATATCGAAAGCATAGTGTACTTTGAAGAAATGTTGGCGCCTGCTTTTTATCTCTCTTATTATCATTATTTCTAGTCAAAGCTGAGAACTTAATCTCTTTTTAAATTTTTTTTTGTATTCTCAGTGAAAGGGTAAGAGCAATAAAGTTTCCCACCCAACAATTTTTACATGTTTCACTAAAAAATGGTTACATGCTTCACATTGTACCAAAAATACCACTATTTTGATTCTAGTTGTTCCATTCTGATGCCCTAGCCTCATTGTCCTCAGCCTTTTCTTCTATGCTGTAAAGTGTTTATTGATCATTTTGTCTCTTATCTCCCTCATTATCATCAAATCAGAACTAACCTGTAGGTGACCATCCTGTGGGTTTTCAGAGGTTGTAAACTGACTAGGAGGTATTGCCCATCTTTCTCCCATGGAGTGAATGTGAGCTTTTAGGTTGGCAGTGCAACTCGTTATTCAATAGGCCACCAGAGTTCCCTTTGGTCTTATACAAATTATTTTTTTAGGCACAGTATTCAAGGATAATGTTTATTTCTTTCAAATTCAACCATTTATCTAGCTAGAAGGGTACTTGAGGAGATAGTTGGAGTTCATGGTTAAAAAAATATCTCTGGGTAATAGTCCTAAGAATTTCTCCTGTCTCAATAGGTATATTAAAGGTTGGATATTTTGGAAGTTCAAAGTTATGTTCCATAATTTCCCACTATATATATGCACCAATTGCTATCCTATAGAACATTTGGTAATAGCAATTAAGCACCTTTATTTCTTCTGATATCTAGAGTAGACATTTGGTTTATGTAGACAAGTAATCCTACAAACTGAGTTCATACAGACAGTTCTGTAGCCTGGTTCTCTAAGTCTTGGGCTTTGATCTTTCTTTTTTGCTCCAGATAAGTAAGCACCAATAGTTTTATATCAATTGTTAACTTTCTTACAAGATTTTATGACCCATAGATGCTACTTAATCAGATTAGGATCTAAAAATTAAGCTTTTTGAGCCACATTACAGCAATTGATCAAGTTTTCCCATGAGACTGTGATCAATCTTTAAACAAAGAAAATTAATCCTGTTATGCCTCAAAAAGTGTCATTTTCTAAGATCCCTCATGTTTTATTATACCTTTACCTTTATGAATCTCTGTCTCTTTCTTTCTCATTTTTGATGTATATTTGGTAAAATTGATGAGTCAATGTTGCTGTTATGTGCCGTCTTGTTCCTTGCGACTCATAGTGACCCTATGTACTACAGCCCTACACTCTGCTCTGTCCTGTGCCAATCACACTGTCTCTGA
>NW_006399851.1:921585-926877 GCF_000299155.1 Elephantulus edwardii
GGTCTCTCCTCACAACATGTCCAAAGTATGTTAGACGGAGCCTCAGAATCCTTGCCTCCAAGGAGCCACCCGGTTTAACCCTTTCCCTGAAATATTACGTTTTAAACAAGGCAGTGGTGCCATGTATATGTTAATATGCAAATAGCTGCACAGGTGGTATCACTAGACTTGAACTGACCAAGGTAAGGACGGCATTTCATTCATTATTATAGGTGCATTACAATCAAAACAATGAGTAATGGCTGGATATATGCATATTGTCGTTTCTTTTATGATGAATACTATTTAATTATATATTAAGAATTCTCTATCTGACTTCTAACTGTCCATAGACTCATTTCTTCAATTCATTAGCTTTCTCAAGTCTGCTACCCTCATTACATATTCAGATTCTTGGCAGCTTTGCTTTGTCTTTGAACACAATGTGAAGAATTTTAAAATATTTCCCATTTTCTTTCATTTAGTTCTACTCCTTTCACTAAAAGGGAACTTGTTTTTGTGCTCTATTAGATTGGAAAGGAGTTCCGGTGGCTTAGTGGCAAGAGGTTGCACTATCACCTAAGAGACATGCAGTCTGGATCCACCAACTGCTCTTGGGTTGAAGATGGACAATCTCCTCCTATGCAATTTACTGCCTCTGAAACTCAGCTGGATGCTTAACCATGAGTTGATTCCAACTCAACGGTACATAACAACAACAACAACAACAAAACAATTAGATTAAAAGTGTACAAAACAGAAATAACATAGCCAATTTATCTTCCTTTCTTATAAAACCAAAGTTTTGGTGTCATTTAAATACACAGAGAAATAGAATTCCACAGTATGGAAAACAGTTTATTATTCTAGTTGCAACAATGGAGAAGAAAATTCAGAACTTCATAATTTAAGGGAAAGAAAGAAAAAAAATCCCTTGTTTTGCATTCTGGTTTGGTGAATTTCTTGGCTCTGCTTTTGGCTGTAGGAACAGGATGTTCACTCATATAGAAAAATAACAAATAAAATGAGAAACTTAGGACTATGGTAGTGAAAAAATCAATTGCATTTTAAAAGATGTTAAGTACATAGTTTGTCTCTAGCCCTGATATGTTCATTCACTTGAATCAGGTCACACATTCTGAGGATGTCACAAAGGAATCCTCATTAAGTAGAATTAATGCAAGAACCAGCACTGCATAGTTTCTACTTACATATTTTATCATCATCAAAGGACTGAAGTTGACTTAATGAATTATCCCCTCTCCTCTAGACTGAGTTCCCTTCTCATCTGAACACACACTACAAAACTGTGAATGACACAAGAACATAAGGATACCTCTTTGGGAAGGGCTTCTTTAAGGACTGACTGTGCTCATAGTGAGAAATTCTAAAGTGGACCTCAGTATAGCCCAGCCTGTGACCACAGGAAGGAATTGTGACCTGACTTTTCTCATGTCTTTCAATTTTAATGATAAATGATAGATTGTATTTATAGATATCTAAAGAACAAGGCTTTGCTGCAAAAAAATTCTTGTCTATTAAAACTAAAATAAATCATTTCATATTTCAGGTTTTCTGTAGAAAGCAGATTCTGTGCTCTTAATAACATTGGAAGATAAATCAGAATACAACTGCTTCTGCTCAACTGTCATCAAAACTCAAGGAATCATTACAAACTGGACTAATGTATTTCTAGTTATTGTTCTTTTAATAACATACTTTCAATTAAATTTATATACAATTTCTGAAAATAAAACAAAGATCAGACTGCATTTTACTTAAAAATTATTCATGATCTGCCTCTCTATGAAGAGGTATTTTTCCAAACACAGATAAGATTTTTATATTACTTTTATAAACAAAGACATAAATGCCAAACTAATGTTTTTGTGCTTCATTTTTATAGTTTGCTTTAAAACAGCACATCCAATCTAGATAGAGTCCCTTAGTATCAAGTCTCCTTCAGATTTTTTTTTTAAATTTGTCAACTGAAACACAATAGGCATGTGGCATTTTCACATAAATGTGAAAATGTGCCCTGATAGATGTCTAGGTGATCGGTTTAAGTTAATCAATGAATTTAAGGTTAGAATGAAGTTCACAGCACAGCATGTTCAGCAATGACCTTTGTAGTAGAAAAACTGGGGTTCAGTTTCTGAGAGTAAATATTACTATTATATATGTAAATAATGTAATCTACCTTGCAATGGATTTTTAGAATAAAACATTTCATAATAAGCAATGATATTTATCTCTTCCTGTGCAATTAACTGCCTCTGAAAACTCACTTGAGGGTCAGCTATGGGTCAATTCCAACTCACTAGCGAACAATGATACACCAAAGATCCATGTACTTTATCCCTCTGGTAGGCAGCCATTGCTACATTATGTTGTTAGCTTCCATTGAATCTGTTCTGATTTTGCAAACTTACATAGAAAGGAATGAAAAAATTATATTTGGTATATTTAAGTCTATGACTGAGGTCACTGCACATTTCAAGTGTCTTTCTCCTAGGTCTCATCTTCCAGCACATTTTGAATAATACTCTGTTGTGATCCCTAGAATTTTCATTTGCTAATTTTCAGATAAGTTTTCAGGTACTATTGAGTAGAAACCAACTCATAGTTGACACACTAGTAGAGTTTTAGAGATAATAAAAATCAGATGGAAGGAAATTGACTATCCTCCTCCCAAGAAGCAGCTGGTAGATCTGGACCATTTGCCTTTGGGTTAGAAGTGTAACTCCTTACCACTAGGCCACCATTGTTGATGTCAGACAGATCGAAGCTAAAAGTAAAAACAAAAAATACCAGACAGAAACGTATCTCTATTTTCTTGACTATGAAAATAATTTGACTGTGTGGATTGTAAAAATTATGGGTAATATTTAAAAAATGGGAATCTCAGAACTTTTAATTGTCTTTATGTAAAACCTGTACATAGACCAAAAAATTGTTGTCCAAACAGAACAAAGTTTAAAAATCAGGAAAGTTATGCATCAGGGTTGTATCCTTTCTCTATACCTATACAATCTGTATGCTGAATAAATTATCCTAGAAGATAACCACTGTGAAGAAGAATGTGGGATTAAGATTGAAGGAAGACTAAACAACACCTGTTATGCAGGTGACACAAACTTGCTTCCTAAAAATGAAGAGGAATTGAAACACTTGTTGCAGAAGATGAAAGATTACAAACTTCAAAATATATTACATCTCAACTCTAAACTCACAAATGGACCAATAGGCAACATTATGAAATATGGAGAAAAGATTAAAGTTGTGAATTATTTTGTTTTACTTAGATGCAAATAAACATTCATATTATCAGCTGTTGCAAACCTCGATCCTTTACACAATGCCTGGAAGAAATGAACATAAAGAGAAAAACACACACAGAAGACAAGACAGGACTGCAGCAAAGAAAGAAAGAAAAAAAAAAACACTCACACAGACCGGATAAGAAACTGCAGCCTCGTGGATCTGTGTTTATTGGATTTTATAGGGGTCTAAGCAATGATCTCATTTTCCACAGTTTTCATAGAATCATAATAAACAGTGATCTCATATCTCAGTTTTCATAGAATCATAAAAGATGGGTACAGAAACAATTGAGCAAGGGAGGGTACACACTCTCTTCCTTATGATAGATGTTGCTTTTCACCTGAAAGGAGTCAAGGAGACTGAGACCACTTAAAACATGATTTGCAGAAAGAGAGACCTCCAAGTTCCCAGCCTATTTGCAGGACAGGGAACAAAGGTTTCTCTTTAATTGTTAAACCTGAAAGTTACCTGTTTGCAGGCTGAACTCTCAATAACCCTGAAACCCACCCACGTGTGCGGACTGGACTTCCAATAATGGTGTCCAGTCCCCCTCAATCATCAGTCAAGAAATCACATGTTGCTCTGAGAAAATCTACTGCCAAGGACCTTTCCAAAGTGCTGAAGAGTAAAGATGCCAGTTTAAAGACCAAGTGCACTTGATCCAAGCCATGGTATTTTTGATTGCTACCTATACAGCTGAAAGTTGTAAAATGAACAACGAAGAATGAGGAAGAATTAATGTCTTTTAATTCTGGTATCAGAGAAGAATACTGAATGTCTTATGGACTGCCCGAAGAACTAACATGTCTTTCTTGAAGGAAGGGCAACTAGAATGCTCATTAGAGCAAGAATAGCGAAACTTCACCTAACATACTTTTGGCATATTGTCAGAAGAGAGATTTCTTGTAAAAAACAATATTATGCTGGGGAAGTTAGAGGATCAGAGAAAGAGAAGAAGACCTCCAACAATATGGGTTGACATAGTGAATGTAGCTTGGATTCAAACTTTTTGGAGATCCTGAGGATGACACAGAATAGGGCAAGGTTCAGACAGATCTGTTGTTTATAGGATCATTACGAGTTATAGTCAGCTAAATGACACCCTAACAGCAACAGTAACAATTTAAGATGTAGGTCTCCAGATCTTTCTGGCTAATCAATTTTATTTTTTTAATTCAGTGCTAAAATATGTCCAACCATCACTGGTGACCGGGCTAGTATTTGAATTGCAGATATCATAGTTTCCAGCATCATAGCAACATGCCAATGATTTTTGTATGATAAACTATCAGATAAGTGTTTGTGCTCTAGGATAATTATTTTCCAAACATGATTGCCAGATTTGGGAACTTGTTGGAAATGCACATTTTTAGACTAGCATCAGACATCTTAAGTCAGAAATCTATGTTAGGCTCTGAATACTTACATTTAAACATAGCTTCTAGGTGAATCTGATGTACGTTGAATTTTGAGAAACTATAAATGGTATATATTTGTATACATGTGAATAATGAAGCAAGAATATTTCTTGATCTAATAGAACTGTAATTAAAAATTATTCTAGAAACTCTTCAGATCTCTTCAGTTTCAGCAAGCAGGGTTGTGTTATCTGCATATGTAGGTTGTTGATAGATCTTCCACTAATTCTGATGCCGCACTTCTCTTCATAAAGCCCAGCCTTCCAGATAATCTGTTCTACATATAAAAAGGTATGGGGATAGGACATATCCCTGGTGTATACTCTTCCCAATTTTAAACCACGTAGTGCTTCCTTGCTCTATTCTGACGACTGCCTCCCAGTCCAAGTATGTTGTTGTTGTTGTTATGTGCCATCGAGTCGTTTGTGACTCATAGCGACCCTATGTAGAACAGCCATAACCCTGCTCTATCCCGTGCCAATCACATTGCCTCTGACAAACCCATCCCGAGTACCCCAGTCATTGAATCAATCCACCTTATAGAGGGTCTTCCCCTCCTGCGCTGTCCCTC
>NW_006399851.1:927777-942734 GCF_000299155.1 Elephantulus edwardii
TGTTCTGGGATTCCCATTCTTCTCAGAGTCAGCCACAGTTTGTTATGATCCACGCAGTCAAATGCCTTTGCATAATCAATGAAACACAGGTAGACATTCTTCTGGTATTCTCTTTTTTCAACTAAGATCCATCTAACATCAGCTACAATATCCCTAGTACCACTACCCCTTCTAAACCCAGCCTGGACTTCTGGCAGTTCTCTGCTGATGTACCGTTCCAGTCGTTTTTGGATAATCTTCAGGAGAATCTTGCTTGCATGTGAGGTTTCTAATTAACACAATCAAGTGTTCTGGGATTCCCGTTCTTCTCAGAGTGAGCCACAGTTTGTTGTGATCCACACAGCCTTTGCATAATCAATGAAACAGAGATAGACATTCCTCTGATACTCCCTGATTTCAGCCAAGATTCATCTAACATTAGCTACAATACCTCTAGTACCAGGACCCCTTCTGGCCAGCCTAGACTTCTGGTAGTTCTCTGTTGATATGCTGTTCCAATTATTTTTAATAATCTTCAGCAGAATCTTGCTTGAATGTGATATCAATAATATTGTTTGATAATTTCCACACTCTGTTGGGTCACCTTTCTTGGGAATGGGAACAAATATTTATCTCTTCTAGTCAGTTGGCCAAGTGGTTGTTCTCCAGATTTCTTGACACAGCTTGGTGTGCACATCTAGGGCAGCATCTGTTAGTTGAAATATATCAATTGGTACACCATGCTTGCTGCAGAGGGTCAAGGACTGCAGCCTTCAATATAGATTGAGGCTCAATATCAAGAAGACAAAGATTTTCACAATTGGGCCAATTGGCAGCATCAGGATGGATAGTGAAGAGATTGAGATTGTTAACAGCTTTAGCTTGCTTGACACCACAGTCAACACTCTTGGCACTAGGAGCAAGGAAATAAAAAGACATATTGCAATGGGAAAGTCTGCTGTTAGGGACCTCTTCAGAGTACTGAAGTGCAAATCGTGCCACTCTGGAGACTAAGGTGAGCTTGATACAGGCCGTGGTCTTTACAATCACTTGCTATGCATCAGAGAGCTGGACAATGGCTAAGGAGGATAGAAGGAGAATTGATGCCTTTGAGCTGTGGTGCTAGAGAAGAGTCTTGAATATACCATGGACTGTTAAGAAATCAACATGTTCATCTTAGAGAGGGTTAAACTAGGCTGCTCCTTGGAGGCAAGGATTTGGAAGCTTCATCTGACATACTTTGGACATGTTGCAAGGAGGGACCAATCCTTGGAGAGGGATATTATACTTGGGAGGGTGAAGGGACAGCACAGGAGAGGAAGACCCTCTATGAAGTGTATTGATTTAGTGACTTGAGTAATGGCGGTGGGTGTGTTGGAGACAGTGGGACAAGCATAGGGCAGAGCAGGGTTTAGGGCTGTTGTACATAGGGTCGCTATGAATTGTAGGCAACTAGATGGCACATAACAACAACAACTAGAAACTCAATCTATAAAGTGGTTTCTACTTATTTTGAATATAAATGGAGGACTCATCTTATATAAATATACCCTTTTTCAGTTAAGTCAATTCCAACTCATAGTGAGCCTTTAGCTTAGTGACTGCACGATCAGAATGCCTATGTACATAGAACTTAAATATGAAAAAGAAATATTTATTGATAGTTTATATTCTTACAGGTATAATATGCATTACAGTAAATCTTTTCATTAACCCTTAGGACAACCTCAAGTGAGCAATCCTATTAGCAGCCAGACTTAGTTAAGCAGGTAAATAGGATAATAGTGGCTAACTTGATTCAAGTGTTTGAGACATTTATCACTCTAATATATGTCAGAAACTATGTTTAAACAATGTTGTGGAAGTACTCTAAGTTTTCAAATAATCATAGTTTCATTTATATTTTGATGGAAATACTGAACATATATGCACACAATATTAATTTTAAAAATTAATTTTAAAATGTCTATAAAAAGTCCTCTTTACATCCAGGACATTGCATCACTTCATCAGTCCAGTTAGGGATGATGAGCTCAAATTGGAACATATTCAAATTTGTAAATTGTGTGTTCACTGGAGCACTAACCAGAATGGGGAAATGAGACATTAAAGCCCTGGATTAAAATATTTGGCAGAGGCATTCATCTATTGTAATCTAATTGGAATCGACTTATAGATGAGCCTCCAGTGAGTTTGCAGAGACTGTAAATCCTATGGAAGGAAATTCCTTCTCTTTCTCCTATGAAGTCATTGATGGAGTCAAATTTTCAGTGTTGTTGTCAGCAGTACAATGCCCTCTATGGACTATGCCTCTTTTAGAAGCCTAATATAAGATACTGAAATATTTCCAGGATCATGGAGATAAACATTCAAACAGTTAAAATTGACCTCCAACTTTGAGCCAGGCACTGTTGTTTCTGACTCTGCTATTCAAGAGATTTGGTTGAAATAAAATAAGCATGCTGCCCTTGTTTTCTAGGAAAAAGATTAAATTTCTAGTAGGGTATGGATCTGTCTGTTCTGGTTATCACTCCAGTAAACCACTTTTTACAAATTTTATTTCATTATTCTTTTGTTTCATTAACCATGATTCAAATTGTATGTAGGTGTTTGTAAGAATGTATATTGTTAAAGATTATCAAGTTAACTATGATCCTAAGAAAAACAAATCTGAACCTTACCCTGCCCTTCACCATCTTCACAATCTCTGATATGCTCCCATCCATTGTCAAAGTCTCTGTGTCAATCCATTTAATTAAAAGTCTTCCTCTCTTTATATGACTCTCCACCTTTCCCAGCACAGTATCTTTTGCCAAGGACTAGCCTTTTCTGATAAAATACCCAAAGTATATGAGATGAAGTTTCACCATCTTATGTATACATGTAAGGGGTATGTATATGCATATCTACACATAGATATAAATGTGCATATACCTTCTGCCAGGTGGAGAGACACAGTGCCTGCAGCAATGGGCTCAATGTGTCAGGGATTGTGAAGATGGCACATGATAGGACAGGCTTCAATTGTGTTGTTCATAAGGTCTCTATAAGTCATACTTTGACTCCATGGCACCTAACTAAAACAACTTAATTTCTATATTATTTTACTACTCATTTCTGTTGATTTGAAAACTGCTGCTCTCAGCTGAGCCTCTAGCAGGTTTTTAGAGGTTATAAATCACATGGGAAGGAGATTGCCTATATTTATCCCAAGGAGTAGCTAGTGGATTCAAACTGCCTGCCTTTGAGTTGGCAGCACAACTCCCTACCAATGAGACCACCAAGTTCATGAAATTTTGTGGCCTAGTGGTAAGAATCTGTGCTGCAACTCAAAGCCACATGGTTTGAATGCACTAGCTGCTCAATGGGAGAAGATGGACAATCGCCTCCTGTCTAATCTATTGACTCTGAAAACCTACTGAAGGGTCAGCCATGGGTCAGTTCTGACTCAATGGAAAACATCAACAAATATATATATATATATACACACACACACACACACACACACACACATATATACATATACATACATACTCACACACATATATACATACATATACACACATATATATACATACATATACGCACATATACACACACACATATATACACACACATATATACATATACATATACACACATATATACACATATACATACATATATACATATATTGCTTGTTGTGATGTGCCGTCGAGTCACTGACAACTCATAGCAACCCTATGTACAACAGTCCTAAACCCTGCTCAATCCTGTGCCAATCTCACCATCTCCAACACACCTACCCCGACTACCTCACTTACTGAATCAGTCCACTTCATAGAGGGTCTTCCTCTCCTGCACTGTCTCTGCTCCCTCCGAAGCATGACATCCTTCTCCAAGGATTGGTCCCTCCTTGCAACATGTCCAAACTATGTCAAATGAAGCATCAGAATGCTTGCATCCAAGGATCAGCCTGGTTTAACCCTCTCTCAGATGAACCTGTTCATTTTCTTAGCAGTCCATGGTATATTCAATACTCTTCTCCAACACAACAGCTCAAAGGTATCAATTCCCCTTCTATCATCCCTAGTCATTATCTAGCTCTCTGATGCCTAGCAAGTGATTGCAGAGACCATGGACTGTATCAGGTGCAACTTAGTCTCCAGAGTGACATCATTGCTCTTCTAACAGCAGACTTTCCCATCACAATATATCTTTCGATTTCCTGGCTGCTGGTGCTAAAAGTGTTGATTGTGGAGCCAATAAACCAAAGCTGTTAACAGCCTCAATCTCTTCACCATCAATCATGATGCTGCCAGTTGACCCAGTGGTGAGAGTCTTTGGGTCTTTTTATATTGAGCCTCAATTCATATTGAAAGCTGCATTTCTTGACCTTCTGCAGCAAGCCCTTCAGTCCTATTATCTATCTATCTTTCTATCTATCTATCTATCTATCTATCTATCTATCTATCTATCTATTTATCTCACATACAGGTATGCTTAATGTATACTTAACACCCATAGTATATCCTATTAATGTTATGTGGTTTAAATATGTACAAACATTGTACATTATGCATACAGTCCCTGTACAGCCCATATTAAATTCCCATAAAGTTTATTCTTCTTACATCCTTATGGGGCCCAATAGATAAAGCCCAAAAGCTGTATCAGTTTCATATAATAGTGTGACTGTGTTAGGTAGGGAATCGGGCAGGCAGCCAGATTGGAACTTTGTGCATGTCTGGACATAGAGTGGATGAAAACACATGGGGAGCACACAGAGGTGACTGTGGGGACTGAGTGAAGAGCATGTGGTGAGTGCCAAAAGTGCAGCTGGTAGTGGTGACCCTGGCTGCCAATGTCCTGTTGGTACAGCCACTTCCTAATCATTTGCAGCTGGTGCTGCCGAGAGCCAGGAGCCTGTGATCAGGCCAGACCAAGGCAGTGGTGACAGCATTCAAAGTAAGAGTACAGAAGTCACGTCAGGCTGTGTTAGGAGAGAAAAACTGCACCCTGATTGCTGAAGCTAACAGGAGGGGAAGGAGAAAATGGGAGATGTGGTATGGGCATTGAGCATACTGTAGCCCTGATGCTCATTCTTCCAGGACAATTAGGGTCTTTAAAGCAATTCAGAGAAAGGGGGGAAGAAAAAAAAAAGACCTGCTTTCTCTTTAAACAAGAACAAAAACATTTTTTGAGACAATGTTGTGGGACTATGGACATATCTATTTGGTCAATTTTTTGTGTTAAGTGATGTATATATACAGACATATCTAAGTATGTGTTGCTTACCATATTTCTACATTAATTAGAGTTTTATTTTGACGTGGCGTGAACACAATATTAAAAACTTTGTTGTCCACCATGAAGTACAAACTGACCCATAGCTGACCCTCCAGTGAGTTTTCACAGGCCGTTGATCGCACTGGAGGAGATTGCCTATCCTTCTCCAGAGGATTCCCTAGTGGCCTCAAAACAAGTGTCTTGGGGATTGCAGCATTGTTTCTTGTCACTAGACTATGTCCTATTGTCCTGGTTGCCACTCTGCTTCTGTTGCTATTGCTGAAGACTTGGAGGGATGGATGTCAGTGGTGATAGCAACTCAGAGAGAAGTGGTGTCAGCAGAGGGAGGGGAAGTGACTGAAGACAGGCAGAGGGGGCGGGTGGGGAGTGAGCTAGCCCTATCCACTGTTCAAGCCATCAGTGCAGTAGAAGTCTGGGCTTGCAGTTCTTCCAACTGTGCATCACTCATCTGCTGTACAAAGTCCGAGCACAGAAGTCCGAGTATTTGAAGCCAGACTTGTCTTCCACCTCCTCTGCCTGTAACCCACCTATAGTCCAGGGCCAAAGATTCTGGACCTGAGACCTCTAAATTTATAAGGAGGAAATGATAAGCAAACGGAGAGCTATTTTGTCTTTGAAAAAAAAAAACACCAACAAACCAAAATCAAAGCATTATGAGACACACACAGAACAGATGTGGTCAAAACAGTATGCATGTGTATGGAGAGAGAGAGAGAGAGAGAGAGAGAGAGAGAGAGAGAGAGAGAGAGAGGAGGGGGTCTGGTGGCCTGGTAATAAGAAGCTGCATTGTAATCCCAATGGCATGCAATTAGAATCCACCAGCCACTTCACAGGAGAAGGATGGACAATATTTTCCCTTGTGATTTACTGCCTCTGAAAACCTACTGAAGGGTCAGTTATGAGTTGATTCTGATTTGATGGCCCGTAACAACATAACAATATATCTCTATCTCTATCTTTATATTCCTATACATATAACTTTATATCCCTATATCTGCCTGTATATCCTCATCTTTCTATCTATGTAACTGCACAAATACTTATATGAGCTTGTTTGTGTATATATTTCCCCCCCCAGAAAACCCAATGGGATAGTTCTACTCTCTTACATGTGGTTGCTGTTAGTTAAAAATAAACACAATGACACATAATAACTAAACCTTACTAAGGACAGAAATAATGTTTGTTTTATTTAACCTTTTTCTTCAATGCTTGGAACAGTGTTTGGTGCATAATTTGACCTCAGTAACTGCTGATGTAATCAATGACTTGAGGGCTCATAACAACAACAACAACAATAGCTCATTGGGGCTAGTAAAAATTTAAAAGATGTATACTTTCAGGGACCAGATTTTTTTTTAAGTTTTGATAAGCTGAAGGAAATATAGCTGAATCTCTATTCCAAAGCAAATACATTCAGTTTAGTATTTTTGAGCATTAACTTGGTCAATATTCCCATAAGTCATTATCAGAACACTATGTTGATTTGGATAGGATTTAGTTGGTATAATAAGTTAAATATTGGACTAGTGGCCAAAAGGTAGGTTGTTGGACTCCACCAACTACTCAAAGGGAGAAAAATGAAAGTTTCTTCCTGTTAAGATTTATAGTCTTATAAATGATTGCCAAAAGCTGGAATTAACTTGAAGCAGGGCACAAGTGGATTACATAGACATGGATCAATAGGCAACATGATGCTACATTGAGAAAACATTGATGTGGTCTATGATTTTATTATGCTTGGATTAACAATCAGTACCTATGGTAGCAGCAATAAAGATAAAACAAGACATGCTGAATTGGGAAAATCTGCTGTCAAGGACCTCTTTAAAGTGCTAAATGGAAGGAACTTCAGCACAAAGATTAAGTTGTGTTCAATTCAAGCTGTGATATTTTCAGTTGCTTATTATGCATGTGAAAGTTGAGCAATGAATAAGATTGAAGACAAAATGCTGTCTCTGTATTGTGGTGTTAGCAGAGTATTGGCTATAACATGGGCTTTGAGAAGAACAAACAAATTAGTTTTAGAGGGAATGTAACCCAGGTGCTTGTTAGAATGAAGGGTGATGAAACTTTATAGCACATATTTTGGGCATGCTGTCAGAAGATTCCAGTCCTTGGAAAAAAACGCTATACTTGAAAAAGTAGAGGGAAAAGAAAGAAATGATGACCCTAAAGATGCAAAGATTGAACATTTACCTAAGAAGATTTTTAATCTCTACAAGTATAACTATGCAACACTCAATACACTGATTGCTCTTCTGGCTTGATCATTTCCAACAGAATGTGTGCTCATAAACAAAATGGGTTGGGGGATTTTTTCCATAAGAATGAAGGGAGCTACATTTAGCTTTGTCTGTTGTACTTAGTTAAATCTGCCAATGTCAAGATTTTCAATAAGTAACATGAACTGATATTTCCAGCGCTCATCAGAGTCTAGTGGAAAGATCAATTATCTGGTCAAGTTATTAGATTCTGTCAAGTAGAGTATGACTTACAAAGGCTCTATGAACAACCAACCTGAACCCTGCCCCATCCTGTTCCATCCTCATGATCTCTGACACACTATGATGTGGAATTACATGTATTTTCTACCTTTTGTGCAAATATTCTATGCTGTGGTTTTGGAGAAGAGTGCTGAACATCACATGAACTGTCAAAAGAACAAAAAAATATAACTAGGTCTTGAAGAAGATGCAGCCAGAGTGCTCTGTGGAGGCAAATATAATGAGGCTTTGTTTCACACACTTCATGCATTTTGCTAAGAGGGGCTATCTCTTGAAAAGCGGCATGACGCTCAGAAAGGTAGAGGGTCAGCAAAGAAGAGGAAGACCCAGGACCATGAGGATGGACATGGTGACTGATGCAATGGCCTCTAATGTGTCAGGAAGTGTAAGGATGGCACAGGATAGATCTGTTATTCATATGGTGGCTATAGGTTGTACTAGAATGGACAACACTTAATAATAACAACAATACTAAGACATCTTTACTTTCCAGCATGTTGCCAGGAGAGCTTATTCTTTGGGGAGGGACATCATGCTTGGGGAGGTGAAAGGATAGTGAAAGGGAGGAAGACTGTCAACCAGGTGGATTGACACAGTGACTGCAACACCGGGCTTGGATGTGTTAGAGATTGTGATGAGGCCGTCTGGTAGAACAGGGTTCAGATCTATTGTTCATAGGGTCCCTATAAGCAGCACTTGACTTGATGACATCTAACAATAACAAGACCTTTTTTGACATGATGAACTCTAATGTGTCAGGAAGTGTGAGGATGGCACAGGATAGGACAGAGTTCAGATCTGTTGTCCAGAAAGTCACTATGGGTCGAATTCAACTTGATGGTACATAACAACCACAATGCAAATCCATGTTTCAGCTGAGCTCTTATCATTCCTCTTCAAAAGTAAAGGTCAGCTAGACAAATTTTCCTCTCATATACCGTAATTTGGAAGCAGAAGTGACATCCACTTCCTAAACACCATGCCTCTGGAAACTCTATGAACTTTAATAAATGTTGATAGTTATAGAGGCACTTCAGGCCTTTTGTTCATAGGGCCGCTATGAGTCATGCTCAATTTGAAAGCAATCAACAACAACATAAATTAATATGATATGAGAGAACTTGTAATGAAAAAGATACTATTATTTTTCCAAGGCTTCAAAATGAGGAAATGGAGATATTTAACTGAGAAAGCTGAAGTTTATGCAATTTGTTAATGTCAAAACCAATTTAAAAGAAAACTGATGTATAAAGTGGCATTTAGTAGGGCAGAGGGTTCCATTATTTATCCTCCTCCAGGAGGGTCACGCACTCTAAGACTGAACTTATATGCTATCATATCAGGACAGACTCAGAACTGTTCCGTCCAGGGGGGTTTCAGAGGATATAAATTACACAGGAGGAGATTGCCCATCGTTCTCCCATGTAGCAGCTGGTGAATTTGAATCACATGCTTTTGGATTATCAGTGCAACTATTGCTCACTAAGCCACCAGAGCTCCCTACAGTGAGATTAGATAGCTACATAAGAATTTATCTATATTTAGACTTTATAGAGTGATAGAAAGTTCTGGGCCAGACAGGGGTTAGTAGATCTTGATTTCTAATGTTATTCTCAGCTGGACTTTCAACTAGAGTTTAACCTTGATTAAAACAGTTAACCTACTGAGTAAACATGCCCAATCTGCCATGAAAAAACTTAGATGATCTCTAAGGTCCTTAATAGCATCAAAATGTTACATATTTGTGATTAATGGCTAAATTAAATATCATATTGATCTAATAATTACTTGTATTTGTGTTGATCATATTAATACTCAAAACTATAAAAGTGAATATATTTGCTTACAGAACAGAAATTCAGTTTAATTTCTTCAGTTCAACACAATGTAAGAAGAAGAGCCTGATTCCTGAAAGTATAAGCCTTTGGAATTTTTACCAGTACAGTGAAATATTAATTCATTTATTCATTCACTAAATCAATAAATAATGAGATCAAATTATCTACCAGACACTGTTCTAACCACTGACGGAAGTGTTAAAGAAAACAAACATAGAAAAGGTGATACAAGTACAGCCACCAGCATCTGTGGAGACTTGGGGAGGAAAATATCTCAGACTATCTCTCGGGATCTCACCAGTTCCCCAGGGGCTTTCTCTATGCACACACATAGAAATAGTCCCCTACTAAACAGTTGGAGGAGAAGATATGGGTACAACTGTTAGCACTTACATAAACTTGGAAAGGTCAGTGTCTTGAGCATCACTCCTAGGATTTTGTCTACTCTTGGGGTTGTAACCACCTCTTTCTATAAAACTACAGGACAGGACAAAGAAGTGGGTCCACCACACCCAGCAAAGGGAGAGACTCTAGCTCCCTACTTCTACAAGAACAACCAGATGACAAACAATTGGACGACCAATCTTGAAATGAGGAGAGGTTCCTGACTGTGGACTTCCTTAATATAATATATCTCCTAATCTCCTGACTAGTAATACCAAGGATTGGGAATCCAAGTAAGATGAAGCTGTTGATCGTTTCAATCTTTTCTCCATCTATCATGATATTGCTGACAGGTCCAGTGGTGGAAATTTTTGTTTTCTTGACAATGAGTTGAAATTCATATTGAAGGCTTTGGTCTTCTGCAACAAGCACTCTAAATCCTCCTCACTTTCAGCAAGCAAAGTTGTTTCATCTGCATAAAGATTACTGATGATTCTTCCCCCTATCCTAAAGCTGTATTCTTCAGAGAGTACAGGAGCTCAAATAATTTGGTCAGCATACAGATTGAATAGGAAAGGAGAAATAATATGACCCTGACACACTTCCTTTTTAATTGTAAACCAGGCTGTGTTCCGTTGCTCTGTTCACACAACAGACTCTTGGTCTAGGTATAGTTTTCACGTGAGGACACTTAAGTGTTCTGAGAATATCATTCTTCTCAATGTCAGCCCTAATTTTTGATGACCCCCATAGTGAAATGCCTTTTCATAGTCAATAAAGCACATATGGATGTTCTCCTGGCATTCTTTGTTTTCAGCCAGGATCCATCTGACATCAGCAATGATATTCCTGGTGCCATGACATCTTCAAAGTCTATCTTGAACTCCTAGCAGTCCTCTATGTACTCTTTTAGTAATTTTTAAATATTCTTTAGCAGTATTTTGCTTACATGTGATATTGTTTGGTAATTTTTACGTTTTGTTGAACCACCTTTCTTGAGAATGGGAACAATTATGTATCTTTTTTATTCATTCTATCAGGAAGCTGTCCTCCAAATTTCCATTTATAGACTGATGAGAGTATGTTCAGGGCTGCATCTGTCATTTGAAATATGTCAATTGGTATCCCATAAATTCCAGAGTCCTTATATTTTGCAAATGCCTTAGGTGCAGTTGGAATTCTCCATTCATTACCAGTGGCTCTTGATCTTGTGATACTATCTGAGAGATGCTATGGGAAAAATCTTGAATGGTACAGAAAACATCAAAAGAAGATAGAAAGAATACATAGAATCACTGTACCAAAAAGAATTGGTTGATCCTGAAATATTTTGGAAGTACAATACGAAAAAAAGAAGTAAATTTTTCAAAATCAGAGACAAGGATAGAATGCATGATGAGATAAACAGTCACTTACAAAGGAGAACCAAAGTTCTGTTTCTCAGCAGAAACCATACAAAGACGACAATGTAATAAAAGACTAAAAGAAAATAAAATTTCAGTCATGAATCCTATACCTAGCAATACTACCCATCATATATGAAGGAGAAACTAAGTTATTTGCTGTAAAGCAGGAACTTAAGGGTTTAATTAAAATAAGACCAACTCTGTAAGACATACTAAGGGAAGTCTTTCACAAAGAGACAGCAAAGGAGAGTGGATGGACAAATGGAACAAATGATAGCAGAAAAAAAATCACAGCAAAATGGTAATGATAAAACCTGTCTTATCAATAATTATACTTAATGTAAATAGCTTAAGCACACTGATTAGGAGGAAAAAAGAGTAGCAGAATGGAAAAAAACCCAAAACCCAAAGCTCATAATTTTGTTTCCTATAAGGATCCAGGAAGGGGTGGGAGAGGCTGGAAGCAGAGGGATATGAATTTGCAGGGGGAGGGGAGGATTAATCATTAGGTTGTACAATTTGATGGGTAGGGGGTGAGAGAAATTGAAACAATTTGTTCGAATTTGTATGAGTTTTGTAAATAAACTACTAGGAAAAAGTTTTTAAAAAGTAAATGAAGGTGTGGATAGAGAGAAAAATGTGCAACAATAAATGAATGGAAATCCAAGTTTTCTGCAAACTTTCATCAATAAAAAATTAGTAAGAAAAAAATGAGAAAAAAAGACTAAAATAAAAGGGTAGAGAAAATAGACCAAGAAAAATAAATGCATAAGAAATCAAGAGTGGAAATACTAATTTGTGATGAAAAATAAAATGTTCAGAGATTGAAAACTACCATAAGATATAAAGAACAGAATGATATAATAAATATAAAGACACAATATATCTAGAAGACAGGCCTTAGGTAACATCTAGACACTAAATTATAGACCTGCAAAATACATTAAAGAATGGTTAACAGATTTAAAGAAAGAAATAGACAATAGCACTATAAGATATAGATAGGACCACTTTGAAAAAGTAGAGCTGTTGTTGTCATGAACTGTCAAGTAGGAATCAATTCATAGATGACCCTCTAGTGGGTCTTCAAAGGCAGTTAACTGCATGAGAGTAGATTGCCCATATTTCTTTCGTGGAACAGCTACAGGATTCAAAACAAATAATTTTGGGTTGGCAATACAATTCCTTAATGCTAAGGCACATGTTATTGTTGTGTAACATAGAGTCGGAATCAGCCCATAGCTGACCCTCCAGCAGGTTTTCAGAGGCAGTTAATCATATGGGAGGAGGTTGCCCATCTTTCGCCAGCAGAGCAGCTGTTGGCTTTGAAACACAAGCCTGCAGGATTGCAGCAATTTCTTGCCCCTAGGACACCAAAGCTCAGAGCTCCCAAAAGTAGTAAGACTTTAACAAGCTACTGTTAGAGGAAGACCCTAAATGAAATGGATTGACACAGTAACTGCAGCTATGGGCTCAAGTGTGTCAGAGATGTTGGGGATTGCACAGAATAGGACAAGTTTCATATGTATTATCCATAGGGTTATCATGAGTCACACTTGACTGGATGACATCTGAAAAAGACAACAGCTCCAAATAAGAGATCAACTGAAAAGAAACTCAATAAAGATCCAGGAGAAGTAACGTCTACAATTAGCCAATTTGATCTTGTAGATGAGTACTTCACCCAACTAATTTACTTTCAATTTACTTTCTTCTCATGTGCACATGGTACATTCTCTAGAATTGATAATATACGAATTAAGTCTCAACAAATTTTGAAATAATATTAATTATCTTCTCAGATCACAATGCCATAAAATTATAAATTAACAACAAGAAAAATAAAGGATAAAAACTACCCACGTGGAAGTTAAATAACATGTTCCCTGAGCACTACTGAGTAGTATAAGAACTAGAAAGTGAAACAAAACAACAACAGATAATATTCTCAAAACAGTGGAGAATGAAAAGAAAACACACTCCTTCCCTGTTGTACATTCAGGTACTTTGGGTTAAATAATGCTGTAGCTACATCACACAGGATCCCTTAAATTCAAGCAGAAGGGCCTGAGCCAGGCTGAGACAGGCTAAGATGCAATTTCTGAATAGGAACAGTCTTCCCTGTTCTGTCCTCAGGCACTTTGGATTAAACACTTCTGTCTAGCTACATCATGTGATATCTCTTAAGCTCAAGCCAGGATGAGGCATGGTTTCTGGAAGGTTACAGACTTCCTTGTTCTGCCATTCAAAAGGGAGCACAAATATGCAGGTTATTAAAAAAATATTTCCATACCCTGTGTCATTATATAGTTACAACAACCTAACATCATCTACCAAGAAAAGATTCATGTCAAGAAAATAGCAGTGTGCCTCAGAAATCACAGAAAACCAAAATAGTGCTTCTCTCAAAAGAGCAGACTTAATGAACAACCCAGATAAAGAGAAAGAGAAGAAATATGTTGATGTGGAGTTATACGAATGGCTACAGAAGAATATATTAATGATGAACAACTTGACCATCTATGGAAGAAAATGCAAAAGATAGAAGGACAAAATATTAGAACAGGAAAAGATGACTGGAATAAGAAATAAAGAAGAAAAATTAATGATCTAACTCAACAATTTAATAGACTAGAAAAGAACAGCAATCTAATCGTACAGCCTCTAGAAGAAAGGAAATCATAAGTACAAGAGCTGAAATCAGTGAGATAGAAAACAGCAAAACAACTGAAACAATTAACAAGACCAGGAGTCAGTTTTGGGAAAAGGGCAATAAAACTCAAACTTAAAAAGAAAAAAAAAAAAGAAGAAGAAGAAAAGACGCTGATAAATTAAGAAATGATAGAGGTGATATTATATTGATAATCACAGAATACTATGAAAAGTTATAGTCTAATAAACTAGAAAACCTAGAGGAAATGAACATGTCCTTTGCAAATCATACCATGCCAAGAATTGCAAGGACAGATGTAGAACTCTTGAACAGACCCATCACAAAAGAAGAAATTGAACAGGTCAAAGACTTCCTAATAAAAAAGCCCTGGACCAGATGGCTTCACAACTGAATTCTATCAAACATTTAGGAATTTATCACCAATTCTAATTAAAGTATTTAAAAAATAGAAAAAGAAGGAAAACTTCCAGAGTTGTTCTATGAAGCAGGTATAATACTAATAGCAAAACCAGGCAAAGATAATACCAAGAAAGAAAACTACAGACCAATATCACTCAAGAATACAGATGCAAAAATTCTTAACAAATTCCTAGCCAACAGAATCCAAAAGTATATTAAAAAAAATTCATCATGACCAAGTAGGATTGATAAGAGGCATGCAAGGATAGTTCAATATAAGAAAATAAATGTAATTCGCCATATTAACAAAGGAAATAACAAGAACCATATGATCTTAGCAATTGATGCAGAAAAGACATTTTTATAAAATCCAAGACCCATTACTGATTAAGACATTCAGAAAAATTTGAATGTTTGTTGTTGTTATGTGCCTTCGAGACCTTTGTGACTCATAGCGACCCTATGCACAACAGCCCTAAAC
>NW_006399851.1:946449-961374 GCF_000299155.1 Elephantulus edwardii
TAACATCAGCTACAATATCCCTAGTACCACGACCCCTTCTAAACCCAGCCTGGACTTCTGGCAGTTCTCTGCTGATGTGCTGTTCCAGTCGTTTTTGGATGATCTTCAGTAGGATTATTTTTCAAGAAGATTAAGAGGGAAATTTTCAAGTTTATTTGGAGAGGAAATAAAACACTTATGAAATATAAAAATAAACTGGGAAACATAGTCACTCCTTGACCTCAAAATCTACTACAGAGGAGTAGTAACCAAAATAGTATGGTACTGGTACTTTGAGAGACACATAGACCAATAGAATGGAGTTTGGAACCCAGAAATTGACCCATGGTAGATCTATCTATCTATCTATCTATCTATCTATCTATCTATCTATCTATTGTACCTAGGATTTTCAAAGTCCTGTTAGTTCGGAAGTGGATGTCCAATTCTTCTTCCTTGTCTGTCTTAATTTTAGAACTCAGATTTAGAACACTATCTGAGAGAGAATCATTTTACAGAAAGGAGAAGATGAAAGACATTTCCCCAATTATAGAAGTAACAAATAGATTGAGTGTTGCTACACACGTTTGGCACATGTTTCTTGAACCACCCCTTTACATACTCCACCTGCATCCCCTTCCACTCTCGCACTCCATTCAACATCTCTCCTCTTATCTAGTCATTGCAAGCTGTCTGGGCTTCTGTAATTATGAGCACCTCACACTGCTCTAAGTTTCTTATGCTGTGGCCAATATCTCTTTACACAGAGAGCTGGACAATGACTAGGAATGATAGAAAGAGAATTGATGCCTTTGAGCTGTGGTGTAGTAAAAGAGTATTGAATATACCATGGACTGCCAGGAGAACAAACAAGTTCATCATAGAGTGAAACCAGTCTACTCCTTGGAGGCAAGGATTCTAAAGCTTCATCTGACATATTTTGGGTAAGTTGCAAGGAGGGACCAGTGCTTGGATAAGGGCATCATGCTTGGAAGTATGGAGGGACAGAGAAAGAGAAGAAGACCATTGATGAGATGGACTGATTCAGTGATTGGGGTAATCAGGGTAGGTGTGTCAGAGACAGTAAAGTTGGCACAAAATAGAGCAGATTTCTGGGATATTGCACATAGGTTCACTATGAGTCATCAGTAACTCAACGACACCTAACAACAATAACAACAACAACAATTTGTCTATGATCAACTAATATTCAACAAGAAAATAAAACCTATCAAATGTGGAAATGACAACCTCTTCAACAAAGAGTGTTGGCAAAATTGGACTGCTACCTGCAGAAAGCTGAAACAGGACCCATATCTTACACCATACACAAAAATCATATCGATATGGACAGAGATGTAAATGTAAAGTCTCAAAACATAAAGTTCATTAGAGATAAACTGGGATCAAGCTTAGAATACCTAGTTTATGGTATAAAGAGACTGCCAAATATTGCCAGAAATGTACAATCTGGGGAGGATAAAGTTAATGATTGGGACAATCTAAAGATTAAATCGCTGTGTGCACCTAAACGATTTTCCAACAGAGTGAAGAGAAAACCTACTGACTAGGAAGTACATTTCTCAATACAATTCAGATAAGGGTCTCATATCAAAAGTATACAGAATCCTACAGGACTTCCACAAGAAAAACAAACAAACAAACAAACAACAAAACTGATAACACAATTACAAAATGGGCAAAATTAATGAAAAGATTTAACAGACAAAGATATTCAGATGGCCAAAAGACATATGAAGAAATACTCAAAATAAAATAAACAAAACAAAGAACAAGAACCACATGATCCTATCAATTGGGCCTTTGACAAAATCCAACACCCTTTCCTGATTAAAACACTCAACAAAATAGGAATAGAAGGGAATTTCCTCAACATAGTAAAAATTTTATACACAAACCCCAGTGCCAGCATTGTTCTCATGGAGACAGATTAATGGAATTCCCTTTGAGAACAAGAACTAGGCAAGGATACACGCTATCACCTCTCCTACTCAATATTGTATTGGAAGAGAAGGAAATAAGTGGTATACAAATTGGCAAAAAGGAACTAAAATTATCTCTATATGCAGATGATTTGATAGTGTATTTAGAAAGCCCTAAAGATTCAGCAAGAAATCTACTGGACAAAGTTGACCAATTCAGCAAAGTGGCAGGAAGCAAGATCAACATATTAAGAATCAATTGGATTTTTCTATAGTGACAAAGAGAATACAGAACTGGAGCTACAAAAAACAAATATCCATCATAATAGCTAATCACAAGATTAAATACTTGGTGGTAAATCTAACTAGAATCACAAAGAATCTATTCTAAGAAAATTACAAAACATTTCTACAAGGAACAAAAACAGACTCCCAAAGGCAATTTATAACTTCAATGAAATATCAATAAAAATACCAATTCTTTTCTTCAATGAAATGGAAAAGGCAATCTCCAATTTCATTTGGATTGGAAAGAGACCCCCAATAAATAAAACATTCCTTAAAAAGAAAAACAAGGTAGGAGGCATCTCACTACCTGATTTAAAATCTTACTACACTGCTGTAGTGGTCAAGATAGCGTGTTACTGGTAGAATAGCAAACATATAGATCAATGGAATAGAATTGAGAACCCAGAAATCAGCCTATCTACCTGCAGTCAACTGATTTTTGACAAGGAGTTAAATGGATAAACAGCATCCTTCTTAATAAAAGGTGTTCGCAAAATCGGAAAACCATCTGCAGAAAACTCAAGCAAGACTAACACCTCACACCATACATAAATACTCTCAAAGTGGATCAAAGACCTAGGACTAAAACCAAGGACTATAAACTTCATTAGAAAAAAGCTTGGAAGAACTCTAGAAGCCCTAATTCACAACATAAGCAATCTTTGAAGCATCCTGAAAAAAGTGCAACCAGGAGAGGATAAAAGATTAATGGGCCTTCTAAGAACAAATCCCTAAATGCACATCCAAAAACTTCTCCAACAGGATAAAAATGGAAACCATAGACTGGGAAAAAAATTTGGTAATGACATGTCCGATACCAAACTTATATCTAGAATTTATAAAATACTTGAGAATTACAAGATAAAGGCTAACCACCCAATTGAAAAATGGGCACAGGATATGAATAGACACTTCGCCAAAGAAGACATTCAGATGGCAAACAAACACGTGAAGAAATGTTCAAAATCCCTAGCTCTAAGAGAAATTCAAATCAAAACAACAGTGAGATAATCCTCTCACCCCAGTAATAATCGTAAAATTCCACAGAGCAGTAAACAACAAAACCTGATGAGGTTATGGAGAAACTAAAATCCTTATTCACTGTTAGTAGGAGTGTAAAATGATGCAACCACTCTAAAAGGCAGTAGGGCACTTTCTTAAAAAGTTGGAAATAGAAATACCATTTGACCCTGAAATACCACTACTGGGACATACCCTAAAGAAACTAGAACTGCCACCCAAGCAGATATATAAACACTCATGTTTATTGCTGCTTTGTTCACAATAGCAAAGAGCTGGAAACAATTCAAGCATCCATCAACAAACGAACTGCTAGAGAAACTGTGGTATATTCACACAATGAAATATTATGCAGCACTGAAAAACAATGAACTCATGAAATATTATACAAAATGGATACCACAAGAGGACATTATGCTGAGCAAAATATCTCAGTCACAAAAGTACAAGTACTACTACATAATGTCACTGTTATAAAATAGAACTGACATGGGGGTTGGGGTTTAATTAAGAAAAGGGAGGATAAATAATGTACACAACATTAAAACAGATGAGGGAGAGAACTGTATAAAAAAGAATATATGATTAGGTATTATTGACATGATAAGAGTCCAGAATAAGAGCTACATAGTAAAATGGACTGGGGCAGGGGGTGGGGGTGCTCTATAACAATGAAAGAATTTTTTTCCCCAAAGAGATAAGCAAACTGGGAAGGGGAGCAGTGAGGAAATGTGCAACAATGAATGAATGAAAATCCAAGTTCTTAATAAACTTTCATTAAAATATCAATTAAAAAGAAATACATAAATTAAAAAGATATTATAACCTTAGGAGCCTATTAAAGTTCTGCTGTGGGTCAGAGCTGACTTGATGGCAAGTGGGCTTTGCATTTTGTTCATTATTTTGTGTAGTTTCATTTCTAAACCTTTGGTCACCATTGTTCTCATTTGCTCCTTAGAAGAGACCAATAGTTCTCTCAGATAAATGCTCCTGAGTTTTTAAGATGCTACTTATTTAAAAAAAAAATGCTACTTACAAAACTAGGATGCAGAACATTAATTTTACTAGCTATATTATGCCAGTTGACTAAACCAGGGGATGGTAGTATTCAAAATAATTTACAGAATAGTGCATGAAAGACACTCACATCAGAACCATTTATATTAAGATGGAAATCATATTTGTAGTATAAAACAATAGGTAAAAATATGGTATTATCTTTCTTTTAAAAACAAAATAAGCTTTTAAAAATTAATTTTTGCTGACTTGACTATATATATCAATCTGACTTTCTTTTGAGATCTATTATACTTTTCTACACAGAGAAAAGATCTTTGCTTTAAGGTTGTACTTTTGCTACAGTGGCACCACATGGAACACAGAAAATCGTTCCTGCCGCTTTCATTAGAACAAAGGAATTGACGATTATCCATAATTAATATTTACTGAAGACTCTTGAGGTCGTAACAAGTATGTGAGAATGTCAAAAATACCTATAAAAAGTTATGTTATTTCAAGTTAAATATAGATTTGACCTCCTTGTTTTCCCACTAGTGCCATATTTTTTCATTCCTTTAGAAATCTAGTTATATATTTTTAAAGAAGGATGGACTGTATATATTTCAACTTATTTTTTGTTATTTCTCCCTGAGGCAAAAAGAAGCAATGGCAACAAAAATAAAAAATTTTACAATCCTACTGAATCAAGATATTAAAACATGAGTTAAATAAAGAGGTGTGGTGGTTTAAATGATGAAAAATAAAACAATTTGAGCATTGCCAGGTGGAAAATGAAGCAATCTCTTTGTAGAGAGGATAAAGTACATGGATGCCTGGGAAGACATATCCAATGTCAGGAATTTTTTCCATGGTCTTTGATCTCCAATTCAATTTCAGTCTTGGTTTAAAGGGGTGGGGGGAAGAGAAAATCTTTTATTTCATGAATAAAGTCTCAGTGAACCAAGGCTGACTATGGAAAAACAATCCAGAAAAATGAATGTTGTTTCAAAAACACAAACTTGCAATTAAAAATGGGAAAAAATTTTCATATAGACAAGCTCACTTGAAAACCATCACTACTACCAGCAAAAGTGAAGAGTATTTGAAGCACTTTGGACATGTTGTAAAAAATGACACCTATGGGTAGATGGACATCATGGTTTGTAAAGTATAGAGTACATTAAAAGTAAGACTCTAGGTGATTCAGATTTACACAATCTTGTAATATACGCAATCAAATATAATAAAGATTGTGAGGGTAGTTCACTGTAGTGCAATTTCTATTATATGTAGGGCTGCTATTCATCTGAACTGACTTTATGGTACCTAACAACTCTGGTGGTGCTAAGCTAGGCTGTTAACCCAAAGGTAGTGCCTTCCTGGATGTTTGAATCTACTGGTCACTTTGAGAAAGGAAGATTGTAAATCTCCTCTGATGTGATTTACAGCCTCCAAAAACCCACTGTCTGGAAAAACAATGAGTTGGTTCTAATTCGATGGCAATGAAGAAGTGAGTGAGCAATGCCAAATTTAGATAGAAGGCCAATGAAAATGAGGCAGAACTTCAATGACATGGACTAATACCATGATTACAAAATAGCCTTGAGCATGGCAGACAATGTGAGGATGGTACAAGATAGCATACATTTTTCAATCTGTTGTTCATAGGGCTGCTATGAGTCATAGTAGATTCAACAGCACCTACGTAACAACAAGAGCAATAACAACTAAAACCAGTAAACCACTAAACTCTCAATCATACGTCCATCTAAGATTATGCTAGTATTTTGTGTCCACAACATAAAATGCCTGTCTTTTCATGAATGGAAGGCTCCTCTTGTTATATAATTAGTCACAAATTTCTCAAGCATGAAGTACATGGTAAAATTTCTACCCTTTCCATTTGGGGCCCCGACTTCCAGACATTTTGTAGCCAAAAAAAAAAAAAAAAAGAAGAAGACTTCTCAAGTAAAAGAGTATGGTCAACTTTCCACTCTTTCTGTTTTGAGCCCTCACACCTTGTGGCCCTTGAGCCATGGACCAAACATTAGCACTAAGGATACACTTGAACCACCCTTCATGACATAATAACATAATCTAGAATTCTATCCTGCTGTTCTATCAAGGGCCTCAGTAGGGGTCACAGAAAGCTGTCCTCTGCCATGATATTGGTGTGTCTAATTTTTTTTTATGATTTTCTGTCAGAGTTACAATGTCTACATATCAGTTGTTGTGTAAGGTGAATGATGCTCTGGAGTCTAGTGGCAAGAAGCTCTGCTGCAATCCCAAAGGTTTGCAGTTAGATGCGACCAGCTGCTCCCTGGGAGAAAGATAGGCAATTTCTTCCTGTGCGATTAACAGCCTTTTATAACTCACTAGAGGGTCAGCTATGGGCTGGTTCTGACTCCATGGTACATAACAACATAGCAACAATTACTTTATAGCTTGTTGTTATTGTTGTTATGCGCTGTTAATTCACTTGCAACTCATAGCAACACTACGTAAAAAAGCCCAAAATCCTGCTCTATCCTGTACCAACATCATTGTCCCCGACAGGACACATCTACTCCCCCTACCCTAATCACTGAATCAGTTCATCTCATTGAGAGTCTTCCTCTCCTGTGCTGTCCCTCCACCCTCCCAAACATGACATACTTCTCCAAGGACTGGTCTCTCCTTGCAACATGACCAAAGTTTATCAGACAAAGCTTCAAAATCCTTGCCTCCAATTAGCAGTCCAATTTCACCCTCTCCAGGACAAACCTGTTTGTTCTCCTAGCAGTCCATGGTATATTCAACACTCTTCTCTAGCATCACAGCTCAAAGGCATCAATTTATAGCTTGAGTTTCTATATTATTTCTTATTTATCTGTCAGTTTGTATGGGGGAATGATCTGCTTATTGCCAATTACTATGTAGCTAACATTCTAATTAGTACAACACCTGTCTTTCAGTTAAAAAATCTGAACATAGAAATTCCATATAACCCAGCTATTTAAGTGTTAGGAATATACCCCAAGAAAATGAGAACTGAAATACAAACAGATATTTGCACACCTATGTTCATAACAGGGTTATTCTCTATCACAAGGACACAGAAACAGCACAAATGCTCAACCACAATTGAATGGATGAGAAACAGTGGTGCATTCATATCATGGAATACTACACAGCACTCATGAGAAACTATTTTGAAAATTATTCTATAACTTGGGAGGGAGTGGAGAGCATTATACTGAGGGAAATAGTTCAGTCTCAAAAGGACAAATACTACATAAGATCATTATTGTAGAAACAGTAAGATAGCTAGTAAAATGTATATATCCAAGGTGGAGGGTGGATGGAGAAATGTACAAAGTATATTTGTTAGAAAACTAGAGGTTGTGAAAAAATGTAATGAAACACATGAACATTGATGTTATAGGCATTAATGAGATGAGATGGACTAGATTTGGCCACGTTGAATCAGACAATCACATGGTATACTACGCTGGGTGTGAAAAACAAAGGAAGAATGGTGTTATATTTGTAAATAAAGAGACAATTTCAAGTTCTATGCTAGAGTGAGTGATGGGATATTATCTATACTATTACAAGGAAGATCTATTAATATGACTATTATTCAAATATATTCAATAATAGCTAAAGTCAAAGAGGAGAAAATGGAAGATTTTTACAAAGTTTTGAAGACCAAAACTTATCAAACATGCAATCAAGATGTGTTAATAATAATTGGTGACTTAAATGCAAAAGTTGGAAAAATTAAAAAGGAATGGCAGTCAGAAAATGTGAACTTGGTGATAGAAAAGTGGCCAGAAAGAGAATGATTAAATTCTGTATGTTTCGTGACGTTCATCACAAATATTTTTAAAAATTAGTACAAATGGTGACTTTACACATGAACATTAAGAGACAGACTGCATAGGAATTAGGTCTACTAGCTCTGTTGGAGAAATTGCTGGAGAAACTAAAAATCAGCAGTCAAATTCAAGTGCTGACTGTAGAGCAGATAATCAGTTACTCATATTCAGGCTCAAATTAAGGATAAATAAATTGAAAGCAAGTTTTTGAAAACCAAAATATAGTCTTGAGTCTTTTCCCCCTGAATTTGAAAATCATCTTAAGAAGAGGTTTGAAGAATTACACACCAATGATCCACAACCAGATGAGTTATGGGATGATATTGTGGTCACTACAAAAAAAGTGGAGAAAGGGGAAAAAAAGTCAAAATAGATTTCTGAAGAGACCATAAAAATTGCACCAGAACATCAAGAAGCCAAAACAAAGGGAAGAGATATTGAAGTGAAAGAGCTGAATAGAAGATTTCAAAGGGTAGTTTGAAAAGACAAAGCCAAGTATTATAATGGAATGTGCAAAGACCTAGAATTGGGAATAAAAAGGAAAGAACTTGCTCAGCATTTCTTAAGCTAAAAGAACTGAAATAAAATTCAGCCTCAAGCTGTAATACTTTGATTTCTATGGACAAAATGTGAATTATCCAGGAAACATCAAAAGAAGATTGAGGAACAGAATCACCAAAAGGAATTGGCTGACACTGAAATTGTACAGGAAGTTCCATATAATCAAGAGTTGATAGTAATGAAGGAAGAATTTGAAGCTGTACTTAAGACATTGGCAAAAATAAGGTCCATGGAATCAGTGGGATAACAATAGATGACAGATATAGCCTTAGGGTACTCTCCAGTCTATGCTGAGAAGTTTGGAGAACAGCTGCCTGGTTGACTGAATGGAAGAGATAGATCCATATTTGTTCCCATTCTCAAGAAAGATGATCCAACAAAATGTGGAAATTATCAAACAATATCATTACTATCATGTGAAAGCAAAATTCTGCTGAAGAGCTTTCAAAAACATCTAGAACAGTCCATAGATAGAGAAATTCCAGGAGTTCAGCCTGGATTTAGAAGAGATCATGGCACCAGGGATATCACTGTTGATGTCAAATGGATCCTGGCTAAAAGTAAAGAATACCAGAAGAATGTCTACTTGTGCTTTATTGACTATGCAAAAGCATTTAACTTTTGGTTTTTAACAAATTATAACTAACATTGAGAAGAATGGAATTCCCAGAACACTTAATCATGTTCATATGAAACCTATACCTACACCAAAAGGCTATTGTGTGAACAGAGCAAGGGAACGCTACATGGTTTAAAATTAGGAAAGGTATGTGTCAGGGCTATAAACTTTCTACATACCTTGTTGTTATATCTATATGCTTAGCAAATTATTCAAGAAAATAGCCCCGAGGAGGAAGAATGTGGCATCAGGATTGGAGGAAGATGCATCAATAACCCTCATTATGCATATGATATAACCTTGCTTGTGGAACGTAAGGAGGACTTGAAACACATAAAGCAGAAGATCAAAGACTATAGCCTCCATTCTGGATTGCATCTTCAAGAAATAAAAAAATCTCACCACTGTACCTATAGGTAACATGGTAGATGAAGAAAATATTGAAATTGCCAATTACTTCATCTTAAACTCAATACACTTAATATCAGCAGTGAGGAGATCAGGGGACATATTGTACTGTGGAAACCTGAAGTCAAGGACCTCTCCAAATTAATGAGGAGCAATGGTGTCAATTTGAGAACCTGAAAAAAAATGTATTGGTAGAGAGTTATTTGAACAGCTATGAAAGAAAGTACAAATGATGGAAGAAACAATGGAAACAACCTAAGAAAGGAAATGCTCTAGAGATACCGGGCCAGAAGCAATACTCTGATAATGAGGAACTTGCACAAATACAGAAGAAAATGAAAAAAAAAAAAAAGAAAGAAAGAATTCAAACTCTAGATAAAGAGGTACAAGAACTTAAAAAAAATCCATCGCAAGATAGAAAGAGCAAGGCCAACGGCCAATATAGTACTAGAAAAAATACAGAAAGGCATGGAAATGCAATCCAGGCCGCCTTGAGGATGTACTCTGAGAACTGTGCACAACTAAAACTCAATTCACTTTCTTCTTAGGTGTACATGGTATACTCTACAGAACTGATCACACATTAGGGCACAAAGCAAGTCTCAACAAATTAAAATCATTGAAATAATACAAAGTATCATCTCAAACCACAACGCCATAAACTAAAAATTACCACAAGAGGATAAAGCTACCAACATGGAAGCTAAATAACACCTTATTAGAAAATAGTTGAGTGATAGAAGAAATAAAAAATGAAATAAAAACAAATGATAATGAAAATACAACATACCAAAAGCATTGGGATGCAGCAAAGACAGTCCTCGGGGTCACTAATGAGTTGTCTATGATTTGATGGCACTTAACAACAATATCCACGAGAGAGCTCTCTTGGCCTACTGGATAGCAAGTGACGCTACTAAGCCAAAGGTAAGTGATTTTAATCTGCAATTCTCAGGCCTGGTTTTAATTGTTTTTGCTCAAACATTCTTCTAAGTGGTACAGCACTTGTCTGTCCATTTGCTGTACAGAGATAACTCGTGGTTGCTATGATGCTAAACTTTGTGACACTGATGTGTCAAATGTGCTAATGGTTACCCATGGTGGACAGTGTTTGGTGGAACTCCCTGATTAAAACAAGCTTGGAAGCAGGAGTGGCATCCACTTCTGAAATAGTTTGCCTCCGGAAACTCTATGAGCTTGCATAAATGATGAAAGTTATATAAGTGTTCAGGTCTTTTGTTCATAGGGTCACTACGAGTTGCCTATGACTTGACAGCACTTGACAACAACAACATACTATGCATATTAAAAGATTCCTGGTAGTGAACTGCCTAAAGTATAGGACAGCTGTTAGAATCCACCAGAAACATCACAAGAGAAAGATGAGCACTTTTTTCCATGAAATATTTCATGATGTGGAAACGTGATAGAGGGTCACTATGAGTCAGAATTGACTCAATGTCAGTAGATTTGGTCAAGAATTTGAGGGAGATAGTTATTTCGTGTGATGCTTGAAAGCTTCACAATTTATGAAGCCATAGGTTCATATTGCCTTATTGACAATCTTAATGTCCCATCTGATGAACTATTACAACTATCAGACTCCAGGAAGACATTGGCTCTCCCATCACGTACACATATCCTAATTTCATCTCTCAAGGATAATTGTAATAATCCTTACTCCAGATTAATACCTCAGTAGGACTTTATGTACTAGATGAACATTCTTCTAGATCCATGGTAAAACATTTATTTTGTTCTAGTCTAGGATGTGTTTATAACTTCTTCTTTCATTCCACAATGCTAGGAAAATATGCCCAAGAACTTACTACTCATAAACTCTTCACATACTGTTTTTCTATCTCTTCCTAATACACCAGGGAGTTGAACGAAAAGTTTCATAGGAAATCTGATGATACTTCATGTCCTTTCTCTTTTATTCCCATTTTTATACAAAATGTTCGTGGACAGCCTTCAGATCCACAGTGCAATCAATGTTAAACGTCTCCCTCCAAAATCTCTGTCATATGCAAGTTCCTTTTCCTTGCTGTTGTCCTGTGCGTCATTTTTTCTTAAGGCACATAGTAGCAGTGTGATTTTACTTCCCCGAATACTCATTCTGCTCACAGGTTCACTCTAAATAACCATAATGTCATTTTCCCCTGACGTCAATAAATTTGATATATTTTGACTATTTATCTCGCAGGCAGTAAATATCCTTTTACAAAGTGCATTTCATGAATTAGCTCAAATTACATTTGGGTTGCTCCAGAGCAGTTGAGAAAGATGCCAAACATTTGATACAGCACAACATCAGATTTAACTTCAGGGGAGAACAAAACTTTTGATTCTCTCATTAAAAGTAAAGGTGAAAAGTTCCATTTTCTTTTAAACACTAAACCATTTATCCTAATTTATCTCTCAATTTTAATAAAGGACTGCAAGGTGATGTATGGCTCTCAAAGTTCTGGTGTGAATAAAATTGAGCCTATGCATTTAAAGGTTTATGTAATACATCTTTTAGATGGTTATTGTCCACTATTGATTATGAGCTATTAAAACAAAAATTTAAAAATAAGAAATATTTGTTTAAGTGTGGCATTGGCAAATGAACCTCACTTCCTTTGGCTTCTTCATTTTTTATTATTTTTTTATGTTTTCTACCTCAAATATGCCTTGGAAGAAGCACATCTAAGACACTTCTTTTTTAATTTTTTTTTCTTAGAGGCCTTCATCTCACCTTCTTTGTGTGTGTTATTAGAAGAAGGTAGTCCTTGAATTGAACATTATACTCGTAAAGTTAGAGAATCAGAAAGTAAACCAAAGTGAGGATGACCCTCAAAGAGACTGGCTGACAGGTGGCTGCAGCATTTGATCAAGCAAGGTTTCCATCTGTTTTACATAGGGTGCCTGTGAGTTACAATCAGCTTGATGGCACCTCTGACAACAACAAACCTCAACACAGACCATTCTAGTTAATACTGTGATCATGCTACCAAAAGGAACATTTATTTTTATGGTAATAAAAATACATTAAAAATACATTAAATACATTAAAATACATTTAAAAAGCCACTTACTAATTTCCCCATACTTTAATTTCTGATTCCTATGTATACTATCAGGTGAAATCCGTGGGTATAGCCTGAATTTATGTTTCTTATAAAAGGTATTTGCAATGAATAAATAATTAAATGTGCAGAACTCTATCATTCTATCTCCAGCTTCATTTTTATCACTGAGTCCATGTTTTCCAGCTTCTAATCCTTCTTCCCTGTTCCCAACCTTTGCATTCCAGTCACCCATTATTATCAAAGTATCTTGATTGCATGTTTGATCAATTTCTGACTGCAGAAGTTGGTAGAAATCTTCTATTTCCTCCTCTTTAACTCTAGTTGTTGGTGCATATATTTGAATGATAGTGGCATTAAATAAGTTGTCTAAGTACTTAGAGGAATTTTCTTATGAATAAAATTCAGTGTCTGTACTTGGAGGAGAATATTCTGTTGCTCAACGAAATCACTAGTTTTTCCATTTAATTTTATTCTTTTCCTATTAACTAGAGATCTCCAACTAAAACCATTAGTCAGTAGGCATTTCCCAAATTACAGGAATTCAAGGCAAATTCCTTGTGATTTAGTATGTCCTCCTTGAAATTAACAGAACTTGTATCTTTCATATTTCTTTTTTCTCACTATGACTCTTAAATATAATGACAATAATGGACTACCCAATTTGGATATGAGTCTAACATCTCCTACTAGGTTCTGTAAAAAGTAAACAGAAAATACAGATTGATTTTACTTCATTGCATGCTGTGTGATTTTGTTTCTACAAATGATTAGCTCTCTGTTGAAGGCCTACCATATGGAAAACACTAGGCTCATTGCTAGGGGAAATCTAAACACATGTAAAGCTTAGTCTTGTTATTGTAGAATCAGCTCTGACTGGTGGAAAACTGAAGTATATAATAGGACAAATAAATTACATGGGCTTTCACTGTGTCCATGACTTTTGATATAGTTAAGCCCATCATTGAGGTCATTGTCAGTCCATTTCATCAAGAATCTCCTCATACTTGCTCTTTCTGCCTCAACCAAGTTCTGTCATGTGAGAGTTGAACAACAAGTAAGAAAGACCAAAGAATAATTGATGTCCTTGAATTATCGTGTTGGATATACCATTGACTGTCAAAAGAACAAACAAATCTGTCTTGGACGAAGTGAAACTTCAGTGTTTCTTGGAGGCAAGGATGATGTTACTTCACTTCACATAATTTATCCATGTTATCGGGAGGGGCCGGGCCTTAGAGAAAAGCATTATGCTTGGTAAAGCAAAAGGTCAGCAAACAGAGACGAAAAGCCTCAATGAGCTGGATTAACACAGTGGTTACAAAAATGGGCTCCAGCAAGCAGTGCTTATGATGATAGGCCAGGACTGGGCACAGTTTATTCAGTTATGTAAAAGATTTCTGTAAGTTGGAACCAATTTGATGGCTCTCAGCAAAAAGGAAGTGGACTGGCATAGTGACTGTAGCAATGGGCTCTAGAATTTCAAAGATGGGGAGGATGGCACATATGAGGACAGGACTCAGATCCATGGTTCATTGAGTTGCTATGAGTTGTACTAGCCTGCACAGTGACTAACAACAAGAGCAACAACATAGCCATACACGTGGCAAAACTTAGGAAATTATATTTTCTAGTGAATTTTTTTAGTGGTGATCTGGAACAAGTGAAAGTATTGCCATCATTACTTCCAAGGAGCATTCTGTTTAGATTTCTTCTAAGACCTACTACTATCTATGCTAGGGATGGCAGACTGTTTTTTAACACTGTGACCATGTTTGTTTGAGGACAGTCATTCTCTTCTGGGAAGATAAACCAGTCTTTTGGGTATGAGATTTTAATTATCTCACTGAAGAACTCTGCTTAAGAAAGCAGATATCCACAGGGGAAACAGCTCTGACCATTTTTCAGCGCCCTTTTAAGTCATTTGGAAAAAAAATAGCTCTGAGCAAAGCATGCAGTTGGGGGTATCTACAATTGGTCACTGATAAGATGAAGTTTTATTATAAAAAAGTCATTGGGGATCTTTGACATAATTTCTTGTTAACTTTTTCCCCCTACTGTAATTATTATAGAACAAGTTGGGTAGTATTTATTCTTTTTCTATTATCTGGAAATGTTTGTTTAAAAATAGCTTTATTCTTTGCTTAATTATTTGAAAGATTTAACTGGTGATGGCT
>NW_006399851.1:966383-967618 GCF_000299155.1 Elephantulus edwardii
TTAATTCTGAAGGCATTTGGTAGAAGTGAAGTGGTATCCTGCTGGAGGGTGGAGCTTGGAAATAAATGGGTCAAGGCACTGGGCTAAGGGCAGAGACTACACTGTAACTAATGGAAACTCCAAAATGAGGAATTTATCTTTCACTACTCCACAAATTGCTGTCTGTCAGATACTCCTCTAAATCTAAACATTCAGATTAAGTGGCAAGATACTTTGCTGTAGTCCTGAAGTTATGCAGTTGGAGGTCACCAGCTGCTCCTTGGGAGAAAGATGGACAATCTCATCTCCTCCCTAGCTATTAATTGCCTCTGAAAACCTGCTAGAGGGCCAGTTATGGGTCTGTTCTGACTCATGGGTAAATAAGAACAACAAAAATTGATTTCTATAGCCATACAGAACATTTGTAATTAATTCCATACATATGCATATATGTAAACCCAAAAGTACAGTATTTTAATCCATCAGGTGCTCCATTGGAGAAAGATGGGGAACTTCCTTCTGTGCTATTTAAGGCCTCGAAAAACCCACTGGAGGCTTAGCTGTGGGCTGGTTCAAACTCAACAGCAAACAATGACAAAGATATATACCTCTTCTACTCAACAATACATAACAAACACTATTACAATGACTTGTTATATACCATTGAATCCACATTAACTCATATCTGACCCTCCAGTGGGTTTTCAGAAGCAGTAAATCTCATGGGAGAAGATTGCTCATCTTTTCTCCACAGAGTAGCTAGTATATTCAGTCCATGTGGCTTTGGGCTGGCAGCACAGCTCCTCACCAGTAGACTACTATAGTTTTCTATGAAATACATGGAGTCCAATTGAGGTGTGTCAGAAAAGATATTACTATGGATGTACTCACCCATTTTTGCCAACAAATATGAAAATACCTGGTCAACTGACTGGATGAAATATGTACTTGCTCCTATTTGTTTTAAAGGTTCTCCAATAGATTGTGGAAATGATCAAACACTATCATTAATATAATACAAAAGTAATACCTTGGTGAATATTATTTAAAAAGCTACTACATCAACAGGGAACTGCTAGAAATTCAAGCTGAATTCTAAAGAGGGTACTGAATGGAGGATATTATTGCTAATGAAAGCAGAGAATCCCCCCAAAAATTTACTAGTTATGCAAAAGCATGTGACTATATCGATTATAACAAATTATTACTAATATTGACAAGAATGGGAATCCCAGAACACTTTCATTTTCTTACAT
>NW_006399851.1:967953-972340 GCF_000299155.1 Elephantulus edwardii
AAATTGTCAATTATTTCATTTTACTTGGCTCTACAATCAAGACTCATGGTAGCAGCAGCTAAGAAATGAAAAGACGTGTTGCACTGACTTAAGTTGCTGTCAGTGACCTCTCCAAAATTCTAAATGTCAAGGATCTTAGTTTAAAGGCCAGAAGACTAGCATTCACCAGATCCAAGTTATGAAGAATTGAAAACCTTGAATTGTTGCGATTATTATATATTATTGATATTCTCTTCAACTACCAAAACTACCTTTTGAATATACTCTTTGACTCCAAAAGAGTATATACTCTTTGAATATACTCATTGACTACCAAAAGAACAAACAAATCTGCCTTGAAGAACTGCAACCAGAGTAATCTGTAGAGGCAATGATGGTTAAACTCTGGTCCACTTACTTTGGTCATACTTTTAGGAGAAACCCAGTCCTTATATAGAGACACTGTGCTGGAGCATGTGGACAGCACAGTCAAAACGAGGAAGATGCTCAAGGCGGCAGATTGACCAGTGACTATCACATTGAGTTTGAGTATAACAGTAATTTTGAGGATAGTTTAGGATAGAGCAAGGTCCAACAAAGTTGTTGTTCATGGATTCACTGTGAGTTATTGATCTTGTAGGCACCTAACCACACACACACACACACGCACACACACACACACCCTTTTGTTTGTTGTTTAATCCTATTCCATTGTCACTTTCAACAAGTAATAACATTAAATAATATGTAATTATTACACATGTGACACGCTGATGTACATTTTTAAAATTCATGCTGTATTAACATGACAGAATAGGAATAAGGAAGTTCTCACTTTTATTTCTGATTCACTTTGCCATTATAAATGAAGAATCTTTTACTGGCTTATTGACACATTTTTCAAATTGTCAAAAATTAATCATATCTTCAGGGCAAATACAACTGAATCTGGATTTTAGAAGTAAGATTTTGGTAGGAAAAAAAGCATCACTTGTTTCAAAACATATTGATTGAAACTGATAGATGATCTTCATGAATGTAAAGAAAATCAGATTATGGGAACTAGATAGATCAGTTCAGTGATTGTTGCTGTTGTTGTTAAGTGACATCAATTCTATTATGACTCATAGTAACCCGACAAGCGATAGATCTGAGTCTTGTCCTGTTGTTGACATCTTCATCATCTCTGACATACTGGAACCCACTATTACAGTCACTGTGTCAATTTTCCTCTCTTTCCCTGACTCCTATGATGCCCTTTCCCTCCTAATAACATGTCCTAAGTATGTGAGACAAAGCTTCACTATCCTTGCCTCCACAGAGCAACTAGACTGCACCTTTTAAAAGACATATTTGTTTATCCTTTTGGCAGTCCATGGGATATTCAGTAATCTTCAACACCACAACTCCAAGGCATCATTTTTTCCCTATTGTCCTTAGTCATTGTTTAACTCCCAGATGCACAGCAAGTAATTAAAAAAAATGTTTTTGATTGTGTTCACCTTAGTCTTCAAACTGACATCATTGCTCTTCAGCACCTTGGAGATGCCCTTGACTGCGGAGTTTCCCCAAACAACACATGTTTTGATTTCGCAGCTGCTGGTGTCAAAGGTTTGATTGTGGATCCAAGAGAGATAAAATAATTGACAATTTCTATCTCTTTTCTATCATTATGTCTCTCATTGGTGGTGTGGTGAGAATTTTTGTTTCCTTGATGTTGATATACCTCGTTGAAGGCCTTGATTCTTTATGGCAAGTGTTTCAAGTCCTACTCATTTTTAGCAAGCAAGGTTGTGTTACCTATATATTGCAAGTTGTGGGTAAGTCTTCCTCCGATCTTGATGCATATTCTTCATATAGTTCAGCTCCTCAACTGATTCATTCTGCATGCAGAGTAAATAGGTATGGGCAAAGGATATGAGCCTAACACATACGTTTCCTGATTTTAGACCATGCAATATTTCATTGTTTTGTTTATACAACAATTTATTGGTCTAGGTGTAGGTTTCACATGAACAAATCAAGTGTTATAGGATTCCTACCCATCTCAGTGCCAGTCATAATTTGTTACAACGCACAAAGTCAAATGTCTTTGCATAGTAATAAACACAAATTGATATCATTTCGGCATCGCCTGCTTTTAGCTAAGATATATCTGATATCACTAGTGATATCCCTGGTGTGGCTATCTGTTCTAAATCCAGCCTTAATTTCTGGAAGTTCTCTGTCAACTTACTGTTTCAATTTCTTTTAATAATATTTATCAATATTTTACTTCTTATTGTTGTTATGTGCCATCGAGTTGCCTGAGACTCCTAGTGACCCTATGTACAATAGCTCTGAAGCCTGCTCTGTCCTTAGCCAGTCTCACTGACTCTGACATATCTATACTCCATTGCTCCAGTCACTGTACCAGTCCATCTTATCGGGGACTTTCCTCTCCTGTGTTGTTCTTCCACCCTTCCAAGAACGGTATTTTTCTTCAAGAATCAGTCCCTCCAGGCCACATGCCCAAAGTATGTAAAACAGAGTATTAAAATCCTAGCCTCCAAGGAGAGACTTGGATTTACTCTTTCCAAGACAGACCTATTTGTTTTCTTGGTGATCCATGGTATGCTCAAGACTCTTGTTTTCCAGCACCACAGCTCAAAGGCATCAATTCTTCACATTGCTCAGTAATTCCCACATTCTATCAATTTTTTTTTGTGAGTGAGGGCTATTTTTGGATCATTCATTAGGAAGACATTAAAATTCTGCTTATATATAAACCTGGTGTGGGTAATATAGATATTGTCTTTTTTAAGTATTTCATCACACTGAAAAAAAAAAACCCAAATGCTGAGATATTATTCTGATTTATAGAAAATGGAGAGTGTAGGTACTTATGCTTCTAACTGTCCTTTAAGCCAACTAAATGCTATTCCAGGAAGCTGTCTCCTTTTCTCGACACCTACTTGTGCCAGATGATCGTTTATCAATTTACACCATCTTCTCAATTCTGACTCATTGAGACCCTGTAGGAAAAAGCAGAATAACTCTAGGAGTTGGGCTCTCACATTAGCTCCACGTATCCAGGGAGAAAGTGATGAATGAGGAGACTAAGCAGTTTCTCCAGGGACATGTAACCAGGCTATGACACAATGCCTGGGATTCTCTGTGCTCAGAATCATTGTGCTCAAGATGCACAGCCTAGCCTAGCCAAAAGTCAGGAGATGGAACTCAGGTTCAAGCAGAACTGAGAGAATGTCTTTCGCCAGGATGAGCCAATCTGGGAGAATTAACTCTGAACTTTAGAACAGAAAAAGAATTAAATTTAGAAAGAAATAATTATCAAGTCTCAGATTTAGAAGAAGAGAATGGAACATGCTGTGCCTGAGAAAGTTAGTATGCAACTCAAAATGAAACCAAGTGGATGGCTTTTGTACAGTTTGCACTTTGAGACCTGAGAACACATGAAATTTTACCCTTGAGAATCAACTAGGAGGAGCTTTTTGTGAGAGGATGATTGTAAGCCCACCCCAACCACAGTCAGTCAATGAAAACCCATGATAACCCTATAAGACAAAATATAATTGCCTGTAAGGTTATGTAAGATTATTTCTATATCTTTCTCCCTCAGAGTCCCTGATAGATTGAAACTGCCAACATTTCAGTTAGTATGAAACACTTAATCCATTGCAAGCCTCAGTAGTACTTCTTCATTTGAAGGCAAGGGAAATTAAAGGACAACCTCTACCACAGGAAATGGAGCAGATATGAATAATGGCACTATACGGATTGGTCAAATGAGGTCAAATGATAGTATTACATGCATATCTGTACACACCTCTTTCAAGAGTTTTGACAAGTGGCAGCGTCATGTAAATGTCTTTATATTGCCAAGCATATTGAGTGACTGAGTTCTGGGGTCACAGAACTGAAAAAAAAAATGCTGTTTTTTTAATTGTTTAATTATTTTTTATATTGTTCTCAGAGTACATCAGTGTCAATTGCCATACCACAATAAAAAAAAAGTATATTCTACTTTCCTGAGAAGAGAGTTGTTATATGCCATCGAGTTGCTTGTGACACATAGTGACCCTATGTACAAGAGCCCTAAACACCATTCTATCCTGTGTCAACCTCACTGTCTTAAACATACTCATTCCCACCACTCCACTCACAGAACTGATCCATCTCATCGAGGGTCTTCCTCTCCTGCACCTCCCCTCCACTCTCCCAAACATGATGTCCCTCTCCAAAGACCAGTCCCTCCTTGCAACATGCCCAAAGAATGTCAGACGAAGCTTCAGAATCCTTGACTCCAAGGAGCATTCTGGCTTCACTCTCTCCAGGACAAACCTGTTTGTTCTCCTAGCAGTCCATGGTATATTCAACACTCTTCTCCAGCACCACAGCTCAAAGGCAT
>NW_006399851.1:973198-974938 GCF_000299155.1 Elephantulus edwardii
GTAGTATTTATTCTTTTTCTATTATCTGGAAATGTTTGTTTAAAAATAGCTTTATTCTTTGCTTAATTATTTGAAAGATTTAACTGGTGATGGCTTCTCATCCTGAATACTTCCTTTTGGAAAATACTTTAACAGCAGACTTGAATACTTTGTAGATACAAGAATATTCAGACCTGTCATTTCAACTTGTGATAGAGTTTTAAAGTGATTCCCCTCCCCCCAGGAGTTTATCCATCAAATCTAAATATTCTAATATCCTCACACTATTTTGTTCACAATCTACTGACTGGGAATATTTTTAAACCACCTATAATGTTATTATTATGTCTTCTTCATTTATTTCTGACATTTATAATACATTTCTTTTCCCCTTCTTTGTTCATCAGTCTTGCCATAGTTTTATGTTTATTTTTTCCTTTTTTTTCTGGATTTAATTTATATGTTCCTTTCTACTTATGATCTGAACATTCAAATAATTGTCTTAAGCCTTTCTTTAGGCTATTTTATAGAACTCCAGTTTTTGTTTCTCCAGAACTGTTAGGTGGTCAAAGGCTTTGCTGTTTTTATTTGACACCGAGCAGGCCTTTCATAAAAATTCTCTGTCTCATATCCATACAAGGAGCTCTGGAATTTTAGTGTATTATGAGACATGAAGAGGAAAATTGGTGGTTCAAATCCATCAACTGCTTTGTGGGAGAAAGATATACAGTCACACTTCATAATGATTTAAAGTACCAGACACCAAAAGAAGAGTTGTCATGGGGCAGAACTGACTCTATGGCAGTGGATTTGGTTTTCCATTTGGGGTTCATGTCAAGAATGAGAAAGCCTTTTGGTGAGCAGCTCAAAGCATTGATTCATCTCTCCAAGGCTCCATTCTCTTAAGCATCTTGACCTCTCATTTTCTGGTTATTTGAGCACCTCTGTGATGCCTTCAAACTTAGTACGTTGTGTTTCATCATTCATACATTTTTTAATTGTTCTTGACAGAGTGGCATGGCACCATCTTGTACTAAACATAGTCAGTAGTGAAATTCTGTTATGACTAATGTAATTTTTCACTAGCATCTTCTGAATGGGATAAGTCACCTTAAGATCTCTTTTTACTTAACAAAGTGTCACTTTGTTACCTTGTAATTATACTTTGGATGATCATTGAAATAATGAACACATATTGTCTATAAAGGGGCTTTGTTAGGTACTGTCAAGTCGGAGTAGACTCTTGGTTGACCCTCTATCAGGTCTTCAGAGGCAGTAGATTACAGAAGAAGAGACTGCTCATCTTTCTCCCATGGAGCTTCTGGTAAATATGAATCACTTGCCTTTGGCTTGGCAGAGCACTATTCCTTGGAAAGGGATATCATGCTTTAAAGATGGAGGGTAAGTGAAAGAGAGGAAGACCCCCAATAAGATGTATTGACTTGTGACTGTAGCAATGGGTTCAAAGGTGTCAAAGATGGTGAAGACAGCACAGGATTCAGACCTCTTGTTCATACAGTCACTAGGAGTCATACTCAACTCTATGGTACTTAACAACAACAAGTCACCAGACTCTATACTATGGGGTTCCGAAGACTATTCATCAATGGACTTCTGACTATAATAAATCCTCATTTTTAAAAATCTCTGATCTGCATATACGACACTATTTTTCTTAGAGAGATAATTTCATAAAACCAATATTTTTATGAAAAATACACATATACACTTTAAAAATATGTTAAAATTATTCTTGGGGTA
>NW_006399851.1:975038-977689 GCF_000299155.1 Elephantulus edwardii
TGTTATTATTATGTGTTGTTAAGCAAATATGACTCATAGAGACTGTATGCACAATGTTTTTGAACCCTGCTCTATCTTGAGCCAATCTGTCTCTGTGACCCTGACCCTTATTACCTTAGTTACTGTATCAAAAAATCCATCTCATCCAGGGTCTTCCTCTCCTGTGCTCCCCCTCCACACTTCAAAGCATTATATGCTTCTCTAAGGAGTGGTCTCTCTTGGAATCATGCCCAAAGTATGTCAGAAAGAGCCTCAAAATCCTTGACTCTAAGGAGCAGCTTGGTTTCACCCTAAGACATAGCTGTTAGTTCTCTGGCAGTATGTTCAACATTCTTCTCCAGCACCACAACTCAAAAGCATCAATTCTGTCATTCCTAGTCATTGTCCAGATTTCTTATGCATAGTAAGTAATTGTGAAGACCATGGCCTGAATCAGTCACATCTTTGTCTCCAGACTGATGTACTCTTTAGATCTTATGAGAGGTCCCTGACAACAGGTTTCTCCCATGCACTAGGATTTAAAAAAAAAAAAATTGTCATTTCAGGCACAACTATTGATCTATTACAAAGAAGAACAAGGACTTAATTGCAGTATCTATGGTTTTAGACATGTGGAAGGCCTGGGTTAGAGACCAAGCCAATGTGTTTACATACACAGTCACCATTTGTTTTTTGTTGTTTTTGTTGATTACCTTTGAGTTGAGCACAACTCATAGCAACCCTATGAACAAAAGGCCTGAAAGCTTTCTATGACTATAGCCATTTATCAACGTTCATGGAGTTTCCAGAGGCATGTTGTTTAGGAAGTGGATGCTACTCCTGCTTCCAATTTAGAAGCTCATATATTATGATTCTGAACCATTTTCAACAGTGCATCCAGATGTAACTGGATTAAGAAGAAAAGCTTCATAACTAAAATAATGCATCGCTGTCGGGTTGGAACTTACTCAAAACGGACCTTTCAGCAGGCTTTCAGAAGCTGTAAATTGCATTTGAGGAGAGACTGTCCATTTTCCTCCCTTGAAGCAGCTGCTGGATTTGAATTGCCCCCTTTTGGGTCAGTAGCAAAACTCCCTACTGACTAGAGACCGTGAAAACCCCACGGATCACAGTGGTTTGAGTCATACATAAATGGTCATGAGGACAGCATAGAATGAAGCCCTTCACTTCTTTGTGCATGAGATTGTCACGAGTGGAGGGGGTTTATACACCAGAAGTTAACAGCTAAAAAATCCCCAACAAACCAAAACCTTTCAAAACTTAAGTTGTCAAGTTTTTTTCTGACAATTCCAGTATACCGAGCACTTTTTACTTATGCCTGCCAAGGACAAATGGTAAAAGCAGCATGAGAATTGGAAGATTTTTCAAAAAGGGATTCTGCTATTAGCATGGGGTCCTATTTTCTTCTATAAGGTATTGAAAAGAGAGGCATCTAACAGTGGGGTTCATCTCTCACCAAATATCAAGCTGACCTAAATTACTTGCTAGACTCTGCTTCCCTTTAAGTCTGTAGGGGATGTTGTATTCTTCCCTCCTGGACATGGGTGAGAAAATACTCTTCTTCCCAGGAAGAAAGGAAAGCCTCCTGACTCTAGAGAGGCTGTTGGCATTCTGAGATGTAGGAAGGGAGCCAGTCAGCACTTCCTGGACCTCGTCTCTATGCGGAGCCTGCAGAAGCATGTGGTGAAGAGATAGAGCAACACAGATTTGGAAACTGCATGTGGAACTTTATTCCTTGTAATTCTAAACTATATTCCTTTGATTCTTAAAATCCCCTTATGAAAATGTGGTGAGTCATTTGTTCTGTCCAAACCCTGTCTGCTGGTACACGGTGAAATTGATTGAATCAGAGAATGAAGTGCCATTTTGGTTTTAATTAAATTTTGAAAAAAAGATTCAACCATATCCTGTGCCTTCCTTCCACCAGGGATCCTACAATTATTAAATTAGGCTGGTGGTGTCTACTTTCAGAATCGTACATTTTTTACCAGCAGATAATTCTTCTTTTCTATTGTGGGATAGTTTCTTGCTGCATTTTACGGCTATCATCTTTGGCAGAGCTAATCTGGTTTTCTTCAGCCACAGTTCTGCTTGTTAATCCATTTATGGATTTCTACATAGTTTCTCTGGATGGTGAGTGTATTACTTGGAAGGATTTTTTTCAAAGCTCTTAGCAGGGCTTGTCTTTCTTTTATACCCCCACCCCCACCCCCTGTCCTTAATGTGTATTTGTATCACTCTTGGCTTTTGAAATTTTATTAAAGAGCCTAACACTTTCAGTTCTTCATCATTAAATAAGGAGAGAGCTGTGGCCTCTTCTTTGTTGATATCCTTTGTAAGTTTGAAGTCTTGCTTTTGATTCTTAATTTTTGAGTGCTTTATTTTATAATTCATACCAGGACTAGGATAATGTTTAGGTGAATATGTTTACAGAACAGACTTGTTTTCAGAAGGTTTTTGAGTTTAAGTTGGTTAACCTACTTTATTTTTCAGAAAATAATTTTTTTTATTTTACTAGACATTTGTTAATGCATATATGTAGAGCTCCAGTGATGTGGTCTATAGAGAATTACACTGCTAACACAAAGATCATGCATTTCTTTAATGGTTCAAATCTACCAATTCATTGGAAGACAGATGGGCAGGCTCCT
>NW_006399851.1:977789-978647 GCF_000299155.1 Elephantulus edwardii
CTATTTTTCTTAGAGAGATAATTTCATAAAACCAATATTTTTATGAAAAATACACATATACACTTTAAAAATATGTTAAAATTATTCTTGGGGTAATATTATTGTTTCTATTTCAGGAGTTTCTGATGGTGCAAAGATTTAATGTGATTGGGTGCTAACCAGAGATTGAAGGATGGAGTCCACATTGAGGTAGGTTGGAAGAAAGTTTGGTAATTCACTTCTGAAAACTCAGACATTGAAAACCTTGTGGAGCACAGATAAGCATCTGAAAAGAAATGAAGAGCTAGAAGATGAGCAGATTTGTGCACACTCATATATACACTGAAGCATTATTTATACTAGCAAGGTCATAGATAACAATTTGGGAGCACATTAAAAGGCTATCAGATAAACAAACTGTGGTTCATGCACACATACATATAATGGATTGTTGTAGTGTACCATAGAGTTAGAATCAACCCATGGCCGAGACTCTCTGGCAGGTTTTCAGAGGCAGCTAATCACATGGGAGGAGATTGCCTACCTTCTCCCTACAGAGCAGCTGGAGGCATTACATGTCTTCAGGATTGCAGTGCAGCTTTTTTGCCACTAGGCCACCAGATTTCATTCATACATACATACAATGGAGTACAATGTAGTGATAAAGATAGGAATTTGGACTGTATTAGTTTACTATTATTTTAAAAAAATAAACTAATGAAAAGTAAGCAAAATATTCTTTGATGGCTTTCAAGGATAGGTGAGGATGAAAAAAGGACGGATAATTTGTAATTATATATATATTGTTGCTATGTGCTGTCGAGTCATTTGTGACTCATAGCAACCCTATGTACAACAGCCCTAAACTGTGCTCTATCC
>NW_006399851.1:981182-984403 GCF_000299155.1 Elephantulus edwardii
TCTTGGCACAACTTGGTGAGCACATCCAGGGCAACATCTGTTATCTGAAATACTTCAATTGGTATACCATCTATTCCCAGGGCCATAATTTTTTGCTATTTCCTTCAAAGCAGCTTGAACTTCTTCCTTCATCACTGTAGGTTCTTGCTCAAATTTTATTTCGTTAAATTCTTCTGTATTTGCCAATTCCTTTTGATACAATTACTCTGTATATTCCTTCCATCTTCTTTTAATACTATCTGGATCATTTAACATTCTGCCTAAAGCATCCTTGATATAGCAACTCGAGGTTTGAATGTGTTCTTCAGCTCCTTGAGCTTAAGAAATGCTGAATGAGTTAGGCCCTTTTGATTTTCTGATTCTAGCTCCTCACACATTTCAATGTAGTATTTTGCTTTGTCATTCTCTTTAGTATCTTGAATTCTTTCTTGTGCTTTGGCTTCTCTACGCTCCAGTGCAATCTTCAGAGTTTCTATTGACACCAATTTTGGTCTTTTCTTCCTCTTCTGTTTTTTGTAATGACTGTTTGCACTATTCCTGCATGATACATTTGACATCCTCCCACAGCTCATCTGGTCTTCGCTCATCAGTGTTCAAGGCCTCAAATCTGTTCCTGAGATGATTCTGAAATTCAGGTGGGATGAACTGAAAGTCATATTTTGACTCCTATGGATTCGGTTTATTTTTCTTCACCTTCAGCTTGAACTTGCATGGTCTGCATGGCTGGTGGTCCATTCCACAATCAGCTCCTGGCCTAGTTTTCACAGCTGATATTGAGCTTCTCCAGCGGTTTTTTTTTTCCCGCAGATGTAATCTGTCTGATTCCTATGCATACCATCAGGTGAAATCCATGTGTATAACCTGCGTTTATGTTTCTTACAAATTAAATGGCTTTGCAATGAATAACTCTGCACAATTCTATCATTCTATCTCCAGCTTCATTTCTGTCACCAAGCCCATGTTTTCTAACTACTGATTCTTCTTCTCTGTTCCTAACTTTTGCGTTCCAGTCATCCATTATAATCAATGCATCTTGATTGATGTTTCATCTATCTCTGCCTGTAAGAGTTGGTAGAAATCATCTATTTCTTCTTCTTTGACTCTGGTTGTTGGTGCATTTATCTGAATGATAGCGGTATTCACTGGACTTCCTTTTAAGTGTATGGATATTATCCTGTCACTCACAATGTTGTAAGTCAAGACGGATCTAGAAATTGCTTTTTTAACTATGAAAGCAACTCCATTTTTTCTCACCTTTTCATCTCCGGAGTAATATATCATATGATCATCTGACTCAAAATGCCCCATGCCAGTCCATATCATCTCTCCAATGCCTAGTATGTCAATATTTATGCGTTCCATTTCTTAACAATGTCTAATTTTCTTACATTCATGGTTCTCACATTCCATGTTCCAATCACTAGTGTCTCTTTACAACTGTTCCTCTTCCTTTGTATTTCCATACTTGAAAGTTCTACCTAGGTTGCCCTTTCTGTTAGTCTACGTGTGTTCTGTTGTACATAGGGTTTTCAGAGGCCTGCTATTTCAGAAGTGGATGGCCAATCCTTCTTCCTAGTCTGTCTTAATCTGAATGTTTACATTTAGAGAAGTATCTGACAGACAAGCAATTTATGGAGCAGTGAAAAATATATCCCTCATTGTGGAGTTAACAATTAGTTACAGTGTTGTCCCTGCCCTTAGCCCAGTGCCTTGACCCACTTATTTCCCAGCTCTGCCCTCCACCAGGATACCCATTCACTTCTACCAAATCCCTTCAGAAATTATCTTCCATTGTCCAGCTCTTTATCTGACAGCTTGTATCTGAAGCTTTGTTGGCTTCTGTGATTCCAAACACATCAACTGCTGACAATTTTTTTTTTTTTATGCTGTGACCGGTGTCTCTTAAGTTTAGTTGTACTGTCTCCGAAGGGAAGGTGATATGGCCTGTAGAACTCCTGTATACATTGTATCTGACCGATTTTGGCTCCATCTTGAGGGTTTTGTACCTGTGAGTGTGTCAGAAGCTTTTATCAGTCTCTTCTCTATTGTCTGGCCCATGTTCTGCCTGCGTGGCTTCCAGTCTCCCAGTTCTGTCTGGCTGTGTGTCCCTCTGTCTCCCCTTTGCCTCTGCGCCTCCTGGAACCGATTTTGGCTCCGCCTTGGGGGTTTTGTACCTGTGGCTGTTGCTACTCCTTCGAGATAGATGATGCTAGGAAAGGTAGAAGGTTGGTGAAGGAGAGGAAGTACTTCAACCAGCTGGATTGATAGGGTTACTGCTGCAATGGGTTCTCTTGTGTCAGGAAGTGTGAAGATGGTACAGGATAGAACATGGTTCAGATCTTTTGTTTGCAGTGTCACGATGAGTCATATTTTACTTTATGGCACTTAAGAAGAACAAGAACAACCAAAAGTTTAAAAGAATTAGCACCAATCTTTCTTAAATCATTAAAAAAATAGAATAAAAGGAGAAATGTTTCCATTCATTCTATGAGGAAAGCATTAACATGATACAAAGACATCCTTAAAATAGAACACTAGAGACCAGCATTCTTTAAGAATAGAGATGGAACAATTGTTAACCAAATACTAGCGAACCAATTCAAAGTAAGTATTTAAAGGATTATAGATCATAAACATTTAGGTTATATGTGACAGTGCTGTAGTGGTCCCACATACAAAAATCAACCAAGGTGACACATCATGTAAACAGAGTAAAGGAGAAAAGGATACATGGTCATTGGTGTCAACACAGAAAAATAATTTTATAAAAGCCACTATTTATTCATGATAAATACACTCAAGAAATTAAGAATGGAAGTCCTCGACTTTATAAAGTTTATCAATAAAACCCTCATGGCTAACTTCTTACTTAATGATGAGAAATTGAAAGCGTTATTTATAGATCAAGAACAAAATAAGCCCCTTTTTGTCCTCAACATCATACTGGAGGTTCTAGCCAGGGTAGTGAGATATTAACAAAACAATAATGTGGTGAGAAAGAAACTCTTATACATTGCTGATGGGTTATGAAATTGTACAAACATTATGGAAAGGAGTTTGGTGCTTCCTCAAAAAGCTGAACATAGAAATTCCATATGACTCAGCTATTCAACTACTTGGAATATACCTTGAAAAATGAGAATTGAGGCACAAAGACTTATACAGCAATGTTCATAGCAGCAATATTCACCAAAGGAAGAACATGGAAACAGTGCAAATAT
>NW_006399851.1:984799-987013 GCF_000299155.1 Elephantulus edwardii
TAAGAACAAATTTATTAAAAAATGTGTAAAAGTTATATAATAAAGAAATACATTACTAGCAAGACCTGATTAAAAAGAAAATAACAGAACTGTCTACTATTTATGAATTGAAAGACAATTGATTAATTTGTTATAGTTGTGTACTGTCAAGTTGGACTCAACCCACAGGTGACCCTCCATTGGTTTTCAGAGGCAGTTAATTGCATGGGAGTAGATAACCCATCCGGTTTCTGAAGAGCAGCTGGTAGATCTGAACCACATACTTTTTAAAATTGCAATACAGCTTCACATCACCTAACTGTCAGAGCTTCCTAATCAAAACAAATTACAGATTCATTGTAGCTTCAGTCAAAATTCCAACTGCTTTTTTAAAAATAGACAAGATTATATTATAATTTATAAGGATTTAAAAGACTCAAAATGTCAAAATCAATCTTCTAAAAGGACAAAGTAGAGGACACACACTTCGTAATTTTTACACTTAATGTAAAGTCAGGCTGCTCCTTGGAGGCAAGGATTCTGAAGCTTTGTCTGACATAGTCTGGACACGTTGCAAGGAGGGACTAGTCCTTGGACAGTGATGTCATTCTTGGGAGGGTGGAGAAACGGCGTAAGAGAGGAAGATCCTGGACGAGATGGATTGATTCAGTGACTGGGGTAATGGGGTGTCATAATCAATGAGATTGGCACAGCATAGAGCAGGGCTTAGGACAGTTGTACTTAGGGTAGCTATGAGTTGCAGGGACTAGACAGCACATAAAAACAACAACAAATCACACCAGCTTAGTGTTTGCAAATGGATCAACCTATAGAAGAATGTATTAATTGAAAGGTTGGGTATAAGTCCAAGCTTATATAATAACTGCAGTTAAATGGGAACCCTAGAGATGTAGTTCATAAGAAGTTGCTAACACAAAAGTTAACTTATCTGGTGGTTCAAATCCACCAACGGCTCCATGGGGGAAAATGGGAGGCGCGAATACAAACTGGAATACCTCTGGAGACAGATCACAGGAATCAGGCCCCATGTGAGACCTAACTTTGCCTTTTCAATTCTTAGATTGTATTTACAAATGTCCCCTTCCTGAGACAAGCATAAGGTTGTAAACAAAGAAGAGCTTAGCTTCATTTGCAAAGAATTCTCTTTGTGATTTTTCTTCAGGTGGTTCTCAATAAAGACAGACACTAGTCTAGGCATTGCTTCAGTCTTCTAGCTGTTCACTGTGCCTTATATTTCCTCTTTTTTTTCCGTGCTGTCTTCACAACCCCCACCCCACCCCCCATCTCTTCTTTATCCCTGGTTGACAACAATGGATGGAACAATAAGCCTAAGCAAAGGGAGACTGCGAGAACGGCAGAGATTTGGCAGGGTTTCATTCTCATAGACATTAGGTCACTATGAGTGGAAGTTGACTGGATAGCATCTACCAACTACAACTTTAAAGTATTTTATTTCTTTTTAAAAATAAATTTGTCCTGTTGTAGTTGTTCAGAATATTCTACAGCAAAACATGGAACACTTCAGTACTTTCTCTATATAAAATTCTATGTTTTTATCCCCAGTTTTTAAGTTAGGTGCTATCCAGTCAACTCCAACATATTCAAAACTCCCTTTTCTAAGTGATGTATTATTTATTTATTAAGTAAAAATTGATTAAAAAATAGCTCAATCAGTGTTTGTCTTTTCATCATATACCTTTTAAGGTCAAACCTAATCCATTGTTATGGAGCTGAATTTCAACTTACCATGATCTTATAGGACTATAACTAGAATTGCCTTATAGGGTTTCTATGCCTATGATTTTATTTATGTGTGTTGTCACAGCTTTTCTTCTGAGGAGTGGCTGGTGGGTTTGAACCCCACACCTTTCCTTTGACAACTGAGAATTACAGAGATAATACCTATTCTGTGATATGACAAATTGCTCTGAGTATTTCCAAGTTCCAACAGAAATTTTAAAAGTCTTTCTGATATTTTTATCCTATGGATTTCACCTGATGGAATGTATAGGAATCAGATTGATTACATCTGTGGAAAAAAAAACAGCTGGAGAAGCTCAGTATCAGCTGTGAAAACTAGGCCAGGAGCTGATTGTGGGACAGACCACCAACTACTCATATGCAAGTTCAAGGAAAAATTAAACAGAATCCACAGGAGCCAAAATATGAATTTAATTTCATCCCAGCTGAATTTCAGAATCATCTCAGGAACAG
>NW_006399851.1:988752-990965 GCF_000299155.1 Elephantulus edwardii
AGGAGGGGAAGGCCCTCTATGAGGTGGATTGATTCAGTGACTGGGGTAATCAGGATGGGTGTGTCAGAGGCAATGAGATTGGCACAGGATAGAGCGGGTTTTAGGGCTGTTGTACATTGGGTCACTATGAGTCGCAAACGACTCGACGGCACATAACAATAACAACAACAACATTTTCAATGATGTAAAGTACATCTGAAAATTCTTTTAACACGAAGCTTTAGAATATCTCAAATTTCTTGAACACTAATAATGTCAATATTTTTCACTCCTTTTTGTAACTCCATTTATAATTGGTATTATTTTCACTTCTAGTATTACCACATTACATTTATTTGTTGCATTTTTATCTTCGTTGGTCAATTCCCTTATTTGATTACCTTATTTTGTAAACTGTCACATGAGTTGTTTAATGACAGACAAGGAGACACAACAGCTGCATTCTTTGTTATCTGTGCATGAGTTGAAAACATGTTCAGTGAGCTATCATTAACAGATTGTGCAGGAAGTGAGATGATTGGCCTGTGTCTTGCTGCACATCTATTATCTACAAAATTATTTGTAAATTAAAGGGCTATTATTTTTTTATTTTTATTTTGTGTAATTATCAAATCAGTATAGTTAAGTCAGAACTGATTCATTGTGGACTTCATTTTCTCAGACTTCATATCACACAGGAGAAGATTGCCATCTTCCTTTCACAAAGCTACTGGGGGATTAGAATAGTACAGCCAGAGAGGCATGGTCTTGGGTTAGTAGTACAACTCCCTACAGACTATACCACCAGAGCTTCCTTACATGAGTACTCACAGGTAATATATCATGGTCACTGAAATTAGAACAGTTGAGAGAATTTGTAACTTAACTAAACTGAGATACTGCAATGCGTATATCAGAATCCTGCAAAAAGGGAGGGCTTGGTGACTATTTGTAATAAACTTATGTAGAATTGTGTAACATTAAAATAATATTGTAGAAGTTGAACTAATTTCTGAAGAAGTAGCTTAGATTTATTCATCAATAATGATGGAGAAGATGTAGGATATTGATATAAACGTTGGCATGAATAAGGAAAGAAGAAAGACGTGAGTCCGTGACTATCACAAAAGTCCCCATTCACCAACAGGCAGGGAAGAGATGGTATGCAGTAAGACCAGCATCTTAATAGGAAAAAGATAACCCAATGGCAAAATGGGCACAGGATATGAATAGATACTTCACCAGAGAAGGCATTCAGATGGCAAACACATGAAGAAATGTTTAAAATCCCTAGCTATCAGTGAGATGTAAATAAAAACAACCATGAAATATCACCTCACCCCAGTAACAATAGCAAAGTTCAAAACAGCAGCAAATAAAAAATTCTAGGGAGGTGGAGAGATTGAAACCCTTATTCACTGTGGGTGGGAATATAAAATGGAGTAACCACTATGGAAAATGGTTGGATGCTTTCTCAAAAAGTTGGAAATAGAAATACCATTTGACCCAGCAATGCCTTTACTAGGACTATACTCTAAAGAAACCATAATCACTATCCAAACATAGATAGATAGATGATAGATAGATAGATAGATGATAGATAGATATACAGATATAGATACAGATAAAGATAGATATAGATATATAACACCTATGTTTATTGCTTCAATATTTACAATAAAAACGGATAAAAACCGACCAAGTATCCATGAACAAATGAATGGATTAAAAAAAACCCAAAGTTATGGTATATTCAAACAATGAAATACTATGCAGCACTGAAAAACAATGAACTTATAAAACAATACACAACATGGGGGATTCTGGAGGATATGATGCTGAGTGAAATATCTCAGTTACAGAATGATGACAAATACTGCAGAACACCACTGTTATAAAGCAGGTCTGACATAGGGAATTGGTAGGAGAATAGGAAAAGAGTGGATAGATAATGACCGTTGCATTGGAACAGATAAAGGAAAAGAATTTAAAAGGAATATATGATTAGTCATTATATGTATGGCAACAGCCTAGTATAAGAGGTATATCACTGCAAAGAGGACTGGTGTGGGAAGAGGAAGGTAATTGTGGAAAAATGATTATTCTAAAAAAATGTTACCTGGAGGGAAGGGGAAGGAAGAGAAGGGATTAAAATGTGCAACAATGAATAAGATCTAACTTCTCTGTAAACATTTGTTAAAATCACAATTAAAATAAAATTTTATTTAAAAAAA
>NW_006399851.1:998460-1001770 GCF_000299155.1 Elephantulus edwardii
AAATATTTTCTTTTGTATTAGAGTAGTTCTGGTGGATTAATGGTAGGAATTGTGCTGCCAAAATCAAAGGCATATAGTTCAAATCCACCAGTTGCTCCTTGGGAGAAAGATAAGCAATCTACTTGTGTAATTTATTGCCTTAGAAAATTTACTGGAGGATCAATTATGAGTCAGTTCCAACTCAACTGTATTTCAAGAGACTCTTGATACCAAAAGTTATTTATTACCAATAGGATATATTCTATGCAGCAGGCATATAAAAATCTACTGAGGAAGGCCATAACCTCAGATATTTTTACTTTAATCTGTTAATCTACAGGAACTCACAAAGGATATAAAAATAAAAGGTGAAATAGAACAGTTTTCTTCTCTCACTCACTTCCTCTATTTTCTTCAGTCAGTTTGAGCTAAAGCTGCTGGTGGGGTTAATTCTTTGACTGTTCTGTCAAATGTTAGGTTCCAGTACATATACTTGTGTATATATGAACAACTGTTTTTTAATAACCTGCCAAGAAGCTATAATCTTCCATTGTGGTCCCCCTGGGATTTAATTAGAATGGTTTCCCACAGTCTGACATGTTTATGGGGCATAGGTAAAGAGACAGTTCATAAAACTGTCAATTTTCTGAGAAATTAAAGAAAAATTGGACCGCTTAGTGCTTTGGCAATTCTGTGCTGCTGATACCAGCATTGCAAGCAATGAAATCAAAGGAAACATAACAAGATACTGATGCATTAGATATGGGTGGGTTAAAAGTAATGTACAAGGGCATTTGTCAATTTGAATGCATAAAGAAGTGAGGAGAGAAAGTAAACCATAAGCGGAACTAGTTTGACTTTGGGATATTAGGAGGAGAGGGATTGAATACTGAACAATAGTTATTGGCATCAAGAAGATTTATAATTTTGCATTTTAATAGAAAAGAGCAAGAGATGAATTACAGAGACATGTGAAGTTTCCCAAGGGAAATGAATAGTGAAATGATAAGTAATATTTTCATTTGGGACTTTTTCATTAAAACTATCATTTTCTCCTGTAGGTAAGTAAAAATTTAAACCTCAAACAAAATTTATCTAAAAAAAGCATGTCAGTTGAAATAAAAGAGCTAGTATATTCTAGCTGAGCCTCTTTCATACTTTATATTTAATAAACATGCTTTTTTAAAAAACAAAACAAAACAATAACTGGTGTCATCTGATGTCTACCACATTTCACCCTTCCCCACTGTATGGTACAGTACCTGGGCAAATTCAGTGTCATGGTTATGAGTAATTCCCACAAGTAGTGTTATAGAGTTTAGTTATAGAGTTGATTCCAACTCAGAGCGATCACTAGTGTTATGGAGCAGAACTGTCTCTCTCCGTGGAGTTTTCTTTTCTATAATCTTTACAGCAGTAGTTTGCCAGACTTTTCTTTCATTGCCCAGCCCCCTCCAAAGAACAGGGTTCAAACTGCTGACCTTTAGGTTAACAATCTGGTGCCAAGCACTTGTTGAGAGGGTTTTTCTTAAGAGTTACAATGAAAGGAACTAATATTCAAGAAAGGCCTATTTTCCTGCCAAAATGTCACAAAGTGATCTTCACACATTTATTTGTAGAATGCTCCCAGTTAACACTAGAAGTGTTTTCAACCCCATATACATATGACAGAAAATAAAAGATTAAAATTTGTTAAATAGTTTGGCCAAGCCACTTATCCCAGAAGAGGAAGAATTGGGATCATGGCATCTTACTTGCTTTTCATGTAAACATATTGTCTTGTATTAAATTTTTAAAAACAATAGAACCACTATGAAATAGTAAAATATGAACAAAGTATATAAGCTTAAAATAAAAGATAGCCTGAAGCCTTTGTGTTTTGTTAAGATAGTAGTCACTCTAGTGATAATTGATACACTGTAAACTCTAAAAACCCCTATCATGGTAGATCATTGGACTGATTCATGGTGTAGAACTCTTGGAGATGAGTGTCGTATGTTGAGTTAGGATTCCTGATACAGCCGGGCCTGGAACAAGACAGACTGGAAGCTGGATTTTACCATGGTGTTTACATTTTGCTCCAGGCACATTCTATTTCTACCATCTAGAGAGGTCAGTTCATGGTCTTTGAGATTTATTTAGTCATTTATCTATTAATTTCTTTATTTTAAATAGTTAACCAGATACTGTGCGGGAAACCTGAAGAAAACTAAAATGAAATAAAATCTAGTTTTGCCAGCACAGAGGAAAGCAATACTTTAAAAAAAATATTTAAAATAATTTTTTTTATTTTATACAGGTTTGCTTACAAACTTTGTATAAATTGTTTTTCACACTAGATCTTCCCCATTTCCTTTACACCCCCCTTCTTCCATCCATCAAATTGTGATTGATTATAATTGGTTATAATTAACCACTCCCCCACCCCCTTTGCCAATCCTCACTCTTCTCCTCATTCCCTTTCCCTCTTGGATTTTTATCCTCATTCTATAATAATGGTCTTATACAATAAGACTGAATTAGTTCACTTAGCATAATGCTTTCTAGTCCCTCCCAAGTTAGGAAGTAATTTACAAAATCATTTCTCCTGCCTGCTGTGTAAGTATACAATTATGTGAATGTACCATAATTTCTCAGTTCATTCAATTGTGATTGGACATTGGGGCTGTTTACATTTTCTTGCAATGGTGAATATTGTTGCTATGAACAATGGTATACAAGTCGTCATTTCTGCCTTCGTTCTCATTTTCTCAGAGTATATTTCAAACAGTGGAAAAGGTGGGTCATAAGGAATTTCTATATTCAGCTTTTTGAGGAAACACCAATCTAAGGCAATGCATTTTGCAGTCAATTGAATATGGTTTCAGAACTGCCAGAAGTCCAGGCTGGGTTTTGAAGGGGTCATGGTACTAGGGATATTGTAGCTGAATGTCTATCTGTGTTTCATTGATTATGCAAAGGCATTTGACTGTGTGGATCATAACAAACTGTGGCTGACTCTAAGAAGAATGGGAATACCAGAACATTTGATCGTGCTAATGCAAAACCTATACTTGGACCAAGAGGCAGTTGTCAGAACAGAGCAGGGTAACACGGCATGGTTCAAAATTGGGAAAGGTGTATGCCAGGGATGTGTCCTATCTCCATACCTTTTCAACCTGTATGCAGAGCAGATTATCTAAGAAGCCGGGCTCTACGAGGAGAAGTGTGGCATCAGGATTGGTGGAAGATCTATTAACAATCTGCGTTATGCAGATGACACAACCCTGCTTGCCGAAACTGAGGAGGACCTAATGCACTTGTTGCAGAGGGTCAAGGACTGCAACCTTCA
>NW_006399851.1:1001870-1007493 GCF_000299155.1 Elephantulus edwardii
AATATACATATATATGTATTTATAAGTCATGTCTTTATCTGTAAAATTAAGATAATGCTGCTTAAAGCTAATATAAAAGTACAGCTGTGGCCATTCTTCCACCAACATTTAAGAAGTGCCTACTTGGTAATAAGGACTGAGGAAGATATTCTGCCACAGAAATAATGAGACATTGTCTCATGTGCCAGGAGTTGGAGGATGAGAGAGAGCATAGATATGTATGCCCAAATATCACCTAATGATCTAATAAATGTCATGGAAAAAAATTTTTTTTGAGTAGTCAATGTTTGAATAAGGAGTTGCCAGGTTAAACTATCATGGTATTTATTACTTGAAGAATGAATTAAAGAAGGTGCAGTGTCCAGCTTTCTGAAAGAATTTGTTTCTTATTTATTTAACAAAGATCATGGGAGAGGTGAATTTATCTCTATTTCTTCCAACTCCATAAAGATGTATTATAATTTTTATTATTGAGAAATCAAACATCCTTCTTTGTTTAAAATACAGGTCTTTGGGGAGCTCTGGTGGCCTAGTGGCAAGAAGCTGCACTGCAATCCCAGAGACGCATGGTTCGAATCCACCAGATGCTCTGCCGGGAAAGGAGGGACAATCTCCTCCTGTACCAGTCAGATCTGATCTGATGGTACAAAGACACACATACACAAAATAATAATAAAAAAAAATTAAAAAAAATACAGGTCTTTATGATGTCCAAACCAAGTACTAGATTTTCTGTAAAAAATTCACAACATGCAAAGAATAAGACCAACACACTCTCTTCCTCCAAAGATCTTCCAACATAATGCAAGTAAAAGACAATCAGGAATTAATCTTGTAACAATAATTACAGTTCCTAACAATTGATGCTGTTAAGAAATATTATGTCTACTATTGGGAGATTGATATTTTGATGAGGTGAAATAGTATTTTGGTTTCAAGTAAAGATAAATAACAAACTAAATACTTATTGTGTGCTATCAAGTCAGAACTGGCCTATAGTTGACACTTCAGTACGTTTTCAGAGTCAGTAAATGGCAAATGAGATTATCCATCTTTCTCCCATGGAACAGACAACAGATTTGGATGTTGTTTCTCTGGATTATCAGTACAAATAGGGCAACCTTAGCATTATCCAGAAATCAAAAGAATAAAAATGTATATATTGCACACTAAATGATCAGAGAGAAGAGTGTTAGAAGAGGATACAGGGCTAAACAGAATTAGATTGTCATTATGACCTAGCAGGCTTTGGTAAGGCAATGGAATTTATTGGAGAATCATTAGAATTTAAGCTGAAATAAAAATATGTTCTCACTTAAATTTCAATTATTCGCTATAATTGTTGAGAAGAGAGTGGAGTCTACTAACTAAAAATAGGTACTGAAAAATAGGTTAGAAAGTAATAATAGAAGTCTGGATAACTGATAATGTTGGGTTGGAATAGAGCACCAACAGTGGAAATGAAATGGAGGGCTTGCATTTGTGATGTGATTTGCTCACAGATTGGATGTGGGGACATATCAATAATCATTTCTGTATTTTCAGTCTAAAACTCTGGGTAGATAGAATCAAACAAGTAAAAAATCTGGAGGCAGAAGAATGAAGATATTTGTTTGGGGCTACTTCAATCACTTTACTATTACAAATAATACTGCAATAAACATGGATGTGCATGTGCATGTATATTTTTGTGATATGACTCTGGTTTCTTTAGGGTATATTCGCAACAGTTGGATACCTGGATCAAATGGTATTTCTATTTTCATCTCTTTTAATAAGTTTTAGACTTTCTTCCAAAGTTGTAAAATTTTACATTCCCACAAGCAGTGTATGAGAATTCCAGTATTTCCCAATTGGTTTTTTTATTGTTCTATAAGGTTTTCCCATCAAAAGCTGAACGGATAGAGAAACAGTGGTATATATTTAGATAATGGAGTATTACACAGCATTGAAACTAAACGAACTCATAAAATTCTACATAACAGGTATTAGTCTGAAAGATACTATCCTGAGTGAAATATTTCAGTCACAAAAGGACAAATAGTATATAAGACCACTGTTAGAAAAAATAGGATGATTATGAGAATGAGAGGGAGAAGAGAGGCCGGAGTGTAGGGGAAAAAAGTATGTAGATAATTCTTGTACTGGAATTAATGAAGGGAAATTCAATCTGAAATGCATAGATGATCAGATATCACATGTATCACAAACAAAAGTGTGGAAGAGAATATAACCTACATTGTGGATTAAATAGGCTTGGAAAGGAAGAAAACAGGAGGAGGGAGGAAGATCAGAGAAGGTGGGTGAAAGTATACAATAAGAGTTTGCTTTAAAATTGTAAAAAATCTAATTACAACAATCCATCAAAATTAATGTTAACAGCTGATTTCTGAAAAAAAAATCCTTACATGATTTGTGTTTATCTTTCACTTAAATAAAAAAATTAATTTGTTGTGGACACATTAACTTGATATCTGTAAAACATCTAAATGCTGACTATGAATATGTAAGTCTGGGACTCAGGGCAGACTGACTGAACATAAATATTCAGTTAATATCATAATTTGGTCAAATTAAAATATAAATGATTAGATGAGATAACCATTGGATTAAATGCTAGATAGATAAGAGATCTCAGTACCAAACCTTGGGGTGGTCTAAAAGGTTGGAGCTATATTAAGGAGTAGGATAGCAAAAGATAATAAATATGAACAGTTAGTAAAATAGGAAGAATGTGGTGTTATGAAAAGCAAGTGAAGAAAGTGTTGCCAGAGAAAAAGGTCAATGTCTTAAAATGTTGTTGAGATACTGAAGATAATAATTGAGTATAATTACTGGAGTTTGGAAATGTGTAGATTATTTGAATCATCAGTGTAATATTATTTTTGTTGTTATGTGCTATTGAGTTGAGCTCAACTCATAACAAACCTATGAACAACAGATCTAAACCCTATTCTATCCTATGCCATAATCGTCATCTCTGACGTATTCAGACTCATTGATGACTTTATTATATCAGTCTATCTCAGTAAAGGTCTTCTTGCCTTTTGCTGACACTCCACCTTTCCAAACATGATATACCTTTCTAAGGAATAGCTCGTCATTACAACATGATCAAAGTATGTTAGACAAAGCTTCACCATCTTTACCTTCAAAGACCAGTCTGGCTGCACTTTGCCCAACAAATATCTGTTCTTTGCCAGTTCATGAGATATTCAGTTGTTATTGTTGTAATGTGCTGTCAAATTGTTTGCAACTCATAGCAAACCTATGTACAATAGCTCTGAATCTTGCTCTATCTTGAACCAACTTCATTGTCTCTGACACACCTACCTCCATTACCCTAGTCACTGAGTCAATCAATTAATCTCATCCAGTATCTTCCTCGCTTGGGCTGTTTCTCCACCTTTCCAAGTAAGTATGGTGTCCCTCTCCAAGGACTAATCCTTCCTTGCAACATACTCAAAGAATGTCAGATGAAGCTTCAAAATCCTTGCTTTCAAGGGACAGCCTGGTTTCACCCTCTGCAGGACAAACCTGTTGTCCTGGCAATCCATGGTGTATACAGTACTCTTCTCTAGCACCACAACTCAAAGCCATGGAAATTTCTTCTTTCAGTTTTAGTCTTTGGCCAACTCTCAGATGAATAGCAAGTAATAGCAAAGACCATGGCCTGGATCAGGTTAATCTTAGTGTTCAAACTGACATCATTGCTCTTCAGTACTCAGGAGAGGCCCCTAAGAGCAGATTTTCCCAATGTAATTAATTTTTTTTTTTATTTCCTGGCTACTAGAACCAGGAGTATTGATTGTGGAGACAACCAAGCTGAAGCTTTTATAATCTCAATCTCTTCGTCTTCTACAATGATACTTTTAATTGGCCCAGGGGTGAGAATCTTTGTTTTCTTCATGTTGAGCTTCAAGCCATACAGAAGGCTGCAGTCCTTGACCTTCTGTAGCAAATGCCTTAGGTTTTCCTCAGTTTTGGCAAGCAAAGTCATGTCATCCACATAAAACAAGTTGTTGAAGAATCTTCCTTCAATCTTGATACTAATTTCTCAAGAGCCCAGCCTCCTGGATGTTCTGTTCTGCATATAGATTGAAAAGGTGATAAAAAAGGGGGTTGGATTCATAGTTAAAAAGACCATTTCTAGATCCATCTAGATATCCGGTACTTTTCTACAATACCACCACAAAAGACATGATTCTTCTTATGTAATCTTTATTCATTTTCGAGGTGCATAGCTAGCAAAAATGGCATAGTTCACTATCAGGAAAGGTGTGCATCAGGGATTCATCCTATATCCATACTTTTTCAGTCTATATGAAAGAAATGGAACACATAAATATTGACATACTAGGTATAGGTGAAATGAGATGGCTTGGCACAGACATTTTGAATCAGATGATTATATGATTTACTATGTTAGGGATGAAAAAGTGAGAAAGAATGGGGTTGGTTTCATACTTAAAAAGGTCATTTCTAGATCCATCCTGAAATACAATGTGGTGTGCGATAGGATAATATCCATACGCATACAAGGAAGTCCAGTAAATACCACTATCATTCGAATATATGCACCAACAACTAGAGCCAAAGAGGAGGAAATAGAAGATTCCTACCATCTTTTGCAGTCAGAAGTTGATCAAACATGCAATCAAGATGCATTGATAATAATGGGCGACTGGAACGCAAAAGTTGGGAACAGAGAAGAAGGTTAAGTAGCTGGAAAATAGGGGCTCGGTGAGAAAAATTAGGCTGGAGATAGAATGATAGAGTTCTGCCCATTCAATGATTTATTCATTGCAAATACCTTTTATAAGAAACATAAATGCAGGCTATACACATGGATCTCACCTGATGGCATGCATAGGAATCAAATAGATTACATTTGTGGAAAGACTCGGTGGAGAAGCTCAATATCAGCAGTGAAAACCAGGCCGGGTGCTGATTGTGGGACAGACCACCTACTACTCATATGCAAGTTCAAGCTGAAGTTGAGGAAAATTAAATCAAGTCCACGGGAACCAAAATTTGATCTTAAGTCCATCCCACTCTAATTTCAAAATCATCTCAGGAACAGGTTTGAGGCCTTGAGCACCAATGAGCGTAGACCAAATGAGCTCTGGGAGGATATCAAGAAAACTGTCCATGAAGAATGCAAAAGATCATTACAATGGCTCAAAAAGAAGACCAAGATGGATGTCAGAAGAGTCTCTGAATATTGCATTAGAGTGCCGAGAAGCCAAATCTAAAGGAAGAAACCAAGAAATCAAAGAACTAAACAGAAAATTTCAAAAGGCAGCCCAGGATGACACAGTAAGATACTATAATGAAATGTGCAGAGAGCTGGAGTCAGAAAATCACAAGGGCCAAACTCGCTCAGCGTTTCTTAAGCTGAAGGAGCTGAAAAACAAATTCAAGCCATGGCTGGCAATACTTAAGGATACTTTGGGCAGAAAATTAAATGATCCAGGAAGTATCAAGAGAAGATGTAAGGAATACACAGAGTCACTGTATCAGAAGGAATTGGCTGACACAGAAAAATTTCATGAAATGACATATGAGCAAGAGCCTATGGTGATGAAAGAGGAAGTTCAAATTGCTCTGAAGGAATTGGCAA
>NW_006399851.1:1012778-1015053 GCF_000299155.1 Elephantulus edwardii
GAGGATAGAAGGAGAATTGATGCTTTTGAGCTGTGGTGCTGGAGAAGAGTATTGAATGTTCCCTGGACTGTCAAGAAAACAAACAGATTCATCTTGGAGAGGGTTAAACCAGTCTACTCCTTGGAGGCAAGGATTCTGGGGCTTCATTTCACATAATTTGGATATGTTGTAAGGAGGGACAGTTCCCTGGAGAGGGACATCATGCTTGGGAGGATGGAGGAATGGAGCAGGAGGGGAAGATCCTCTATGAGGTGGACTGATTCAGTGACTGGGGTATTCGGGATGGGTGTGTCAGAGGCAGTACGATTGGCACAGGATAGAGCAGGGTTTAGAACTGTTTTACATAGGGTCACTATGAGTCGCAAACGACTCGACGACACATAACAACAACAACACTGGTTGGTTTGACATATCAAACATCAAGAAAATAACATTAATTTAAGAGTTAAATATGCGTTAAACATTATTAGGATTTAGTGGTTACCAGAAGTGGAAAAGAGAAGTAGTAGGGAAGTCACTGCTCATGGGTTAACTAAGCTTCTGCAATTGTTGTTATTTACTATTGAGTACAGTATGACTCAGTGCCTCTATGAACAACAGACCTGAACCGTGTTTTATCGTATCATCTTCATCATCTCTGACACATTTGAGCCCTTTGCCACACTCAATGTGACAGTCTACCTGGTTGAGGGTCCTCCTCTCTTTAGCTGATTCTCCACCTTTCCAAGTATGTTGTCCCTTTCCAAGGAATAGTATCTGAGACAAAGCTTTGTGATCTTTGCTTCCATGGAGTACTCTAGTTGCACCTTCTCTAAAATATATTTGTTTGTTTTTAGGCAGTTCATGGTATATTCAATATTCTTCTCCCTACCACAACTCAAAGGTTCTACGCTTCTATCAGGGGAACTGAAATAATAAAAAGCATTGATAGAGGTGGTCTTGGGACTTGAAGGTGAAGAATAGATGAATTTTGCAGAAAAGCTGACATTTAGACAAGACAGAATAAGATTTTAAATGGAGAGCCAAGAGAAAGAACTTTCCAGAAACTAAATGTGACAGTTTATGGTAAAAAGTGTGTGTGTGTGTGTGTGTGTGTGTGTGTGTGTGTGTGTGTGTGTATGCACGAGATTGTGTATACACTTTAATGTGGATGAAACATGAGCATCTCAAGTAGAAAAAAGTGTCAGAAGCTGAAAACAGATTGAATTTCATGGGTAAAAACTCTTTTATACTGACAATAACAACAAGAAGCCAGAGAAGAATTTTAATCAATAAGATTTGAAGATTGGATTTGAGGATCCAAGGAGGGGCAAGTTGGAACAGAGGGCTGAGGATGAGCGGGGAGGTAATCCTAGGGTTGCACAATTTGATAGGTGGAGGAAGATTAACAAAGTACATCAGAGGTATACTAAGACCTCTTTCAAGTGTCATCAAATCAACTACAACTCACAGCAACCCTATAAACAATGGATGTGAACCCTGCCCTATCCTATGCTCTCTTCACATCTCTGACACCCTCAAGTAAAGGAAATGGGAAAGATCTCATGTGAAAAACAATGTATGTAAACTTTATAAGTAAACCAAGGTAAAATAAAAATTTTAGTTTTTAACAAAACTTTAAAAAATAAAATTTGAATATTTGCACAGCTTCATCATTGCTTTAAGCAGATGCTGCTATGTAACAATAGTAATCAAATTGTTATATGATACACTCTATATGCAAATGTTCTTATGTAGATGAATATATAGCAAATCAAGAATGCTGTAAATTGACAAAGTCTGTAGTACAGCATAGCATAATATGGTTTAGAATTTGATATAGCTTCACAAGTCAAGAGGACTGCCAACCTCAGAATATGCTTTCAGTTTGAAATGTTTTATAATTATAGTCTATGCAGAAGCATGGTTAATGCAATGTTATACTTTTATAATTTTGTAATGATAATAATTTAGTGTGCCGTAGATTCTTTCATCTGAAGGTTTAAAAAGAATTCATAATCATAGTTAATTAAAATTATTACAGCATTCCAAAGATGAGCTGAATGAGATATTCAAAATTAAATTTTCTGTATAAAGTAGTTTTAATCTTCATTTGAAAGTACTGAGAAATAAATAAGTAATGGCATGGGGGAATAATAAAATATTTTTCATCAAGATTCATCAATGTTAATATGAAATTATTTTTTAAAATAAATGTATAATAGCAAGTGTATTGCTCTACATTTGTCATTTATAGTAACTAAGAACATAAGAGGTGTACTAAGACCTCTTTCAA
>NW_006399851.1:1015153-1016006 GCF_000299155.1 Elephantulus edwardii
TTTTGACTGTGTGGATCATAATAAGCTGTGACTGACTCTGAGAAGAATGGGAATCCCAGAACATTTGATTGTGCTAATGCGAAACTTATACTTGGACCAAAAGGCAGTTGTCAGAACAGAGCAAGGAGACACTACATGGTTAAAAATCAAAAAGGGGGTTCATCAGGGATATATTCTGTCTCCATACCTTTTCAATCTGTATGCAGCACAGGTCATCCGAGACGCTGGGCTATATGAAGAGGAATGTGGCATCAGGATTGGTGGAAGAATCATCAACAACCTGCATTATACAGATGACAACCCTGCTTGCTGAAACTGAGGAGGACCTGAAGTGCTTGCTGCAGAAGATCAAGGACTACAGCCTCCTCTATGGACTGAAGCTCAAAATCAAGGAAACAAAGATTCTCACCACTGGGCCAATTGGCAGCATCATGATGGATTGTGAAGGGATTGAGATAGTTAACAGTTTTAGTTTGCTTGGCTCCAAAGTCAACACTCTTGGTACCAGCAGCCAGGAAATCAAGAGACGAATTGCATTGGGAAAGTCAGCTGTGAGAGACCTCTCAAGAGTACTGGAGACTAAAGTGTGCCTGATCCAGGCTATAGTCTTCTCAATTATGTGCTATGCATCAGGGAGTTGGACAGTGACTAAAGGTGATAGAAAGAGAATAGCTGCCTTTGAGCTGTGGTGATGGAGAAGTGTTGAATATACCATGGACTGCTAGAAGAACAAACACATTTGTCCTGGAGAGGGTGAAGCCAGAATGCTCCTTGGATTCAAGGATTCTGAAGCTTCTTCTGACATACTTTGGGCATGTTGCAAGGAGGGACTGGTCCTTGGAGAGGGACATCA
>NW_006399851.1:1017720-1020211 GCF_000299155.1 Elephantulus edwardii
GAGGCGTTTGTGCTGGGAGAAGGGTGCAACAATGAATGAATGGAATCCCAAAATCTCTGTAGATGTTCATTGAAATGAAAAAGAAACAACCTAAATTAAAAAAAAAAGAAAATGCAATGTTTTCTTCTGCTGTACATAGATCATTGTTTCCATAGCTGTGATAGTAGGGAAAAATGTATTTCTTCATTGTTTTATATTGTTTTCAAAGAATTGTAGAAAATTGATACTGTGTGCAATAAGAAATTATTTTGTTTTGTATCTAATTTCTAAGTGATCTATAGACCATGACTATTACTGAACTGACTCAACATAAACTCAGTAATTAGTAATCTTTCTATTCACCAGCCAAGGTTGATAAATCAGGGTTTTGTTAGCTGCCTATTGTTGCAGTCATGCTGCCAAATCACCTTTTGGAGGTTTTCCTCTGACTCTCCATGTTTCCCAGTTTGATGTCTTTTTCCAACTACTTGCCCCTTCAGATAATATGCTCGAAGTATATGAGAAGAGGCTTTACCATCTTTGCTTTAAGGAGCACTGGTTGAACTTACTTCACCACAGTTTGTTATGCTGGTAGTCCATAGATATTTAATATTCTTCTAACACCACCATTCAAAGGCGTTGATCTTTCTTCCATCACCCTTATTCATAGCCCAACACTCAGAAGCATGAGAAGTAATTCAAAATATCATTACCTGGGTCAGGCACACTTTAGTCTTTAAACCGACTTCATTGTTCTTTAGCACTTTGGGGAGGTCCTTAACAACAGATTTATTCAAAGCAATACATTTTCTCTTTCTAATTCTTGACTGCTGTTATCATGAGTTTTAATTATGTATCTAAGTAATAAGAAATTGTTAACAACGTCTATCTTTTTATCCGTTCAATCATGGTGTTGGCTATTGATCCAGTAATAAGGAAATTTGTTTTCTTGGCTTTGAAATGTAGTCTATAATGAAGGCTATAGTCTCTGCTCTTTTACAGCAAAAGTTTCAAGTCCTTGAATGGAAGCAGTTGAAAAATATTATGGTCTGTATCAGGGGTACCACATCTTTACACTGACATGCTCTATACCATTTTGGAGAGATCTTTGACAAGAGATTTTATCAATACAACATGTCTTTTGATTTCTTGACTGCTGCCACCATGGATGTTTCAAGTCCTTTTCACTATTAGCAAGCAAAATTGTGTCATCTGCATAAGGCAAGTCTTTGATGAATATTCCTCTAATTCTGATGCCACATTCTTCTTCATACAGTTCAGCTTCTCAGATTATTTTTTAAGCATATAGGTTTAATACGTGTGTAGAAATTATATACCCTTAATATGTACTATAATAAACTTATTATAAAATAACTATATTTTTCTACATTTTATTTTAAAAGATCATTATAAGTGCTCTTGTTTGATTCTACATTATGCTGATCTTTCTTACACGGTTGTAAAATTATCATCACTCTTATAAAAAAATTAGGAAGCTTTTGGATAATGAATTTTTTGTAATTTCTCTCTCATAAACCGTAAGTCATGAAAAAAAGGATACTTTAGCCATATAAATTATTGCATCTTTGCTTCTTGACATATTGTTTAACTTTTGTTTCTTTATTTTGTTTTTTTTCAAAGATACTGGTTTTGATATATTCATAAAATCAAACTGACTCAAGTATACAATCTCTTTGCCTGTATATACACAAGCACACAGACACACATACACACACTCTACATGGTTAAAAGTAAAGAATTAATATTAACTGATATGGAACAAAAGAGGGGAGTGAAAGACAACTATAGTTGTGCTAAGGGTCACCAAAGTAATAGGTGAATCCATTCAGATCAAAGGAAGTTGGGAGTTATTTGACAGTGTTTAATACAAAGCAGCTGCATTGAGAAGTCTTCTGTAATAATTTTTCTTTTGACTTGCAGAGTACTGAGTAGTCTCCAAAGAATTGAAATGACTGAATGTAGCCACCCTTTTCCGATTTTCTTCCCCTATTGAATTTAGGAGATGTGATGCAATGTGATGTGGCAGTGTAAGTATGATCAAAATGTCAGTCTCCATAAGCACTCCACTCTGTGATCCCAGGGTAGAGTGCTACAAAACATATTTTGGTGGAATAGAAATTATTTTCCTTTCCCTGCCCTTTCCATGGCTGTTGTAGATGGAAAATAGCAAATGCAAAAATCTCCAGTTAGCCAGGCTATCTTCTTCAGAGCCAGCTTTTCCTCAGGTACCCAGGACATTATCTAGAGAGCTTATATTTCAGGTGTTCTCAAGAATTTGCAGTGAAAAGACCACATTTTAGGGTTGACATCACTGCTATCCCATCAACTCTACCAGCTTTTATTGTTGCTGTTGCTGTGTGATATCTAGTCCATTCCAGTTCGTAGCAGCCAAAGTGAAAAACAACGAAACCAGTTGCCTTCAGGTCTGCTTGACTTGTGATGACTTAATACAACAACAGTAAAATTGCCACATAGGACTTCGAAGGCTGCC
>NW_006399851.1:1024671-1027027 GCF_000299155.1 Elephantulus edwardii
ACATGTCCAAAGTAGGTCAGATGAAACTTCAGAATCTTTGCCTCCCAGGAGCAGTCTGGTTTCATCCTCTCTAGAATGAATCTGTTTGTTCTCTCAGCAGTCCATGGTATATTCAATAATCTTCTCCAGGACCACAGCTCAAAAACATCAATTCTCCATCATCCTAGTCATTGTCCAGCTCTCTGATGCATCGCAGGTGATTGCAAAGACCATGGCCTGTATCAGGTGCACCTTAGTCTCCATACTGACATCATTGCTTTTAAGTACTTTGGAGAGGTTTCCAACAGCAGACTTTCCCAGTGCAATGCATCTTTTAATTTCCTGCCTGGTGCTAAGAGTGTTGATTGTGGAGCCAAGCATACTAAAACTGTCTGAAATCTCAATCTATTCACCATCTATCATTATGCAGCCGATTGGCCCAATAGTGAGAAACTTTTTTCCCTGATACTGAGTTTCAATCCATATTGAAGTCTGCAGTCCTTGACCTTCTGCATCAAGTGCTTCAGGTCCTCCTGAGTTTCAGCAAGCAGAGTTATATCATCTGCATAATGCAGATTATTGATGAGTCTTCCTCCAATCTTGATGCCACATTTCTCCTATTCCTGCCTGCATTCCTGGATAATCTGTTCTCATATAGATTGAAAAAGTATGGAGATAGGACACATCTCTGGTGTACATCCTTCCTGATTTTGAACCATGCAATGTTTCCTTGCTCTGTGTTAACAAGTGCCTCCTTTTTGGAGCCTGGCCAACCTGTAAAGCAAGATTAGCCCTATACCAAAAGACCAGCAAGACTAACTTGGCAATGGTATTTGCCTGACAGAAAACAACTCAAGCAGAATGTTAAAAAGTAAGCCATACTGCAGCCATTTTATGCAAGAAGCCATTTTATGCTAGGTTCAAATGTGCAGATGTTTGAAGGGGAGCAAAAACAAGTTTAACCGTTCCTTGAACCCCAAGGCCAAGCAAGGATGTACAGAATGGTATGTTCCTCCCTAATGACTCTGTTTGGATGGCCTTGCTTGCTGCAGATGATAAAGTAAGGTGGTGGGAATATCAAAACAAATGTATTGTCGGCCTTGAGGCTGAGTTGTTTTTCTGTTCACTGCAAAAAGAATACAACACAAGATTTCAAGAATAAACTCTGCTATCTGCCATCAGCTGAAGCCTCTCTGCGTCTTCGTTTAATCCTCTTCCCTTCTCTTGGTGAAACTGCTCGCCATAATGAGGCAGGATCCCGTTACTTCCTAGTCCAAGTATAGGTTTCTCATTAGCATGATCAAGTGTTCTGGGATTTCCATTCTTTTCAGAGTCATCTGCCACAATTTATTGTGGTCCACACAGTCAAATGGCTTTACATAGTCAATGAAGACATTTTTCTGGTACTCTCTACTTTCAGCCAAGATCCATCTAACATTAGTTATAATATCCCAAGTACCACGGCCTCTTCTAAACCCAACTTGCACTTCTGGCAGTTCTCTGCTGATGTGCTGTTCTAGTAACTTTTTGATAATCTTTAGCAGAATCTTGCTTGCATGTGATGTCAGTGATATTGTTTGACCATTTCCACACTCTGTCAGATATCCTTTCTTTGGAATGGGAACAAATATTGATCTCTTCCAGTCGGTTGGCCAGATGGTTGTTCTCCAGATTTCTTAGCATAACTTAGTGAGCACATCTAGGGCAGCATCTGTTTTTTAAATATGTCAATTGGTATACCATAAATTCCTAGGGCCTTTTTTTTGTCAGTTCTTTCAGAGCAACTTGAACTTCTTTCTTCATCACCACAGGCTCTTGCTTATACGTTGTTTCATGAAATTCTTCTGTGTCTGCCAATTCCTTTTGGTACAATGACTCTGTATACTCTATCTTCTTTTAATACTTGCTGGATCATTTAATAATCTGCCCAAAGCATCTTTATGCTAATATTCTGCCCAAAGCATTGAGGTATGAATTTGTTCTTCAGTTCCTCAAGCTTAAGAAATGCTGAGTGAGTTTAGACCCTTTGATTTTCTTACTCTAGATCTTTGCACATTTCATTATGATACTTTGCCTTCCTACACTGCCCTTTGAAATCTTCTGTTCAGCTCCTTAATATCTTGATTTCCTCTTTTAACTTCGCCTTTTTGACACTCTAGTGCAATATTCAGAGTCTCTTCTGACATCCACTTTGTCAGCTATACCTCTTCCAGGACTGATTTTTTTTTGTTCTATTGACAGTCTATGGTATAATCAACATTATTTGACAACACCACAATTTAAAGACATTAAATTGTATTCTCTGCCTTTCTATGAAGATGGGGCCAAAAGCAAAGAAGGAAGCCCCTGCCCCTCCCAAAACTGAAGCCAAAGCAAA
>NW_006399851.1:1027632-1045717 GCF_000299155.1 Elephantulus edwardii
ATTTATTGTCTAATTTAATAATCATATGAAGCAACTGAACACACTGTGGCCTGGGTAAGACAAAATGTAGTTTCAAAAGTGCCATCCTTGCGTTTCAACCCTTTAAAGAGTTCATTCCTTGCAGATTCTCCCAATGCAATGTTTTTAATTTCTAAACTGCAGCTTCCATGGCTATTGATTGTGAATCCCAAGTAAAATTGATCACTTAGAACATAAATGAATTGTCAGATAATTCCATGTATGTTTGGTGACTTGTCAAGCTTTATGCAGACTGAAAAGTATTTGTTAATTTTGTAAGATTATTGCTTTGGACATAGTGAGTTGATGTGGGATTTATTTGAATTTCAAATAACCTAAACACTTGGGAGGCTGATACAGCTTATCTATAACTCTGTTTGGAAGGTGAGGTATACACTAAAATGACTTTTCTAGGTATCTGCATGTCCCAGGATTTTGTGTAACTGGATTTAACAGCATTTGAATAGTAAGTATTACATGGTTTCAGTACAGAATAGGTTGAATCTGATCCCAAGAATGATGGTATAATGTTAGGGGTTTTTTTATTATATAAAAGCACTTGAAAAAAATCAGAACTAAATTCAAAAGTTCCTATAAACAAGGCAGATAGAAGCTTGCTCATCACTGGGAAAAGTCAGGTTCATTAAAGAAGGTAATTACCACTTCTGACATACAGAACTGAGGGCTGCTTTAAATTAAGGATCTTAACGAGGCATCTCATTGTGTGTCTTTAAGTCAGGGTCTTCTGGAGGCAGCATTCCTCCAAAATTCAATATGGAAAGATCTATATGTCTAAGAGTTTGCTGTTGTTGTTGTTATGTGCCATCGAGTTGTTTGCGACTCATAGCGACCCTATGTACAACAGCCCTAAACCGTGCTCTATCCTGTGCCAATCACATTGCCTCTGACACACCCATCCCGATTACCCCAGTCACTGAATCAATCCACCTCATAGAGGGTCTTCCCCTCCTGCACCGTCCCAACATGATGTCCCTCTCTTAAGACCTGTCTCTCCTTACAACATGTCCAAAGTATGTCAGATGAAGCCCCAGAATCCTTGCCTCGAAGGAACAGCCTGGTTTAACCCTCTCTACGATGAATCTGTTTGTTTTCTTGGCAGTCCATGGTACATTCAATACTCTTCTCCAGCACCACAGCTCAAAGGAGTCAATTCTCCTTCTATCCTCCCTAGTCATTGTCCAACTCTCTGATGCATAACAAGTGATTGCAAAAACCATGGCCTGTATCAGGCGCACCTTAGTCTCCAGAGAGACACCATTGCTCTTGAGTACGTCTTTAGAGAGGTCCCTAACAGCAGACTTTCCCATCGCAATACGTTTTTTGATTTCCTGGCTACTGGTGCCAAGAGTGTTGACCGTGGAGCCGAGCAAACTGAAGCTGTGAACAATCTCAATCTCTTCGCCATCCATCCTGATGCTACCGATTGGTCCAGTGGTGAGAATGTTTGTCTTCTTGACATTGAGCCTCAGTCCAGATTGGAAGGCTGCAGTCCTTGACCCTCTGCAGTAAGTGCATAAGGTACTCCTCATGCTAGTGAAGAATATTTCAGGAAAGGATAATTCAAGAATCTTAAAGTACACAAACACGTGATCTCAGAACAGAAAGTTAGTGTGTTGAATGCTCAAGTTTTTTTAATGGAAAATTGAACCTTTGCCATATGCTAATAATATGGGAAAGCATTTCTTTGTTAGATGACAAGAACATGCTCTTTTCCTTCTGTTTGCGTAAGAAATGAACTTGAATAAGCAACTTTGAGAGAAAGCTGTAACCATTCACATTTTCCTTTGTTTTCTTATTTTTATTTTCTGTTTTTTCGATTCCCTCAAGTTGGGTATGAGGAATAGCAACTCTGTGAAGAACAGACTTGAACTTTGATTTCTCCTGCAGCATCCTTATCAGTTTTATGTTTATTCCACTTCTCTTGCTTATCACTCTTCTCGCTTCTCCTCCTCTTTCCTTCCTCCCCCCCCCTTTCCTTTCTTGTTTTGTTTATAGGTTTCAGGTAGACTTTGTTTTCTTTGAAATTAAGTGTATTCATTCTCTCCACCGTCTCAAAATGAGAATGTGTCTTCATCACTCTGTTGTTGTTTGGTGCCGTCGAGTCATAGACGACTCATAGTGACCCCATGAACGAACAGCCTGAGCACTGTTCGTACATAGAGTTTCCGTAGGCAAGCCATTTCAGAAGTGGATGCTGCTCCTGCTTCCAGGCTTGATTTAGTCGGGAAGCTTGTCCACCTTAGGTGCCCATCACCACGATTGGCACTTTACTGTCATAGGCTTCAGCATCACAGCAACCACGGGTTACCTTTCTACAGCAACGCACAGACCAGTACTATACCACCTAGAAGAATGTTTGACAGGAAAACAATTTGAACCTGGCCGAGGGCCGCAGATGAAAATCACTCTAGAGAACCTTTTATCCATGCCTCTGAACTACTCCTTAAAAAACAAATAAACAAACAAACAAACAAAAACTATGCGATTTTTAGGGAGCCCTGGTGGCCTAGTGGCAAGAAGTGCTATAATCCACCAGTTGTTCCATGGGAGAAAGATGGACCGATTCCTCTCCTGTGATTAACTGCCTCTGAGAACCACAGCTGGAGGTTAGCTGTGGGTTGGTTCTGCCTTGATGGTACATAGACACACACAGAGAAAAAAAAAAATCTATGTGATTTTGTAAGTAAATATTCAGACATGTATTATGTTTCGAGTAAAGAACTAGATTTCCTATAAATTCCACAGATTCGTTTAAGAAGATGTATTCTTCTTCTTTCCAGAATTCAAAATTCTTAATTGAAAATTAAAAAACCTCTGTGCTATTATAAGAAATGAAATGGGGATGTTGCTCAAATCTAAAGTTTTCATTCTAATTCTTTTCCCAAGTATATAACTAAATCGTGGAAAAATCTAGAGCCCATTAACATAATTTCCCCAAGGAGTGTAACCTGTTCCATCACAGAGTAAGTGATTGCATAGCAATTTTGTAACCTCATTTTCTCTATCACCAAAGTAGCATTGTCTAGAGAATTCCCAAGAGATACACTAGTCCAAGATAGAATCTATGGTCTGTACCTACGACAGAGAAAAAAGTCTAAATCTTTCTAAACTTTAGCATAAGATAACATTTGAGTGTGATCCATAATGGTTAAAATCCATTTCCAGTTAAATTACAAGTCCTTTTGTTATTCACAAACACCTCACCTTGCAACTATCAGAATTGGTTCATGTTCTTGCTAAAGTGTTCAAGTGTTCTCTAAGGTTAAAGACCCCATGCTCTAAGCTGCTCTGTCAGTGCTTGGTGCGAATATGGTCTCAGTCAGTTTCCATCATGAGGTCATGCTTCAAATACATGTTTAGTCTGTTTTAGGATAAATGATTTCCTGATTGTTTTGTGTGCTATCTGCCTGATTTTGACAACTGGTGCAGCCTTTATCCTTCCATGGTTTTCTCTTTCAATTATTTTTAGATTATTGGATAAATGTTGTACTGTCAGCTGCTTTTATCTAAGTTAGCCTTGCTTATTCCATGCAATTTAAAAGTAAAATTTAGGACATAAATTTTCTACTAAGTATTAAAATTCTCAATAAATTCAAAGTCAGATATTTGTGATGCAAATTTTCAGACTATCTTTTAATAAAACAAATGAAATAAACTTTTGTATATAATATAATGTGTGTGTGTGCACATGTGTGTGAGAAGTCTGTTTTTTAAGAGTAGATTTTACTAATATATAACATACTCATTTAAAATTATTTTTAAATTAAATATTGGCCACAAAATATTGCATAAACACTTAAGAGACATAAGGTATTGGGAAAAAAGTCTCACATCTGTTTAATTAAGAGTAATATCTTAAAGCTCTGGTGGTGTGGGATTGTGCTGCTTACCCAAAAGTGGTATCTCTTGGCTGGTTCAAATCCACCAGTGGCTCTGCAGGAGAAAGATGGGTAATCTCATGTAGTGTGATGTGCAGCCTCAAAAATATCACTGGAGGGTAATCTGTAAGTTACTTTCAACTTGACGTCAATGAGTTTGAATTTTGAATGTTTTATTGATTTAAATATATCCTCTAAATACCAATAACTTCATCAAATTGTGACATTATATTTCTGATATGTTTATGAATAAGCTCTCTCTTATTCTTTCAATATCTTGAAACATTTTTCTTAGTTAGGAATTAAAGAGATTATGAGTGTTCTTACCGTGTCTTGAAGAATTATACAGATGATTCTTTCAGCAAAGTCTATTTGGGTAAGGAGTTGTGCAGCCAACCTAAAGGCAGGTAGTTCGAATCCACCAACTGATCCTCTGGAGAATGATGGGCAGTCTCCTCCCACACAGTTTACAGACTTTGAAAACCCACTAGAGAGCAGTTATGGATTGGTTTTGACTCCACTACAATGAGTTTTGAGTTACTTATAGGTATAAGGGGCCCAAGTGGCTAGTTCTGGTGGTGTTGCCCTGCTAAACAAATTATTAAATCTAACAGTTGAAATCACTAGTATTTCATGGGAGAAAGATGTGCTGAACCTAATGTTTCGCTTTGTTCTGCCTCTTATCACATTAAGGCATTTCAAGACCCCGTATATGATTGAGTCTCAACTTCCTATATAGAGCCTTCTCTCTTAAACAATTTCTATTATAGTAAAAATAGATGAAACATTATTTTTCAATCTTTCTACTGTCCACAACTCTGTGACACTGATGTGTCAAATGTGTTAATGGTTGGCTACCCAATGCGGACAGAGGATGGAGTGGAGCCCCCCAATTAAAACAAGCTTGGAAGGAGGAGTGGCATCCACTTCCATAAGAGCTTGCCTCTGGAAACCCTATGAACCTGGAGAGAGGATGAAAGACACCCAAGCATCGAGGACTCTCCTTCATAGGGTCGCTATGAGTCCCCTGCTACTCCACAGCACCACCAACAACAACTGTTCACAACTATATAAAAATCCATAATCTTGCTTGTTTCTTTTTTTAATAAAAATAAGAATATTTCACCACTTTGATTTATTAGTTGTTTTAATCATAGAGTCAATAATTCATTATGGAAGTGTATTGGACATCAAAACAGGAGGAGACTGCCCATCTTTCTTTAATAAAGTTGCTGGTGGATTTGAGCTACCAAAGTAACACAGCCTTTGTGTTTGCAACACAACTTGCTACACAAACCACACCATCAGAGCTCCCTAGCAGTCTAAAGTTTATCCTACTTTACCATCAGGACTTCTTTCTCGATGTAAGGGGATTTTAAAATTACAGTAAAAACATATGATCATGCAGGAGAGTCAATGAGGCAAAATTGGATGCTCTGTCAAGAATAATACTCTTCCTACATGCAATTCTTACCTCAGCACGGATACTCTGATAGCCGCAGTAACATGGTGGTCGGTATTGAGGAGGAATGAGGTGAGACACAGAAGCCCTGCCTCTCTTGTCATCAAAGAACAGCATGACTCCACTTGCACTCTTGCCAAAATACAGATTGTGGGTCCTATTCCTTCACTGTGTCCTTTCAGAATAAAGACAGGCAGCTGGTCAAGGTAGCCTAATTCTGAGCACCTGTCTGTGCTTGAGTGTTAGTGAAGGAGAGAGCTTCAAATGAGTTCTGGCTCTGTCATGGGGAGATGAACTCTTAACATCAGAAATTCCTTGATTCTATCACCTGTTGTTAATAAGTCAATGCAACTCACAGTGAGGTAACGAGCATAAGATGGCAGCCAAGTTCCATTGGGGTTTCAGTGGCTGATTTGGGGGAAGCAGATTACCAGATCTTTCTTCTGAGACACCACTGACTGAATTAAATTCTCCAACCTCAAATACTAACCAGGGAACCATTTGTTCCACTCAGGACTCAAAGGAAAAATTATTCCTAAAAACGCAGTTGTACTAAAAAAAAGAACCCCTGTTTAATTTTCCCCACCTTTTTTGCAAAACAGGAATTCAAATGAGGTATGATTAATATTCTGTTTTATCATTTTATCATAGCAGGATATATCAATGCTGTTGTTGGAGTTATGTGCCATTGAGATGCCTGTGACTTACGATGACTTTATGTATAATAGCTCTAAAGCTTGCTCTATCTTGAGCCAGTCCCACTGACACTGACACACATATCCCCATTACCCCAGTTACTGTGTCAATCCATCTCATCTGGGGTCTTCATTTCCTGTGCTGTTTCTCCGCCCTTCCAAGCATGATGTCCTTCTCCAAGGCTACATGTCCAACTATGTGACACAGAGCTTCTAAATCTTGCCTCCAAAGAGAAACTTGGTTTCACCATCTTCAAAACAGACCTGCTTGTTCTCTTGGTAGTCCATGGTATGGTCAATACTCTTTTCCAGCACCAGAACTTAAGGGCATTGATTCTTTTTCTGTCATCCTTAGTCACTGTCCAGCTTTATGGTGCATAGCAAGTAATTGTGAAGACCATGGTCTGTATCAGGCACATCTTAGTCTTTAGACTGGAGCAACATCTAGAGAGGTCCCTGATAGGAAATTTTCTTGGCACAATTTGTCTTTTGATTTCCTGGCTGCTGGTAGCAAGAGTGTTGATTGTGAAGCCGAGCAAGCTGTAATTGCTAACAATCTCAATCTCTTCTCTAGCATGGTTATGCCATTGGTCCAGTTGTGAGAATTTTTGTTTTCTTGATAATGAGCTTCAATCTGTATTGAAGACTACAGCCCTTAACTTTTTGCAACAAGCACTTCAGGTCCATTTCAGTTTCAGCAAGCAGAGCTGTCATCTGCATAAGGTAAGCTGTTGATAACTCTCCAATCCTGATATGACATCCCTCCTCATAAAGCCTACTTTCCCAAATGATCCATTGCACATATAGATTTAAAAATTATGGAGACAGTACATATCCCTGATACATTTCTTTGCTGATTTTGAACCATGCAGCATTTTCTCGCTCTGTTCTGAGGATTGCTTCCTGGTTTGAGTTATAGATTTTGTATGAAAACAATCAAATGTACTGGGATTCTCTTTCTCCTCAAAGTCAACCACAGTTTTTAGTGATCCATACAGTCAAATGCCTTTGTATAGTCAATGAAATGCAGATAGACATTCCTCTGATACTCTTTGCTTTCTGCCAAGATCCATCTAATATTGGCTTTGATGTCCCTCGTGCCATGGCCCGTTCAAAACCCAGCTTGTATTTCTGGTAGTTGTCTGTTGATGTGCTGTTCTAGTGGTTTTTGGATAATCTTTAGCAGGATTTTGCTTGCGTATGATATTAATGATACTGTTTCCACACTCTGTCAGATCACCTTTTTTTGTAATGGAATAAGTATGGATCTCTTCCAGTCAGTTGGCCAGGGAGTTGTCCTCCAGATTTCTTGGCACAACCAGGTGAGCATGTCCAGGGCAGGATCTGTTTGTTGAAATATGTCAATTTGTGTTCTAGCAATTCCTGAGGCTTTGTATTTTGTTAATTCCTTCAGAGCAACCTGAACTTCCTTCTTCATTACAACTGCCTCTTGATCGCATGTACTTCCATGAAATTCCTCTGTGTCAGCTAATTCTAAAAGTTATAATAATTTTCAGATCCATTCACTCTCAATGCTGGTAACTGATGCTATCCAATTGTTTTCTGTTGTCCTCTCCATGAGCTGGTTTTTCCACACAGACTTTCTCTCCTCATGATGGCTGGCTGTGTCCCAAAGGTAAGCATCTTGATGCGGACAGAGGCTATTTTTGATCACAGTGTAGCTTTAAAAGTCACGCAACACTGTTTCTGCCACATATCAGCCATTAAAAGAAGGAAAGGATGTCAGAACTCTGGAAGCATGTAAAAGTAGGAATTTTTCTGTATCTTATTTTGAGAAAATATAATCTGTCAGACTCTTTTACCACAAAGAAGGTACTTGAGAGTCACTTAATGACTGCCTTTGTGAGAAATATCTAATTGACCCATCTATTCCAGTGCTATCTCCAGCAATGATAAAATTACCCTATTTTGGACCTACAATTTCAGGCTACAAAGAGAAATATATTTTTTATATATACTACCTAATTTAATCCTTGGCAATATATAAAAAGGGTCTTGAAAAACAAAGGGATAAAATATTAGAAGATAAATCTACCAAGGAAAAAAATAAGAAGACCATCTAGGAAGAATTTATATTGTTATGCACCTGAAAGTAGTAGATCATTTCAGAAGGTGATTGGTGACACTAAGAAAGGATCAACAATTATTTGAAAAGAAAGAAGCCTTTTACTAACATTTGAAAAATGCATGAAATTGAGACGTTTAGTTAGTCATGACAAGTTGAACCTCTACTCTTATGAAACTGTATTAAAATGACAGCAAAATAATTAAATCAGAAAACAATATAAATTCATTAATGATTATAGAAAACGTAATAGTAGATGATTAAATATTCAGGTAGCTGACCAGTAGATCGGATAACAAGCATATTAGCAAATTCCAACATAGATAGAGCCAATTGGAATCAAGCTACTTTTCATCAAATAAACCCTGAATATTTCATAACTGGAGGCAACTGGAATGTATGAAGATAATAACATCAGTAGAAAATTAAAAAAAAAAAGATTTGCTGAAAATCTCTGGAAGGAACTCAGAGAAAATGATACCATCAATAGAAGCAAGGAAAAAAATAACGCAAGTCCTTACTCAAAAAAGAAAGAAACCAAGCAAAACTTGGCATTGATAATCAAGGCAAGAAAGATACAATATGAAAAAAAAGAATGATATAAGAATGCAAATAAATAAAAGAAAAACTAAAAATAACATCTCTTAGAAATTAATAAAAATTCAGTTTAAGAACTAAAATATAAAGTTAAAAATCTAGAAGATAAAAAAATAGAATTAATGTTTTCCTATAACAGTAGTACTTCTTATAGGAATAAGTATAGTAATTATAGAAAGAAGCATAGTACTTACATGGATAAGTGTAGTTCAAGTATAAAAGATAGGGTATGCTTGTCAGAATTAAAAAAATTAATAAATACATACATACATACAAAAATAAATAATAAAAGCAAGCTTTGGTTGCCAGAGTGAATGAAAAGGAACCTAAAAAATATCATTATGAAATTATAGGCTTCTGGAAAAAGAAATTTAAAGTTCACAGGGAATGTTGTCAAAGAAAATTTTACTACACTTATACAATGTTACAGTTATTAGGAAATCTGATGTTAATTTGGGAGGAATGCATAGAAAAAGAAGAAAGAACACAATATGTAGTAAGGCGATTTTTAAACCTCTGAAGGAACAAAGGGATATCTGGTGTTAAGTAGTAAGGAGCTGTGCTGCCAACCCGCAGGCACACAGTTTGAATCCACCAGTTGTCCCATGATAGAAAGGTTGGCAATCCCCTCCTGTGTGGTTTCTTCCCTCTGAAAACCTGCTGGAGGGTCAGTTATTGGTCAATTCTGACCCAGCAGTAACTAACAACAACAAAAGACATAGGAATTCATTTCCTATGCCTTAACTGTAAGAAATGTGCTTATAGTCATAAAATTAAAAGTAATTACTATTCAGTTCACACAAGAATTATGATCTAAGTATAAAAGATGGAAAAGGGAAAGATGAAGGTACTGTTGTAGCTCCTTAGGAATAATCAAATTGCAACCCTCTAATGTAATACATTAATAGACAATATCTAAATAAATCTAAAAAGAGTAGTATGTCATTTTGAGAAGCAAAATTTAATGTCAGAAGAAATGTCTACAAAACTAACTGGTTGATACTGAGGAGTAGATTAGGGGAATAAGGCCAAGAACTGTTGTTATTATGTTTCATGTTTAAGCCTTACATGTTTAAGTCCCTGCTTTAAGAAATATTTGCATATATAAGTTAGTTAAAATAAAAATCGGATGCAATAAACCTTGATGTTCTGCTATCACACCATGCTCAACACATTTTAAGTTATACAGAGGTGAGCAAAAGTAAAACACGTGTGTTATGATCCCAGTTTTACATATTTAGATATTTACAAATATAGTTATGGATGTGCTGAAAAAGCCTTAAGAACATGAACCTGGGATGACAGCTTATGGGAGAATCTTTGACTTTAATAGTGTTCAAATGGTACCATATTCCATTGAGTTAACTAACTCAATGTTATTTTTTATTAAATTATGTATGCAGGTAGAACTCTGCTCTATGGGGTTTTTAATTACTTATTTTCCAGAAGTAGTTCATCAGATCTTTCTTTCAAAACATCTGGGTAAAGTGGAACTGTTGACCTATTGGTTAACAACTGATTTCATGAGCTTTTTGTACAGACACTATAAACAATACTCAACCTGTAATTGTGCTGTCAATTCAAAAACAGAAGGTTCTAATCCACCAGCTGTGGTGAAGGAGAAAGATTGGCAATCTCCTTCAATGCTGTTAGCAGCATCTGAAAACCTATTGGAGGGTCAGCTATGCAGTGGTTTAAACTAAATGGCATGAAACAATGTAACAAAAACTTGCAGATAAAATATGCACAATCATGTCAGAGCAATGCTGATATGTTTCTCAGAGGAGTAGGATTCTTTCTTAATTTTTAGCCATGTTCTTTTTAGATATTTTTTTCTATTGCTTCAATACCTAGAAGCTGTTTATGATGGCTAAAGTACTGGAGTAGTTAGAGACAAGACTGAAGAAGCATGAAGCAAAAAGCATGGCTGAGAACAATCAATCCTAGTTAATCATACATTGTCCTGGGCACAAGAAGAAAACAGAATAAACATGGAATAAGACCCTTGTCTTCCTGATTTGTGCAGTCAAGTCATAAAGAAAATTCTATCATAACAGGGAAACAAAACAGATTTCCCAAGTAGGCACAAGTAGGACTGTGTAGAAAAAATCAAGGGGAAGACTTTAATATGATGTGGCCTAAATGAATCTGTTTGTGGTCTTAAACAGGAAGGTCAAAGAATTAAGGTGATCTTTTCATATTGAAAAACAAATATAATGATATGTAGTAAAAGAAGAATGTGTAAAGGCAGAAAAGAAAAACCAAGATGTATTCTAGTAATTGAGACTCACAATGTCTGGTCTGGTAGTCATTCTGTTTGGAAGGAAAAATAAACAAGCATAACCCTATATTAGTAATATATAATTGTAAAGGCCAGAATCTATTACAAAAATATTTTTAGGATGGGGTAATAGATATGTCAAAGGAAGCTTTAGCTGTTAATACTGAGAAGTTAAAAATGGAAATAAGTTAAAACAAGATCATTATTCTAAGTATTATCAGGCTTTACTTCCCTCCTTCCATCTTCCTTCTTTTTGTTTCATCCTTGTATCATTTCTTGTTTTCCCTAAATGTATACTAATATTTGGATGGGTCATTATCAATCAGTAATAACCAAATATTTGTGAGATCAGAGCACATGGGTTGTGGATTTCAAGAAGGGAATGCTCTGTATTTGATTTGAAAAGTATCAGCATAGGATACACATTTCTTATTTCATCTATGCTATTTGAACATTATCTTGAAGGTGTTTCGGTTCTTTGGTTACTTCTTGTCAATAAATGTATTTTCTCTATGAACCATTTCTCAAGAGTAGCACATTTTTTGTTCAATGATAAGCAAATATTTGAAAAAGGCCTAATAGTCATTATTAAGACATCATTTAGTATGGTCTTTGTTTCTCTATAAAGAAAAGCCTCAATAAAGAAAAGTCCAAGTTTTTGGGTGAAGGATGCCTGGAAGAGAGAAGGTCACACTAACCATTGTTGTTAATTATTGCTGCTAAGTGCCATCGAGTCAAGTACAACCCAAAGCAACCCAATGGACAACTGATCTAACCCCGGACCCAACCTGTCCCATCTTTATTATCTCTGATATACTTGATCCCCTTGCTGCAGACACTTTCAATCCACTTTATTGAGGGTCTTCCTCTACTTCACTGACCCTCCATGTAACCACTGTTATTTTGTTGTTATATGCCACCAAGTCAACTACGACTCACAGCAACCCTATGAACCCTGCTTTAGAGGCTGTGATACTAGGGGCATCATTATCAGTGTCTGATGGATCTTGGCTGAAAGCAAAAAGTACCAGAAGAATATTTATTTGTGTTTTATTGACTACACAAAGACATTTGTCTATGTGGATCACAACAAATTGTGATATTGAGAAGAACTGGAATCCCAGAACACTTTATTATGCTCATGAGAAACCTATACTTAGACCAGGAAGCTGTTGTTTCAACAGCAAGGAAAGACCTCATGGTTCAAGTTAAGAAAAGATTGCATTAGGGATACACTTTATCTATACCGTCTCAATCTATATGCAGAGCATATCAGTTGAGAAGCTAGACTTTATGGGGAAGAATCATCAACAGTTTGTGTTATGCATATGACATCACGTAACCATTAAATCTCATTAATTCTGTGAAAGAATTTATAAAAATACTTAAACTCCTAAAGTATAAGAGTTTTTCTTCCTTAAACCCAAATGTGCCCACTTATTTCTAATGTTAAGCCAGTTGCCACAGCTTGGTGCTGACTGGGAATAATCTCTTGGTTGCCTGCTCAAATTGCTTGAGGATCATTCTTTTGAAAACATTTGACAATCTTAAAAGGTCTTCTGGTTGATGCAGTCATTTCATTTTGTCCTCAACTCTGCCCTTCCCATTAAAACCATTCTTCTTCCAGGACAGTATTTTTCTTAGCAAATTTAGAGTACAGAAAGGCATGAGAGTGATTGAATTTTTAAAAGAAATTCTAGATTAAATGAAACCCTGCTTTTTTTCCAAGCTGTGCTTTTTCAAAAGCATTTTATCTTTTTTCTGTGTTTTTTCCAGTACTTTGTTCTGTATACAACCACTACAGCATCTGAAGAAACATAGATTAGAGATTGGTGGAATTGCCATAGAAGAAAGATTTGCATATTTAATTTGCCAAAACAAAAAAAGATAGCTATTGTCAGATTTTTTTTGTAGGCCAATGTGGAAGCTGGGGGTTCGAAGGTAGGCATTTACCTTTTGCTTTGCGATTATCCAGGCAAACTCTACAATTTAGAGATCTAACCATCAACAACAGGTTGTTACTGTTAGGATCCAATTTGGATTAGTACACTTGTGTGGAATACACAGTGGAAGACCTAATATTTCTGAAGAAGGGGCTCAGTGAACTTCCTCCTGAGGAACCTGGCTTCATAACAGTAGAGCTAAAGTGGATATAAGAAAAATGTCATGTGTGCGGAGAGCATTAGGAAAGGTCATATATTTTAAAAAGAATATTGTTTACAAGGATTGTTAATAGGTTTCAAGGGAAATGTTAATTTTTTTTTCCTCCTGGATGAAATAGCTACTGTAAGTTTTTAATGGTTAATCATTCATTCCTGAATTTTTATATTAAGCATTTCATATTACTTTATTGACTTAACTTTTATGCTCTTCTTCATCTTGACAGTAAAGAATGGCCAGGCAATACTCTTTGAAAATTGGAGACCATTTGCAGCTGCTCTCTGTTGAAGAAAGTGAATAATAGGGTGCCCTCAAGGAATTTCAAAGGTATCACTCAACAGAAACTTTTGTGTCTGAAGAAAACTAGATCATTTTATCATGGTAGGCATACTGATATGTTTGCTTTAATAAAATGCCATATTTCTGCCTTTAATCTCTTGTCAACCAGCTATTAAAAAGCCCCAAAGTGCATGTGTGCAGCACATGTAAACACTTGTGGTTTCGAGGTTACCACAGAACATACTAATAAAGCATGTAATTTGTGTTTTGTGCACAGACTGTAATAATTTATTGAGTGTTAGAAAGAAGCTAGAAAATTATTTTCTCTAGCTTTAGCCAGCAAGTCAATTTAATTTCAGTGTTCTATGCAGTGGTGCATGTATACACATGTTCCTATGTTGAAATCATGCTGAACTAGCGTCAGAAAGCCTCTGTCTCAGAGTAGAGAGCAACTTCAATTCGTTTCACACAGAAGAAGACGTTCTCTAAAGTATGGTAATGCTGTCCTTTAAGGCATATAAATGCGAGTGTGTACTGTACTTCCCCTTTGAAAGTTTTAACACAGATGAAGATGTTCTCTAAAGTATGGAAATGCTGTCCTTTAGGCATATAAATGTGAGAGTGTTCTGTATTTCCCCTTTGAAAGTGTCAGTATATACCTACGCATGTGGGCACATGCATGAATATGCCAGTATGCATATGTGCATGCACTTTTATATGTCCATATGAGTGTGTTATATCTCATATACTGGACATACTTTGGTTGATTGTTGTTGTTATTATTATGAATTTTTAAATATGAATCAAGTGAAGCTGATCCTCCAGTTGGTTTTCAGAGGCAGTAAGTTACATGGGAGGAGATTGTCCATCTTTCTTTTGCAGAGCAGCTGGTGGAGTTGAAACATGTATGTATGTACCTTCATGTTGGCAGCACAGCTTACCACCAGAGCTCCCCGGCTGAGTGTAGAGTAAGTTATTTCAAGTAAATAAACATAAGTCATAATTGTAATCACTTTGACATCCCTTATGAACATTATTTCTGTGGAAAGAGAGCAGGGAATAGTACATTTTCTTTCAATAGGGAATGAATGACAGAACATAGAAAGTTGAACTGATGTTCTGGGAGCATGACATGTACTCTTGCTAGACTACAGCATCGATTGTGCTTTTTGTGTGTAGGATTCATCTCATCATCTAAGATGTTCCCAGGTAAGGATTGTATACCAACCATCTTTATAGTCCCACAGTTTCCGTTAGGAGGTGCTTTGCACACACCAAAAAAATCAGTGTAAATATATGGAGCTGAAAGATCTCGAGGCAATGCGCAAAATGGGAACCATACTGTATATAGGGTAATTTCTGGGAAGTTTTGTGAAACTCTTTGGTTTAAGAATAAAACCCCATTTATAAACAAAAGCATGTTGTTTAGAGAAAATATCTTTGTCTCAAGGAAATGAGTGTTAAGTACTCTAAACTACAACTGTGTTTACTCTAAAAGACGCAAGCCTCTTCTCTCAGAAAGCAATTCACTAATTTTCTGTACTTTTTTCTTAAAAGGCATATATGTTTATCTGTTTTCTATGTGCAAACAGATGCTTGGGGTCCAAAACATTTTAAATTTGTGGACAAATTCAATGTATCCTTTGCACTACTTCTAACCCATAATCCAAGGTATATTTGTCTGTTAGATCAAACAGTTCCAGCTCCTAACTAGGAATGGAAGAACTTCTTGTTGCCACTGGATGTCACAAGGGCATGTCAAGGAGACCACAAAGAAACCTCCACGTGAGCCTCCGGATGTAAGAATGAGGTTGCACCCCAGGGTGGTACGCTGTGCAAACCTACAAAGAAGTTTCTGTTCCAGAAGTCTGATAAGAAAACCATCAACTTGGAATAAGCCATAATTTAATCACGTGCTTGTGTAACATGGACTTAGAGAAAAGAAAAAGAAAAAATGGAAAACAGGAATGGAAAGGAGAAAGTGGGTGAAGAAATAGAGGGAGGGAAAAGAAAATAACCAGAAACCCTTTACTTCAAAATGTTTATCTTAAATTATTGGCTAGTAGTGTTTTCTTGTGTGGTAACAGAGAAGCTAGAGTCCAGGCCCATAAAAAGCTGAGAACAAACATTTTCAGAATGGTGAAAGCCATAATTTGGAGGACTATTTGAATGGCATCAAATGTAACAGAGAAAAAGAACTAATGATCATTCATTTAAGTAGCCAAGATAAAACAAGCAGAACTGAATTCTGTAGCTTACCTCTCTGTTTTGGTATTAATTTGTAAGTTTTTAAACACTACATGGATGCCAAATCATCTTTCAGGAAGTGTCCTTTAACTCAGCCAATTTCCTTTAACAAAAAAGGAAAAGAAAGAAGGAAGAAGAAGAAAAGATGCAAAAGAGTCAGAGTCAAAACAAAATTAATTCCCAACGTCATGTTTAAATCTGTAACTCTGTAAGTTTGCAAAGGTTCATGCACATGAAACTTTATTTATTTTATTGTGGTAGTCAAAACAACTGATGGATGTTTTTGATAAATATGGGCAGATTTAAAGGATAACAACAAAAGTAAATCAATTTAGAACCCTGGATAAAGATTATACTTTACAATAAAAATCAGATAGCTTTCACTATAAGTTTTTTGGGAAGCAGCATATTTCTTATTAGGACCCTGGGTGGCATAAACGTTTACACTGTTTGCTAACCTAAAGTTTGGTGATTGGAACATGCCCACCTATAGTGCAGAAGAAAAAAGCTTCATGTTTTGCTTCTGTAAATATTAAAACAAAACAAAAAAGATTCTACTGAGTATTTCTACTCTGAAGCATATGAGGCCGCTACTAGCTGAATGTGAATTGATGGCAAATAACAACAGCAACAAATATAATGGTTAATTTGAACTAATTCCAAAATTGCAGCAAAAATACAATCAGTGAAAGAACACCTAATACCAATATTACTGGACTTAGTTCAATTATAACATTACATGTATACATATCTACATAGGGAGCTCTGGTGGCCTAGTGGCAAGGAGTTGTGTTACCAATCAAACACATGTGGTTTGATTTCATCAGCTGGTTCTCAGGAGAAATACGTGCCATCTCCTCCAGTTCACAACCTCTGCAAAGGCACTGGAAGGTCAGTCATGAGTTGTTTTCAATCATGGCTACACAACAACAACAACAACAACAACAACATATTAATGTAATGTAAGGTCTTTGTAGACTAGGCCCTTTTTCTCCATAGGAATCCCTTGATAGTACAAATGATTCAGGAATTCATCTTCCAGAGATGCCTTTGAAAAAAGGCTTGACCAAACTACGTCCAAAAAAATGTCAGCCATTAAAAAAATCTATAGAGCACGGTTTACTCTAGTGTCTACAAGGTGACCATAATAATTGTTGTACTGGACATCAACTGGACAAATTATTTCAAAAGTGCAAGAAAGGAAACACAATGGTTTTCTTCTTCTTCTTTTTTTTTCTTTGTCCCTAGATATTACACATGCCTCTCTATAATGAAGTCTAGAATTACCTGAAAAATAAAATTCCAGAGATAAGAAAAAATTGTCATAAATTCCAGTTCTTAAAGAGTTACATGACCCTGAGGATTTACTAATATTTATTGTAATTATTGATTTATTATATGAATTTGCATGAGCGAGCTCTGGTGGACTTGTGGCAAAAAGCTGCCCTAAAATCTCAAAGGCATGTGGTTTGAGACCAGCAGCTGCTCCAGGGAGAAGATGGACAATTTCCTCCTGTACAATTAACTGTCTCTAACAACTTGCTGGAGGGTTTGCTATGGGTCAGTTCAAACTCTATGGTACACAGTAATACAGGTTGTTGAGTTTGCAGGTTTGATAATTTTAGACTACAGCTTTTCCTAATTTAAATTTAAATAGATGTATTTATATATAGATTCAGATACATCTGGAATATATTTTACTGAATGTGACTTCAGAAATAGAATTACCAGTGGAATTTGTTAGAATATTGTAATTTGTGTTTTCTTAACTATCTTTAGTACATACCTATCACATTTGAAATAATCATTAGTTCTAACTGAATACTTTTAAGAAGAATTTAAAATTTATCAATCTATCATCCCAACTAATTTACAATATCAACAAATTAAAGTAAGAGACTTTGTAAACATTGACATTTTATCAACTATGTTTATTCATCTACTTAGACATTCACCCTTTCCTGTGTACTTATAATAAAGTTTTAAATAGTATTTGTGGAGCAAAAGAAGGAGGAAATTAAGATTCTAGTGCCAAATTCTTATGCATGAAATAGTCATAAATTCTGAATGAATGTTTAGACATACCATTTTGAGTGTTACTAATTGTGTTGTAACCTTGATAAATTAAGATTCTTCATTGCAATCACCTTTTTAAGAATACATTCATTTTCTTATACATCAATTTTTTAAAAAAATAAAACATACATTCACACTGTGAATGTATTATATATAACTATAACAATATCTATCTCTATCTCTATCTAATCTATCTATATCTATATCTATATCTATATCTATATCTATATCTATATCTATATCTATATCTATATCTATATCTATCTATATCATCTATATATCTAT
>NW_006399851.1:1045887-1062862 GCF_000299155.1 Elephantulus edwardii
TATAGATATATATATATATAAAAGGAAGTATGGAAATGTGTGTGTGTGTGTGTGTGTGTGTGTGTGTGTGTGTGTATAAACTATTTATCTATCTATAGATTTTAAACTCCATCTCACCTACTTCAGGTATATCCCCAGGAAGGACTAGTCCTTGGAGAAGGGCATCATGCTTGAAAGGATAGAAGGTCAGTACCAAAGAGAAAAGAGGAAGATCCTAGATGAGATGGATTGACACAGTGACTGTGGCAGTGGGGTCAGGTGTGTCTGAGATGGTAAGATTGGCTCAGGATTGGGCAAGGCTCATAGGGAAATTAATGAGTCATAGTTGAGTCAATGACACATAACAATAACATATAGTTATATATAGTTATTACAAGTAAGGGAGCTCTGGTGGCCTAGTGACAAGAAACTGCACTGCAACCCCTAAGGCACATGGTTTGAATCCACGAGCTGCTTCATGGGTGAAAGAGAGGCAATCTCCTCAGGTGCAATTAACTGCTTCTGAAAAACTGCTGGAGGGCCGGCTATGGGTCAGTTCTGGATCTATGGTACTCAACAACAAGAGTACAAGTAAAGGATCACATGGTAGTAGTAGAATCACTCTGTTCTGTCACAAAGCACAGCTCATAGGTTGCTTAATTGGGGTCAATTACTCAGTAAACGAAATAAGCATTGGCTTATTTTTTTATTGTAATGAACATTTTCATATGAATCTCACCACACATCTCATACTCTAGCATTCTGTGGTGTACTAATTTCATTTCTATTAAAATTTGCAGGCAAACTGAGGAAGGTGAAGTAAATTGTCCACGATCCCACAACTGAAATATTGCAGAAGGATTAAAAGAAATTAGAATATTTTTCTGTTTAATAACATGTTTTTAAGTGGAAAATCTATACTAAAAAAAAAAAAAGAAAAAACAACAAATAGATTACCGTCAATTTTGTAACCCTGGGCGTTACAGAGTAGAATTGGACTCTGTGGTGTTTATCTAGGCTGTCATCTTTATGGAAGCAATTTACAAAGACTTTCTTCTATGGTACCACTGTTGTTGTTAGGGGTAGTCAAGTACCACTCATAGTGACCCCACAAACGGCCACCTGAAACTTGCCCTATCCAGTGTCATCCTTATCACTTCTAAGACACTACAGACAATTGCTGAAGTCACAGTGTCAATCCATCTCATCAGGGGTCTTCCTCTTCTTCACTGATCCTCCATCTTTCCGAGCATGATGTCCTTTTCCAAGGAATAGCCTTGCCTAGCTACATGTCCACGATAAGACAGAGTCTTTCTCATTCTTGCCTCCAAAGAACACTCTGGCTGCACCCTTTCCAGGACATATGAGTTTGTTCTTTTGGTAGTCCATGGGATGGATATTAAGTATTCTTCTCCAGCACCAAACTTAAAGGAATCAATTATTTTTCTGTCATCCTTATTCATCGTCCAACTATGAAATGTAGCAGGTCTTTGAGAAGACCATGACCCAAATTATGTGCACCTTAATCTTCAAAGTGACATCATTATTTTGTAGAGGTCTCTGACTTCAGATTTTCCCAATGCAATACATCTCCTGGTTTCTTGACTGCTGGTACCAAGGTTGTTGACTGTTGATCCAAATAACATAAAGTCATTAACAGCTTCAATGTTTCCTTCATCTATCATAATGTCGACAGTTGAACCTGTGGTGAGGATTTTTGTCTTCCTGATATTGAAATGAAATCTATATCGAAGGCTGCAGTACTTGATCTTCTGCAGGAAGTAATATATATCCTCCTCATATTCAGCAAGCAAAATTTAACACAGGTTGTTGATGAATCTTCCCCCAATATGGATGCCTGCTCTTCACAGAGTCCAGCTTTGCCAATTATTTGCTCAACATACAGATTGAATAGATATGGAGAAAGGCTATTTCCCTGACTCACTCCCTTCCTGATCTTAAACAATGCAGTATTTCCTTGCTCTGTTTGTACAATAGCCCCCTAGTGTAGATATAGATTCTGTATGAGCATAATTAAGTGTTCCAGAATTCCCATTCTTCTCAATGTGAGCCATAATTTTTTTTTTTATGATCCACGAAGTCAAATGCCTTTGGATAGGCAATAAAACACAAATACACATTCTTCTGATATTTTCTGCTTTCAGTTAGGTGGGTTCAGACTGGCAACCTTTAGGTTTCAAGTGGAATACACATCCACTGAATCACAAAAATATCTTTAAAAAGCAAATATTAACTTGACTATTGACTTGCATTAGACATTTTTATCAGTGTAAAGTTGCTTAAAGTCCTATTCATCTGTTCAAAGTTATAGAGAAAGAAAATTATGAGCAGCATTTCAATGTAGCCAGCTGTTAACCAGAGAGCTTTAAGAAAATGTATCAGTACTGCTTTTGATTAGAAAAGAATGAGCGCTAAAGGAAATAACATGCCTAAACTCCTAAAAAGCACGTTAAAAACTGAACTTAGAAACACTGAACAAGCTAGTTGAGCAAATCAAAATCCTGTAATCCACAAACACCACCAAATTTACTGAGGCAATGATTTTCTTCAAAATGTTTTTCTTAATGAAATGTCCAGCTATGCTATAAACTATTTCTCCTGTTTATTCTCACTTATCCCACACACCATTCTAAATGCCAGGTATAACAATGAGAGAATGAATAGACCTTTAATTTAATGATGTGTGTTTTAAAAATGTTTGAGAGTAAGATAACTAAATTTTTGACTGAATCTTCTTAATTCAATGGAATTAAGAGAATGTACTGGAGACAATCTGGGATAGGAGAAGTAGCTGTTGTTGGATCACTCTGCTCAAACTTCTTCTTACATCGATTTGTTTGTTCCTTTTCGCAAGCCATAGTATATTCACTATTTCCCCCCCCTAACACCACAACTTAAAGGCATATATTCTTCTTCTGTCATCTTTATTCACTGTTTACCTTTCAGATACATAAGAAACAATTGAAGAGACCATTGTTTGGATCAAGTGCACTTTAGTCTTCAGACTGAAATCCTTGCTATTTAGCATTTTAACAAGGTTCTTGAAAGCAATATTGTCCAATACAGCATGTATGTTGATTTCCTGGCCACTGCTTCCATGTATGCTGATCGTGAATTCAAGCAAAATGACATAAATGACAAGCTGGTATTATAAAATCATATCACTGTTTATTTAAATATGAATGTTATTTATCCTCACTAAATCTTTAAATCTGAGAAATATCTAAGCATATGTAATATCTAAGCAGAAAACCGCTCTAGTTTTTACTGGGAGTCAAACATGACTCTGAGTCCTCTCTGTCTCTCTCTCTCTCTCTCGATGAGATAGAGATAGATGAGATAGATATAGATGAAATAGATATAGATGATATAGATATAGAGATAGAAATAGAGATATATAGACATAGATTATAGATATAGATATCATTCATTGTTTTTGTTCAGACAATCCTCTAGGTGGTTATAGCCCTGGTGTACAAGTTGCCGTACAGTGGTACAGTGGTAACTTGTGGTTACCCAATGCGGACAGAGTGGGGTGGAGCTCCCCAATTAAAACAAGGCTTGGAAACAGGAATGGCATCCACTTCCGTAATAGCTTGCCTCCGGAAACCCTATGAACCAGGAGAGAGAATGAAAGGCACCCAAGTGTTGAGGACTCTCCTTCATAGGGTCGCTGTAAGTCGCCTTCGACTCAATGGCACTTAACAACAACAACAACAATTATATATATATGTGTGTGTGTGTGTGTGTGTATGTATGTACATGTATATATAGCTATGTATATATGTGTATACATATATGCATACATATGTGTGTGTGTATGCACACATAGTATGACTCACAGTGACACTACAATAGTCCTAAACATCCTGCTCTATCTTGTGCCAATCTCACTGTCTCTGACACACCTACCCCCATTACCCCATTCACTCAATCAATCATCTTACTAAGGGTCTTTCTCTCTTGGGCTGTCGCTCCACCCTCCTAAGCAGGACATCTGTCTCCAATGACTGGTCCTTCCTTGTAACATATCCTATGTCAGATAAAGCCTCCAAGGAGTAGCCTGTTTTCACTTTCTTCAGGATGAACCTGTTTGTTCTCCTAGCAGTCCATGATATATTCAATACTCTTCTGCATCAGGGCTCCTTCCATTACCCCTTGTCATTGTTCAGCTCTCTGACACATAGCAACTTATTGCAAAAATCATGGCCTGTATCAGGCACACGTTAGTCTCTAAACTAATATTTTTGCTCTTCAGTACTTTGTAGAGTTATCTGACAACAGACTATCCCAATGCAATACTTCTTTTAATTTCATTTCCTGGCTCTGCTTGGTGTGTGTGTGTGTGTGTGTGTGTGTGTGTGTGTGTGTGTGTGTGTGTGTCTGTGTCTATGTAGTAGCCTAATGGCAAGAAGCTGCATTGGAATCCTGAAGTCATGTGGTTCGAGGCCACCAGATGCTCTGTGGGAGAAGGATGGGCAATCTCCTCCATTACAATTAACTGCCTCTGAAAACCCACTGGAGGGTCAGCTATGGAGGGTCAGCTATGGTTTGGTTCTGTCTCTATGGTACACAACATCTAGGTAGATAGATAGATAGATAGATAGATAGATAGATAGATAGATAGATAGATATCTCACTTTATATATTTATATCTCACATTATTTCTATATATCTCACTTTATATAGATATATAACTATATATGTATATCTCACTTTATATATATGTACCTATATATCTCAATACATATTTATATATCTAAATGTCTATATCTAAATATATATCAGTCTATCTATATATCTATTCATCTATCTATCTATCACATGCAAGCAAGATTCTGCTGAAGATAATCCAAAAACAACTGGAACAGCACATCAGCAGAGAACTGCTAGAAGTTCAGGCTGGGTTTAGAAAGGGTCATGGCACTAGGGATATTGTAGCCAATGTTCGATGGATCTTAGCTGAAAGCAAGGAATAACAGAGGAATGTCTATCTGTGTCTCATTGATTATGTAAAGGTGTTTGACCGTATGGACAATAACAAACTTTGGCTGATGTTGAGAAGAATGGGAATCCCAGAGTACTTGACTGTGCTACTGTGAAACCTATGCTTGGATCAAGAGGCAGTCATCAGAACAGAACAAGGAAACACTACATGGAAGAGGATAGAAGGAAAATTGATGCCTCTGAGCTGTAATGCTGGAGAAGAGTATTGAATGTACCATACAGACTGCTAAGAAAACAAACAGGTTCTTCTTGGAAAGGGTTAAACCAGGCTACTCCTTGGACGCAAGGATTCTGAGGTTTTATCTGACATATTTTGGACATGTTGCAAGGAGGGTCCTGTCCTTGGAGAGGGACATCATTCTTGGGAGGGTGGACAGACAGTACAGGAGGGGAAGACTCTCTATGAGGTGGATTGATTCAGTGACTGGGATAATCAAGGTGGATGTGTAGGAGACAGTGAGATTGGCACAGGACAGAGCAGGGTTTAGGGCTGTTGTACATAGCGTCACTATGAGTTGTAAGCAACTCGACAGCACATAACAACATCATATCACTTATAAATATATAAGCATATATGTGTGTGTGTGTGTGTGTGTGTGTGTATATATATACATGTGTGTGTATAAATTCCCTGAGATACGTATTATCATTGTTTTCAATTTACAAAAAAAGTGAAGTGCAGATAGATTAAAGAATTTTCCCAAAGTCACAAGGGTGGTAAATAGGGAGAATCACAAATTTTTAAATTTGGGGAGAATTTTATCAGTCCCTACAGTTTTGACAGTTACTTGAAGGATATAAAATTCAACCTCATTCTTTGTGGATTCTGCATTGTAAGCTTACCTCTTTGTTAAAATTAATTTGTAACCTCAAATCAATATTCTTGACTCTTCTGAAGGAATTTGGAGGTATGCACAGAGCAGTGTAAAATTTGAATGACACACACTTGAGTTCCCAGCTGAACAACAACACAAGTTATTGTTGTTATTAGGTGCTCTTGATTTAAGTACAACCCTATGAACAATAGATCTGAAAGCTGTCCTATCCTGTGTCATCCTCACAATTTTTGACACACTAGAACCCATTGCAGTAGTTCCTGTGTAAATCCAACTGGTAGAGTGTCTTCCTCTTTTTTGTTAACTCTCCATATTTCCAAGTATGATGTTCCTCTCCAAATAATCGCCTCTCTTAGAAACATGCCCAAAAAATGTGAGATGAAGTTTTGTCATCTTTACTTTTAAGGAACACTCAGGCTGCACGTTCTCTAAAACACATTTATTTATCCTTTTTGGCATTCTATGGGATATACAGTCCATTTCTCAATGTCATAGCTCAAGGCATCTGTTCTTCTGTCATCTTTATTCATTATTCAGCTCTCAGATGCATACCAAATGATCAGAAAAAAAATGTGGCTTAAATCAGATGCATCTTAATTCTCAAATTCACATCATTATTCCTCAATAATGTGAAGATGTCCCTGAGTGCAGACTTTACAAGTGCAATATGTCACCTGATTTCTTGACTACTAGTGACCAAAGGTGTTGATTGTAATGTTGCATATCAGAATTTCTGCTTTCTTGACAGTGAGATGTAATCCATATTGAAGGTTGCGTTCTTTGATCTGTAACAAGTGCTTTGGGTCTTCCTTTCAACAAGCAATATTATGTCATCTGCATAATGCAGGTAACTGATCTTGATGCCACATTCTTATTCATAGATTCCAGCTTTTTTATTAATTTACTCAGCATATAGATTAAATAGGTATAGAGACAGGACATAACCCCCATGCACTTCTTAATTTTAAACCATGTAGTGTTCCCTTGCTCTATTTACACAATTACTTCTTGTTCTTACACAATTTCACATGTGCACAAATTAAGTGTTCTAGGATCTCCATTCTTCTCAATGTTAGCCATACTTCGTTACGATACACACAAATGCCTTTGCACAGGCAATAAAGCATAAAAAGACATTTTTTAGTAGTCTTTCTTGTCAGCCAGGATCCATCTGACATCAAGGATGATAGCCCCGGTGCGACAGCCTCTTCTAAATCCTGCTTGAACTTCTGGAAGTTCCCTTTTGAATGATTTTCAGCAGAATTTTGCTTGCATGTGATATTTATCATATTGTTTGATAGTTTACATATTCTATTTGATTGGCTTTATTGGAAATGGGAATAAATACGGATCTTTTCCAGTTAGTTGGCCATACAGCTGTCCACTAAATTTACTAGCATAGGTTAGTGAGCATCTGTTATTTGAAACATACCAATTTCTATCTCATAGATTCTGGGGCTTTGTTCGTTTTGCCAATCCCTTCAGTACAGCTTGAACTTTGCCTTTCATTATCATTGGCTCTTTTTTATATGGAGTCAATTACATTTTTGTATGTCAGTCAATTCTTTTTAGTACAGTGACTGTGTATTCCCTCCATCTTCTTTTGATGATTTCTGGGTCATTCAATATATTGCCCAAAGCATCTTTCATTATAGCAACTCAAGGCTTAAATTTGTTTTGTTTTGTTTTGTTTTGTCTTTTCAGTTTTCTTAGCTTAAAAAAATGCAAAGCAAATTCTTCCTATTTTATTCTCTAGTACCATCTCTCTGCACATTGCTTTATACTTCTTGGCTTTGTCTTCTCTAGCTTCCCTTTGGAATCTTATGTTCATCTCTTTTGCTTTGGCGTCTTTTCCCTTTGTTTTGGCTTCCCAGTGCTCTAGAGTAATTTACAAAGTGTCTTCTGACATCTATTTCAGTTTTTCTTTCCCCTTTGTCTTTGTACTGACCTTTTGCTCTCTTCATGGATGATATCCTTGACATCATCCCAGAACTCATCTGGTCTTCAATCACTGATATTTAAACTTTCAAACATCTTCTTAAGATGATTTTGAAATTTAGGTGAAATAGACTCAAGATAATATTTTGGTTTTTGTGAACATTTTTTGGATTTTCTTTGGCCTCAATTTGAACTTTCACATGAATAATTGATTATCTGTTCCACATCTGTCCCGGCCTAGTTATTTGTGCTGATACTGAGCTTCTCTAATAATTCCTCCCACAGATGTAGTCAATCTAATGACTAAACAGTCAATTAGGAGAATTCTATGTGTAAAGTCATTGTGTTTCTTAAAAAGGTATTTGCAATGGATAAATTATTGAAAATACAAAATTTGATCATTCTATTTCCAGCCTCATTTCTGTCACCAAGCCCATATTTTCTGACTACTATTCTTTCTTCATTTTTGCAACTTTTGTGTTCTAGTCACCAGTTATCGTTAACACATCTTGATTGCATATTTGGTCAATTTAAGACTGCAAGATTTTGTAAAAATGTTCCATTTTCTTCTCTTTGGCTTTAACTGTATGGTCGTATTAACAGCTTCTCCTTGTATGCCTGTTAGATTATCAGTCTTGTGTGGGATGTCAGCTTTTTATTTAAAACAGTTGGGACCCAGAAGGTGGGTCTTTTTGATTAACAGTCTGTTGAGGGCTCGGAGCATCTTATTTAAAGCAGTTGGAACTCAGAAGTTTTTTGTGTGAAATACTAGCAGCAATGATTCAGCTAAGACTTCCATATATATGACTTTAATATCCACATGTGGGACATTATCACGACATGTCAGGTGTGAGTCTCAGGCAGAACTCTTCAATACCCTCAAGGAGCATAACCTATCACATCAATTTGGCTTTCAGATGAAACTGGCAACATGTTTTTTGGCTTTCTAATTTGCTATTAGGTATGCAACACTAAATTGTCAGTTTATTTTCTTTGGAGAATACTTTGTTCTATTTAGTACAGCATTTTTCTGTCAATTTGCTGTACTGAGATAACTTGTGAGTTGTTGTGGTGCTGAAAGCTATGTCACCAATGTGTCAAATGTCACAAAGATCAGCCATAGATAGCAGGTCTTAGTAACATTCTTAGATTAAGACATTACAGAAAGTAGGATTCACCATCCATTTCTTTTTTTTCATTTTTACTAATTTTAATAAACATTTACAGAGATTTTGGATTTCCATTCATTCATTGCTGCACTTTTCTCCCTGTCCACCCCTCACCACCAGTTTGCTCCTCTCTTTGAAAAGAAAAAGAAAAAAAAATTCCTTCATTGGTATACAATTCCCCTCATCGCCCCCATCCACCGCACCCACACCGAGTACACTTCTCTATGCAACCTTAATTCTGGACTCCTGTGCTAACTGTAATACTCAATCATATATCTCTTCTAATTTGCTCTTTCCCTTATCTGTTTCAAAACAGTATACATAATATATCCTGTTTTTTCTCAGTCTTACCCCAACCCTAATGTCTGTCCCATTCTACAACAGTGGCACCATGCAGTATTTGTCCCTTTGTGACTGAGATATTTCACTCAGCATAATGTCCTCCAGGGTCACCCATTTTGGATAATATTGAATGAGTTCCTTGTTTTTCAATGCGGTGTAGTATTCCCTTGTGTGAATATACCACAGCTTCTCTATCCATTCGTTTGTTGATGGGAACTTAGGTTGCTTCCAACTCTTTGCTATTGTAAACAAAGCTGCGATAAACATGGGTGTGCATATATCTGCTGGGATGGTAGTTATGGTCTCTCTGGGGTATATTACCAGTAATGGGATTGCTGGGTCAAATGGTCTCTCTATTTGCAACTTTTTGAGAAAGCGCCACACTGCTTTCCCCAGTGGTTGCACCATTTTACATTCCCACCAATAGTGAATAAGAGTTCCAGTTTCTCCACATCCTCGCCAGCATTTGTTGCTTGCTGTTCTGTTAAATTTTGCTATTCTGACTGGGGGTGAGATGATATCTCATTGTTGTTTTGATTTGCATCTCTCTTAGAGCTAGGGATTTTGAACATTTCTTCATGTGCTTGTTGGCCATCTAAATGTCTTCTTTGGTGAAGTGTCTGTTCATATCCTGTGCCCATTTCTCAATTGGATTATTTACCTTCGTCTTGTTGTGGTGCTCAAGTATTTTATCCCTTATCTGACATGTCATTACCAAACACTTTTTCCCAGTCTGTGGCTTAGCAGACCTCTGAAAACCCTATGAATAGTAGAACACAAATACTTTCAGTGTTAAAGTAGAGCTCAGATAGGAAGTTAATCAAATTGAAGAAAATTAGTGATAAACATCCTTTAATAGTTAGAACATGGAATGTGTGAATCATGAATGTTGGAAAACTACAAGTTGTGAAAAATGAAATGGGAGGCGTGAGGACTGACATTCTATGCATTAGGGAGATGAGATGAAGTGCTTTGGCCACTTTGAATCAGATAGTCACATACTATACTATACTATACTATACTATACTATACTATACTATACTATACTATACTATACTATACTATACCGGGAATGAAAAATCAAAGAATGGTGATGTATTCATAGTAAAAAGTCAATTGTAAATGGTGAGCTAGACAAGGCTCTGGACTTAATCTCTCACATTTTGATTAATAGTCTTTTTTATTGCCTATTCAATGACATGTTTTTCCACTTTTGGCTGTTTGTTGATGCATTTGCTTTTTAAAATTATATCAAGTATAGTGTCAATGCGTGGTTTAGTGTTACTAAGCTCTTTTGGCTGAGAGTGTAAGCAGTTGTAAGGCATGTGGTTTGAGTCCACTAGCTCTTCCACAAGAAAAACATTGGCGGTTTACCTTCTGTGTGATTTACTGCCCCTGAAAACTTGTTGGAGGATCAAATATGAGTTGGTTCCAACTTGATGACAATGAGAATTTAAGAAGCAAAGAAAGTCATAAATTGCCCTATGGAGAAAATAAATGTTATGGATAAAATTTGTTCAGCTATGAGTTTTAATGCTGCTGGCTATGAATGTAAATATTAATGAGTAAAAAATATGCATTAAATAATGTGTATATAAATAGAAATCTATACTTTGACCAGCAGGAAGTTGTCAGAACAAAGGAAGAAAACACTGTGTGGTACAAAATCAGAAAAAGAGGGTGTCAGGGACACATACTGTCTTCATACCCATTCAATCTATATGCAGAACTGATCATTCAGGAGGCTGAACTGTATGAGGAGGAAGGTAGCATCAGAAATGGAGGAAGACTGATCAACAGCTTGTATTATGCAGAAAACACAACCTTACTTGCTGAAACTGAGAAGACCTGAAGCATCTGCTGCAGAAAGTTAAGAAATGCAGTTTCAATATGGATTGAAGCTCAACATCAAAAAAACAAAGATTCTCACCAATGGGCCAATTGGCAGCACCATGCAAGATGGAGAAGGGATTGAGATTTAAAACTTTCAGCTTGCTTAGGTTCACAAATAACACTTTTGGAACCAGCAGCCAGGAAATCAAAAGATGAATTGTTTTAGAATAGTCTTCTGTCAGGGACATCTCCAGAGAGTTGAAGTGCAAAGATATCAGTCTATAGATTAAGGAGTGCCTGAGTTAGGCCATGGATTTTGTAATTGCTATACATCAGAGAATTAGACAATGGTTAAGGATGACAGAAGAAGACTTGGTGTCTTTGAGTTGTGGTGCTGGAGAAGAGTCTTGAACATACCATGGACAGCCAGAAAAAGAGGGTGAAACCAAGTTTTTCCTTGGGGGCTAGGATTTTGAAGCTCCATCTCACATACTTTAGGCATTTGGCCAGGAGGGACTGATTCTTCGAGAAGGGTATCATGCTCAGAAAGGTGGACAGTGCAGAAGAGGAAGACCCCGGATGAGATAGATTGATATAGTAACTGGTGCAATGGGGTTAGGTGTGTTAAAGTAAGGGAGACTGGCTGAGGACAGGGTAGGCTTCAGAGCTGTTGTACATAGGGTTGCTATGAGTCGCAGGCAACTTGATGGCACATAACAATGTCAGAGACAGTAAGATTGGCTCAGGATAAGACAGGTCTCAGTGTTGTTATACATAGAGTTGATATGAGTGATTTAACAGAACGTAACAACAATAACAGGCAGAAGCACAAATAAGAAAAGTTAACATAATATAGATTATAAAAAATGTTCTGACTAGAGGCTGGAAAGACTTAACCTTATATTTCTTCTAGGAATAGTGATGCAGGGTTTAATTTAACACTCATGGGGACTTTTAGAAGTGACTACTACAATTAACGGGAGTAAATGGAATGAAACCACTTAGAAAAGAACTAAAGGACAAATTATAGTAATATAATATATTCAAATGTCAGGAAGAGTAAGACAAAAAAGGAAAATGTTGTACCTACTCAATGAATACAGGAAGAGCCTAAAGAAAAAAAAATAGGGGCTTATCTTTAGAAATTTACTGTAACTGAGAATTTACACTCTGTCCCTCTAAGCTCGTTTTGTCCCTTTCTTCACGTATTCTGTGCTCACAAGACTTACATGGAAATTCAAATCCCCTTTTGACTCTGAGGAAGAAAGATGGGCAATCTCCTCAAATAGCAATTTACAGCCTTAGAAACCCACCAAAGATTCAGCTGTGAGTCATAATCTGACTCACTGGCAGTGAGAGAGATTAGTAAAACTGCTTTTTAAAACTTCATCCCATTCTATTCCGTATTAAAGCTCAGGCAACCAATGACTTAGAAGACTCCAAATGCACTTTAAAAATTCATAACATTGAGGAAGAAGCAATCATCTTTCAGATGAAAACTCAACAAGTGCAAAACATATTATTTCTATATTTTTACTACAGTGATCTCATAGAATTTTATTACCTTAAAAACCAATAGTGATTCTCCTTTTTAGTATGAGTTGGAAATGGGTTCAATGCCTAATGCTATATGTGGATGGTGCTGTTAAAGTAGGCGTAATATTTACTTTTTGATAACCCCGCTAGCTGAAAAACTAAAATATCTGAGATTTCTTTTATTGTTCCTTTTTTCTTTCTTTCTGTAAAAAAGAAAAAAACCTAGTAAATGAAAGTGGTTTGTAACATTTTTCACAAGAATATCTCATGGATATCAAATGAAAAAATGTTTGATTCACATCAGGGAGAGGAAGCTATTTGACAGCATCAAGCCTGGCCACCCTGCTTGCAACACATTGGCATACTCATTAAAAGGAATAAACACATGGAATCACTATATGTGGACTAAAAGGAGACTCTCAAACAAGCACAAAGGGTGTAGTGAGTTTTTTCAGCCCTAGTGTTCTATGTCGTTGTTAGGTGCTGTCAAGTCAAGTATGATTCATAGCAACTCTATGCACCAAAAGATCTGAACCCTGCTCTTCCTCATGCCATCCTCACATTTCCTGACACACAGCCATTGCAGTCCTATAGTTTCTGTTCAAAATATCACCATGTATAGGACTTTAATAAACTGTATCGTCATCCAGTTTTGAAAGCTATAAATCTGAGTTCATATTATCAATAAATTATATTCTCTCTGTTTTAAAGAAAGCTCTTTCTGTGTCTTTTTTTTAGTTTCTGTTTGTGTGTTTCCTGGCCTTATTTGACTTACATATGAATTTGTACATGACTTTTTAATTCTGTGGGTGTATTTATTGGCATGTCTAGTCTACTTTTTTTATAAGACACCACTCAGAAGGGATTACCACTCATCATACTTCTATAAAATTGCTAATTTAACTGCCAAGATATGCAAACAAAACCCTGTTAAACGCAAAGGTTAGAACTTCATCCTCTCTTTTTTTGAAGGAAATAATTCTATTTTAATCAGGAGAGACTGCAAATGGCAATAGAGTAACACGGGAAAACCAATAAAGCTAAAGTCAGGTTGGTCAAATTCTGCCTATAGCCATTCTTGAACAGTCATCTCTATTTTTCTGGGAAAAATCAACTCTGGTTTGAAGACTTTGTCATAGATTTGGGCAAAGATGTTCTAATGTTTGTTGTGTTGGGTTTTTCCCCTCCAATATAAGCTTGTTGTTGTTTGCTGTTATGTACTGTCGAGTCGTTTTCAACTCAGAGTGACCCTATGTACAAGATCCCTAAACCCTACCCTATCCTGTGCCAACCTCACTGTCTCTGACACACCTACTCCTACTACTGCATCACTGAATTGATTCATCTCATCGAGGGTCTGACTCTCTTGTATTTTACCTCCACTTTCCTAAACATCATGTCCCTCTCCAAAGACTGGTCCCTTCTTACACTATGTCCAAAGTATGTCAGATGAAGCTTCAGAATCCTTGTCTCCAAGGAGCAGCCCGGCTTCACCCTCTGTAGGACAAACCTGTTTGTTCTAGCAGTCTGTGGTATATTCAACACTCTTCAGCACCACAGCTCTAAGGAATCAATTCTCTTTCTATCATCCTTATTCACTGTCCAGATATCAAATGCATAGGAAACAATTACAAAGACTATAGACCAGATCAGGCGCACCTTAGTCTCCAGCCTGATGTCATTGCTCTTCAGTACTCTGGAGAGGTCCCTGACAGCTGACTTTCCCAATGCAATTCATCTCTTGATTTCCTGGCTGCTGGTACCAAAAGTGTTGACTGTAGAGTCAAGCAAACTAAAACTGTTAAATATCTCACTCTCTTCACTAATGCTGCCAACTGGCCCAGTGGTGAGAATCTTTGTTTTCATGTTATTCTTTTCCTATTGTGTTTCTTTAAAAAGGTAAATTATGATCTTCCACAAGGAGATTTTTGGACATACAAAAATGTGGCTATCCATGTGGATTTCGTTCAGCCCTTGATAGCATTCTGTTTGGCCATAGTGTATGAAAAAACATGTTTTCTGCTGGAGTTTTTATATTTTAAATATGACTCTTACAAATATTTTATTTCCTCATCCCCTCTACATTTAATCTCCACTTAAACATCAAGGTAACCAGGTTCAGAAACAGAAGAGCTCCAAAAGTTCTACAAAGTACACAACTTGGATAGACCTCCTTTTGGGCCTCAGCATATGCAGGCCAGGTGGCAGTCTTGGGTTTGGTTTATGCCAACCAGAGAACTCTCCTTTTGTATTATACTGGTGTTAGTCCCCCTTATGTTGAGAACACATTGTGCTAAAACTGGAGACACTTTCTTCTTTTAGTTATTACATGTGAACAAGATTATTTTTCTTAATCACAAAAACATGACTCCAGAATCCTGATAAATTACCAAGAGGTAGGAAATCAGTTTTGGGGCATGTATATTTTCTCTGATGCTTCCAATTCCATTTGAGGAACATGGTATAGATAGCTTAATCTGGAAATGCCTCTAGGCAAATTTGGTCCTTTTTCTTAGTTCCTTCCAAACATCAAGGATCATTTTATATCCGTGGATTATATGTGCAATACTTTTACTCAGTAAGTTAGTTAATGAAAGCAAAGCCTCTAGAGAAGCCACTCTTATATCTTGTTTCTCTATTGATCCATTTAATATAATTTTTACCCCTTCCTTCTCAGCAGCTTAATCCAGTGTAGGATATTTTAGTCTGTGACGAAATGGCTAAAACAAATCTCACTTGAGGAAAGGGTATTAAGTATCTGAACATACAAGTCTTCAGTTTATCTCTACCTGTAACTGTGATACAGGAGAAACATTGAGTATTCTGCCTTTATTTCTCTATTTGTGTGGAAGAATTATTACTGTGTCTAAGCTCCTAGGAAAGAGTATTTTGTACTGTTTATTCTTGACTGCTGTTGACGCCATATACAATGGAATATAACACCGCCTGTTCCTGCTCTGTTTCTAATGATTCATTACAGATTACTGTTGTTCGCTACAGAGTTTTCAATGGCTGGTTTTCAGGTGAAGATTATCAGACCTTTCTAACTAGTTTAGTTTTCTTTAGAAGATCTGCCAAACCTGTTCAGCATCATAGCCATGTATACGTCTTCATTCAGGAAGAAATGATGCCTGTGTTTGAGGTGCACTGGGCAAAAATGAGACTTGCTTCTCCCACAGCTGTAAAATTTGTTGTGACTCATTGTGATACTCCATTGGGTTTCCAGGTGTAAATCACAGCAGGAAGAGACTGTGCATCTGTCTCTTTCTGGGAAGCTGGTAGAGTTCACCTATCAGAGATATATGGCCTGTGAGTTAGCAGACTACAGTGCCTGCTTGAAAGGTGAGAACTCCACCACTGAACGGAGTATGATGCATTACATATGGCTACCAAACTAGGCTCAGCAACTAATTCCTGTTATGATAACATATACTCCACATTTCTCTACTCAGCTCATTTATTTATTCAACAAATATTTCTTGTGCTCCAGGTCTGCATAAGCACTGTATGAGGTCCTGAGAGTAAGGCATTCCATTATATATTAATAGGGACAGCATCAAATAGATACAACAAATAATAACATACGTCATCCACCTTTGTAGGAAAAATACAGAATTTTAGGAACATGTAATAGTGACATCTACCCTAAGTCCGATTAGATAGCAATGTCTTGGCATAAAAGACATTTGAACAGGAATCTAAAAGATAAGGAAGAGTTAGACCTACAAGAGACAGAGGAAGGTTCCAGACTGGACACAGATTATAGGGAAAAATTAGGAGAAATGCCATGTTTAAATAAGCAAAATGCAAAAGATACAAAATTTAAAGATAATAGAACGGAAGACAGAGGAATGAATCTGATACCCTGTGGCAATGAAAAAGCTTTGGAAAGTTAAACTGGAAACATTCCTCAGTCAGATCACCAAATAGCTTGCATGCTCTCTCTTACTACAATGTGAAGAGTTCAGAAAGGATTTAGAAAGAGTCAGGAACCTTAATTGCTTATTAACAATAAAAGTCTTTACGGAGGAAAATAATTTTAATTATATTTAAAGAGTCTGAATATGTGTGAGACATATATATATATATATATGTGTGTGTGTGTGTGTGAGATATATATATATATTTTGTTGTTGTTATGTGCCATTGAGTCATTTGCGACTCATAGCTACCCTATGTACAACAGCCCTAAACCGTGCTCTATCCTGTGCCAGTCTCATTGCCTCTGACACACCCATCCCGATTACCCCAGTCACTGAATCAATCCACCTCATAGAGGGTCTTCCCCTCCTGTGCTGTCCTTCTACTCTACCC
>NW_006399851.1:1063297-1090783 GCF_000299155.1 Elephantulus edwardii
TATATATATATAGATTCAGGAAGCAGTTAAAGAAGATAGAAAGAGTATACACAGTCACTGTACCAAAAAGAATTGGCTGACACAGAAGAATTTAATGAAACAACATATGACAAGAGGCAATGGTAATGAAGGAGGAAGTACAGGAAGTTTTGAAAGGTGTGGCAAAAAGTAAAGCCCCAAGAATTGATGGAATACCAATTCACATATTTCAGTAAAGAGATGCTTTCCTGGTTGTGCCAAGAAACCTGAAGGACAACTACCTGGCCAACTGATTGGAAGAGGTCAATATATATTCTCATTCCAAAAAAAGGTGACCTGATAGACTGTGGAAATTATAGAGCAATATCATTAATAGCAACAAAATCCTGCTGAAGATGATTATAAAATGAAAAAAAAAGCACATCAACAGATAACTACCAGAAATATGAACTGAGTTTAGAAGAGGTTGTAGCACTAGGGATATTATTTTCATTGTCAGATGGATCTTGGCAGAAAGCAAAGAGTACCAGAGGAATGTCTATCTGTGTGTGGATAACAACAAATTGTGGATAACCTTCAGGAGAATGGGAATCCCTGAACATTTGATTGTGTTCATGTGAAACCTATACTTGGACCAGGAAGCAGTTCTCAGAACAGAGCAATGAGAACACTACATGGTTCAAAATCAGGAAAGGCGATATTGCATATATTGCAAGAGGCTATGCTTTATGTTGAGGAATGTGGCATCAGGTTTGGAGGAAAACTCACTAACAACCTATGGTATGAAGATAACACAACCTTGCTTGCTGAAACTGAGAAGGACCTAAAACGCTTGCTTAGAGATCACAAGTTTTCAAAAGTCTATGGGCTTGTTAATGAGGGATTGTTACCTAGCGTGATCAACAAGAGAGAATTTCTTGTCAAAATCGATTGCATGGATAATTTCTTTTGCTAGTAGTGAAAAGCTGTACTAATATACCAAAGGCACATGGTTCGAATCCACCAAATAACTTTACAGGAAAAAAAGATGGGTAGTCTCCTTCGATGTGATGATTCCTTCTGAAACCCACTGGAGGGTTAGCTATGAGTCTGTTCCAACTCTATGAAAAACAACAACAATAACAACAGTTCCTTTAATAATGTTGTTGTTACGAGCCATCAAGTCACTTGCATATGATAGTGACCCTATGTATAACAGCCCTAAAACTTGCTCTACCCTATACCAAATTTACTGTCTCTCACACATCTATCCTCACTACCACAGTCACTGAAGCAATCCATCTCAACGATGTTCTTCCTCTCCTTCTCTTTCCCTCCACCCTTCCAAGCATGATGTCCCTCTCCAAGGACTGCTCCCTTCTTGCAATATGCCCAAAGGATGTCAGATGAAGCTTCAGAATCCTTGACTCTAAGGAGCAGCCTGGATTCACTCTCTCTCCTGGAAAGTTCATGGTATATTCAACACTCTTCTCCAGCACCACAGCTCATAGGTATCAATTCTCTTTATACCCTCTTTAGTCATTGTTCAGCTCTCTGACACATAGGAAGCAATTGCAAATACTCTGGCCTGGAACAGGCGTACCTTAGTCTCCAGACTGACATCATTACTCTTCAGTACTCTGGAAAAGTCACTGACAGCCAACTTTCCCAAAGCAATTTGTCTTTTGATTTCCTCCCTGCTGGTCCCAATAACTTACACAATCTTCTGTTGATTGTGGAACCAAGCAAACTAAAGCTTTTAACAATCTCAATCTCTTCACCAACTATCATTAATGTTGCCAGTAGACCCAGTGGTGAGAGTTCGTTTTTTTAATGTTGAGCTTCAATTCATATTGAAGGCTGCAGTCTTTGACCATTTGCAATAAACATTTCAGGTCCTCCTCAGTTCTAGCAGGCAGGGCTATGTCACCTGCATAGCTCAGGTTGTTGATGAATCTTCCTCCAATCCTGATGCTGCATTGCTCCTCATAGAGCCCACTTTCTAAGATAATCTGTTCTGCATATAGAGTAAAAAGGTATGATAACAGGATATATCCCTGGTGTACACCCTTCCTGATTTTGAACCACACAGTGTCTCCTTGCTCTGCTCTCACCATTGCTTCCTGGTCTAAGTATAGGTTTCACATAAGCAAATCAAATGTTCTGGGATTTCCATTCTTTCAGAGTCAGCCACAGTTTGTTGTTAATAATGTTCCAAATGTCCAAATTGTTGTGTCATTCCATCACCTCTGACATTAATTATTCCTCTTCATTTCATCTATCCTATCCTTGTCAATGTTGTTGGGTTATGTGATTCCCTGAAAGGTAAAAAATAAATAAATAAATAAATAAAAAGACCAAACCACACCCCAAAATATCACAAACAAGGCTCATGCAGTCATGGATGATATAGGCTTATGTATGTGATTGCAGAGACTGGTGAGTGGTAGGCTGGGATTCTGCAAACTGAGGCAACCAGCTGTCAACTGTTGACTGTCCATCGCCTGTACAGTTAGATCAGGTAAGATGCAATGGACCAAGCTCAGATGGCCCAGTAGGTACAGAGCTGTACCTCAACCCAAGGGCAACTGGTTTAAATATACCAGCCACCTTATTCTTGTAGGAGAAAAATGATAATCTCTTCCTCTGTGATTTGTGGCCTCTGAAAACCTGTGGGAGTGACAGCTATAAGTTGGTCCAATCAATGTCAATGTGCAACAGCAACTACAAGAACACATTTATTTCTTTTATCTACCAGTTACGTGGCAACCTTATATACAAGAGAAAGAAATGTGTACTGCCCACTGTTGTTCAAGTTGTACACACACTATTGTAACCAATCCATTTTAGTGAGTTTCTCCCATGTCTTTGTTGGTTTTCTACTTCACTTAACATGATATTGTCCTTCAGTCACTGATCCTTATGACACATTTACAGCAAGCCAGTTAGAAAATGTTCTGTTGTGATCTATAAAGTTTTTATTGGCTATTTTTCAGAAGTAGATCACCAGGCCTTTCTCCCTAGTTTACCTTAGTGACAAAGTTCTGCTGCAACATATAAGTAAGTGACCCTACGGCCTAGTGGTAAGAAGCTGCACTGCAATCCCAAAGGCAGAGTTCAAACCCACCAGTGCTCCACAGGAGAAAGATATCTCCCATGTGATTAACTGCCTCTGAAAATCTCCTTGATGGTCAGCTCTAGGTTGGTTCTGACTGATGACATATAACAACAACAACAACAACAACTGGTAGCATAGCTTCCAGCATTAGGTCAATCAGTATAATATGACAAACTGACAAAGAGTTATGTTTCTTCTCATTTAAGAGAAGCTTTTATTGTGACATTCTTATTGTCTCTGTGGAGCCTTTATAAAGAGTCTATACCTTTCTCTCATTTGCAGAGATAAATCAATTTATGAGATTAATCTTACTAGACACAATATGATGAAAGTTAGAAGGTAAAGGGTTTGTTTTTTGGGCCCACCAAGATTTTCAGATGGCAAGAATCCAACTTTATCTTAAACATTTTAAGGGCAACTTAGAACCCATTACTCAGAAAACAAGTAAAGGCATCTTTAAAACTTAATTATTAACTAAATAAAGAAAGGCTGGGACAGTACTTAAAGAATTTATGTTTGAAGTAGCAGATAATCCTGTAATTGCTACTTCTCAGAAAAGTTTGTGTATATGTGGGAGAAAGCCGTTATTTAAATCATGGAACATTACACATCAAAGCTGCTTTTCTCAAAGATGCTTAGTTTCTTTAGAACATATTTTAAAAAAGGAAAAAATAATAAGAAGACAAGACTTTGGACTAAGATTTTAACAAAGGTATTAAAAAAAAAAGAAAAGAAACTTCTATTGTGTTTACAAGTCCACTCATTTCTATAACAAAGAAATGGATTGTGCTAGAAACAAAGGTATTCTGATGAACAATGGACCTTTGCAATGAGTTAAGGTGGAGGAGGTGATAATGCCATGAAATGTATTTCCAGTAGGTGGTAACTGTTTTGCCTCTATTCTGTTGTTCTCTCAGCCTACCATATGGGCACATAAAAAGGATTTGCCTCAGGGTTAAAAGTTGGGCAAGTCAAGCAGAAGTTTAATTTTTTTCATTTCCTTTCTTTGTTGTTTCATTAAGTCAACTAAAACTCACAAGGACCCTATGAACAACAGCCTGAACCTTATCCTGCACTAGGACCTCATGATCTGTTATGCTTTAGTCTGTTGTGAAAGTCACTGGGTCAATCATTCTCTGCAAGGTCTTCCCTTTTGAGCTAACCTTCAATCTGTCTCAACAAAATATCTCTCAACAAGGACTAGTTCCTCCTGAGAATATGTACTAAATGAGATTAAGATTTACCATCTTTGCCTCTAAGGTAACTCAGATACACTTTCTTAATTTGTTTGTTCTTTGGCAGCTCATGGTATATTAAATCCTCTTCTCCAATATCACATCTCTATGGCTTAGATTCATAATCTGTCATGCTTATTAATTTTTCAGCTTTCACGTGCATGGGAAGCCATTAAGAAGGCCATGGCTTGAAATAGGTACACATTTAGCACCATTTCTCTTTAGCACTTTGGAGAAGTCCTTAACATAGATTTTCTCAATGTAACATATCTTCATTTTTGATACGAAGGGTGTTAATAGTGGATCCAAGTCAAATTACATCTTTGACAGCTCCAATCTTTTCTCCATCTATCATGATATTGACTGTTGGTCCAGTGGTGAGAATTTTTGTTTCCTTGATATTGAATTACAACCTATATTGAAGGCTATTGTTTCTTTCTTTTCTTCATAAGTGCTTCAAGTCTTCTTTATTTTGTGCGGGCAAGTTTGTGTCACCTGCATAATGCAGGTTGTTGATGGGTCTTCATCCAATCCTGTTGCTACATACTTTTTTCATATTGTCTAGCTGCTCAAATGATTTGTCCAGCACACAGATTGAATAGTCATGACAAAAGAGTGTAACTCTGATACACACCTTTCCTAATTTTGAACCATAGAATGTTACTTGTTTTCTTTGGATTAGTTTCGTGGTATACAGATAACTTTTGCATGATCACAGTCAAGCCTTCTGAGATTACCATTCTTCTCAATATGATCCACAATTTGTTATAATTCACACAGTCAAATGTTGCTGCATAATCAATAGAACATAAATAAACATCTCTGTGGCCACAACAGGGTCACATCAAATCATCTTTAAGTGTGATCATAGCAAACATTTACTCTATGACAAAGAACTGACCATATGGTTGGAAGTTCTAGAGAAAAAAATGCTTCAAAAATTTATCTCAGAGACATATTGGGAAGCTCGTACCCCTTATCTTCTATATTTATGTAATAAAACTTCTGCTAACAAGAATAAAATTCACCTCAATTGTGGCATTAGGAAAGTAATAGTGAATTATCATGAGTCGTGAGTAGAATCAATAAATCAGTCTTAAGGGGGAAAATATAAAAAACACAATCAGAATGCATTTTTGGAAGAAAGGACAGAGTTTCTCTGGCCTCATGCCTGGAATATATTATCAGAAAGACCAATGTCTAGAAACTGGACTTCACTAATGGTAAAACAGAGAATCAGCCAGAGAAGGAAACCCTGTGAGCGCTAGATTGACTATGTAAGTGCGGCAATGGACTCCAACACACCCATGGTTGTAAACATGGAGGAGAACCTGGCAATGTTTTGTGCTGTTATACCTAAGTTGCCATGAGTGAGTGAGAGCTGACTGAGAGCAAGAAACAGTACAAGAAAGATCACAAAACACGTGGATGCTAAAGTAATAGTCTCTGTCAACTTATTAGTGAGAGAAAAAAAATTGACTGATTTTGTGCATTCCAGCTTTAAGAAAGCAAGCATAACAATAAAAAGTCACGACATTTATTCAACCACAAATCTACACTGTCTAGTTACTTTGATGATGCTCGCCAGATTCCCATTTGGTTGAATGCAGGTTGAAGACTTCTGATAGTAGAAGGTAATTTACCAGATTCACAGATGTGTCAGTCACCCAAGCAACTAGGCCATGTAGAAGTAATATTAGCAAACATTCCTGTGAGGAACATATTAATTTGCTGTCTTGCAAAAGATTCAGGATAACAGGACATGTTTGTGAACATTTCAAGTTTATATGTATTTTTAATAAAATATGTTTTGTAAAAATCCTGCAAAATGGTTTCATGAGGTAAGTAACGGTCCTTCACCTCAAATCCTAGAAGGGCATTGGCTCTGGGGGAAAAAAATATCTAGGCACCCCTGGGTACTATTTAAGAGCAAGACTGCTTGATCATCTACTCCTGTCAGCTCAAGTGAAATTATTTTATGGCACTGTCAAAATTTGGTCAATAGCAAATAACTTATTGTCATAGTCTATTGCAATAACAAGTAAGAATTTGCCAATAACATTGCACAGAATAGCTTATCCATCCCAAGTCTGTGTGCAAGCAGCTCAATCAGAAGTCAGCAGAGAGAGGAAGTGAAGAGGGTACTCCTAGAATGAAATCTGGTTAGGGAGGATATTTGCTATCTCCACCAATGGAAAGATTCATTCTCTTAAATAACTGAAAAAGTGCTGTGAAGAATGAAGATATGAAGATAATATATATTATATATACCTATATATCTATATCTATTTGAGTGAAGACTTTCTCAAATAGAGCAAAGGAGATTTATAGAGTGTGGTTGACACATTTTGTAGAATATTTTCTTTTTTCCACATTCTGGCTGTTCTCCTTCAGGTTCTTTTTTTATTGTTAATATTTGTTATAATATTTTTGTATTTCCGGATGCCAGTGAGAGGAACATTATGCAGAGGGTCAGAGGTCCTGATTGTGATTCCATGCATTTTGCTTTTGCTCCCTTCTCTCTTTCCCCTTGTGATCTGCAATGAAGAAAACTTCTGCCCCTGAGCCAGAGCTAGGCAAGTGAGGAGTGGATGGTACATTTGCATGCTTCGTACCCTTGGATGTCAAATCCATTTTGCAGCACTAGCTGCTGAGATTTAACAAAGCACTCAAAGGAACTAATTCCCTGAAGCATGATTAGATCATAAAGTCTAAGAGTGAGAATGGCATTTGGGGCCATCTAGTCACATACATTTCCTTAAACTAAGACTTTACCCTCTGCTCCAAGAGCTAGCACAGCACAGAGTTCCCAGAAATAGGACTGGGTCTTCTTCAGGGAACATTCTAATGCTAAAGTTCTAATTGTGGGGATAATGTCTGCTTTTCTCTTGATAGTGGTTCTGTAATGGCATTTGTTTATTTCCTCCCTTCATGGCCCTTTAAGGTATCTATAATATTTCTCAGACATTTTCTTCTATGTCTTCTTATTAAGGTTTCTTTTGTAGCGTGGTTTTCAGACTTTTGCCTCTTCTGAACACACTCATCTGGGTGTAATGCATTTTCTAATGGTATTTCTTTACATTTGGAGTTTTTTCTTCAGATATATTTTGACCACTGATAGCTAAATATCCTTACCTTTTTATTCAAGAGCGACTAATTGCTCTACTATTGTGAAAACTAATGTGGAACTGATTCAGGTCACAGTGTTTTCAATGAATTGCTATGCATCTGAGAACTGGGCAATGAATAAGAATAACAGAAGAACTGATGCTTTTGAGTTGTGGTGTTTGAAAAGAATACTGCATATCCTGTAGACTGCCAAAAGAACAGACATGACTTAGAAAAAGAGCTGCCAGAATGATTGTTTGAAGCAAGTATGACAATACTTTCTCTTTCACACTTTGAATATGTTACTAGATGAGGCTATTCCTCGGAGAAAGACATTTTGCTTAGGAAGGCAGAGGGTCAGTGAAAGACGGGAAGACTCTGGAAGAGATTGACACAGTGACTGTAGCAAAGGGCTTAAGTGCTTCAGTGATGATGAAGATGGAATAGGATAGGACATGGTTAAGGTCTGCTGTTCATATAGTCATTATGAGTCATACTTAACTTGATGACATCTAACAAGTGTGTGCCAGAGTTGTATCCTTTCTCCATACCTATTCAATCTGAATGCTGTGTAAATCATTTGAGAAGTTGGACTACATGAAGAAAAACATGGTATCTTGGAGGAAGACTCATATACTGCTTAGATTATGCAGATGATACTGCCTTGCTTACAGAAAGTGAAAAAGAAACATTTGCTGCAGAAGATTAAAGCCTTCAATATGAGCTCTTCTCAACATCAAGAAAACAAAACTCACCACTGGACCAATAGACAACATCAAGATTGATAGAGAAAAGACTGAAGTTTCCCACAAGTTAATTTTCCTTGGTTCCATAATCAATATGCATGGTAGTCGCAGGGAAGTAGCATTGCAAAAATCAGCTGTCAAGGGCCTTTCTAAGATGTTGTTATTATTGAGTGCTCTTTAGTCAAAACTGACTCATAACTGGTCCTACATGACAGCAAATCACACAGAAGTGATTGCTCATTCTTCTGTAGAATTGCTGACAGATTAGAAATGCATGCTTTTGAGATTGCAGCACAGCTTCTTAATACTATGCCACCATTGCTAAAAAGCAATAATATCAGTTCAAAGACCAAGATGTGCCTGATTCAAGCTATGGTATTTTCAATTGCTTCCTATGCATCTGAAAATGTGCCTAATTCAATCTATGGTGTTTTCAATTGCTTTCTATGTCTCTAAAAATCAGGTAATAAATTAGAATGACAGAGGTAACTTTCTCCTTCCACAAAGGTGGCAGTCTTAGATGCCCAATGGGACAGTTCTCCTTTGCCCACAGTGTTACTCTTAGTCAGACGTGACTTGATGGAAATGCAGTTTGAATTCTTTGTACCCAGTGTGTAGTGGCTTAAATGCTGTGATGATGCTAGAAATTATGCCTCTTGCATTTCAAATGCCATCACCATCAGCCAAGATGAACAGGTTTCCACAAACTTGGAATAATACAGATTAAGTATAAGGGCCTGGTGATCCACTCCTGAACGTTGATTAATTAACTAGCCTCTTACGTAGGATTTTCTTAGATTGACTTTAATCCAGGGATCTGGAAGCTGCTCTGTGTATAAATATGGAGTATAAGTGGCACACAAATTATTAAAAGAAAGGGCTGTATGGGCCTGGAACCAGCATAGCTTAAATCTCACTATTGATGTGAAAGATAATTTACTGTCACGCTAGCCTCAGCAGACACTATTGGATCAAGAGGATGACACGAGGTATTCTGGTCCAAGAAAAGCTACATACAACCCTCTATAGTCTAGGAGCTAGCAACTTAGCATGACATATTTAGTAAGTCTTTGTTATGTGCTACTGAGTAGGAACTGACTTGTAGCTGACACTCCAGTGGGTTTTCAAAGGCTATACATTAGACAGGAGGAGATTTCTCATCTTTCTCCCATGGGGAGAATCTGTTGGGTTGAACACTTTTGGGCTGACAGTGCAACTGCTTGCCCACTAGGTCACCATAGCAAGAAGACTTCTATCAAACCCGGATTATAAACTGGAATTATTTAAAAAGTAATTCCTCTACTTACACAAAGAAGACTTTGGGATTGTTTCCATTACTAATATATTATGGCTGTTTATAGGGAGCTCTGGTACCCTAATGGTATGAAGCTGTACTGCAATTCCAAAGGCACACATATCAAATCCACCAGATGCTCTATGAGATCTCTTCCCCTGTGATTTATTGCCTTTCAAAACCTGCTGGAGGGTCAGCTATGAATGCATCCCTACTAGATGGCTCAAACAGCAGCAACATTTTGGAAATATAGAAACTTTAATATTTGTTGCTAGCATTTTAAAACTACTATTATTAAAAAATTAATAATTAGAATTGTTATTCCTTTTTCTAGTTAGTATGCTTCTTGTACTATTCTAAATGCTTTCTATGAATTAGTTTATTTCATGCTCACAAGGGCTTAATGACTTGAACACCATTTTTATCTCCTTTAAAATATGGATCAATTGAGACATAATAGGGTAAGTAGCTTGTCAAACTGCATAGGTATTAAGTTACAGAGCTGGATGTCAGGCCCAAGTGGGTTCTAGATTCCCTTCTTAGCCATGATATTGTACAGCATTTCTGTTTTGTTGACTCTGAGTCACAGGGACTCTTTAGATATCACAATAGAACTGAGGTTTGTGGGGTTTCAATGGTTGATTCTTCAGAAGTAGGTTGCTGTGAAGGAAAACAAAGTCAGGAGCAGTGAGCAAGTCTAAGTAGCCTTAGTGGCACAGTGGTTAAAATATTAAGTGCTAACATTAGGCTTCAATGGTTTAAGCTGGCCAGACTGACTGCTTAGCAGAAGAAAGATGAGGCAGTCAGCTTCCATAAAGATTTTCAACCTAGGAAACCCAATGAGACAGCCCTCCTCTGTGCTAGCAGGTCACTATGAATTGGATTACAACTAATGTGAGTAGGTTTGGATTTTTTTGGTATTTTTCTCTTTTAATATTTTTTTGAATTTTATTTTATTAATTTTAATGGACATTTACAGAGATTTTGGATTTCCATTCATTCATTGTTGCACTTTTCTCCCTTGCCACCCCTCCCCCTAGGTTATACTCAGGTATTTGAACTTATTAATTAAAAAAGAAATATCTCGTTGGCATCATCCAGTTGGAATCGCATAGCTGACCCTCAACTGGCTGTGTTGATGATGTGCATGACACTGGAAGGCATTGTCCATCTATTTCCTTCAGAATAACTTGTGGATTTGAACAACCTTCGGGTCTTCTCCACCAAAGCTCCTTTCTGCGGATTTAAGGTGAGACGTTTGCCTATTGCCATGCCTTTTACTGGACGACTCAGGCTATACTTTATTCCCACAGATGTGGGTGAATCTTAGCTTTAGAATCACTGTTTTAAAATCCAAATGAACAAAGCAATTTTTTGACAGGTTATCTTATGTCTAAGAGTGGTTCCTTTACAAAGTGCTACTACCCAAGAGATTATTTTTATTTCTCTAAGAAACAATTTTTCACTCCTGATATTCAATGCTGAGGCCATTTTAGGGACTTAGTTCTCCTTAAGTAATTGACATCTTCCTTTATGCAATTTCACTAATTTTAATTACTGTTAAAAACATTCCCCAGGGAATGGGGGAATCCATCTACTTATTTAAATTTTTGTATTACTATTTTAAGTGTACTTTAAATAATTGCTGTGTGTACTGTTATGGTACAAATACGCTTTCAGGAGAAACGAGGAGGCAAATAGCTTTAACTTGCTTCCTTTTGCTGTTTCCTTTCCTCTTTTTCTCTGGCTGACTGCGTGTTTGCTGCACTTGGTAGAATGCCACGGTAACGTTTGTAATAGGGGATTTATTTAACTTTAGGTGAGTTGTACAAATGCAATAATGTGGCTCCATTCTTGTTTAATTTTGAAGGCTCTCTACGAGACAACATTGCTCATAATGGACGGTTCAAGCGAAATTATCCATTATTGTTCCCAAAGTTTACAATTAAACTATCGATCAAAACTGGCAGCGATTCCTCCAGCAGTCCACGTACAGGGGACGCCCAATTGCAAACAAACCTGAGCTCAGAGCTCGGAGTCAAAAGTAAGTGACACAGACGGACACACAGACGCACCCTCCAAAGGGATCGAGCCTTCGGTAATTTTCCTTGAGCCAAGAAACAGACTTCCACCACCCCTACGAAGAAAGCACGTGTGGGTTTAATAGCCAGAGGTCTCTGCAATTTGTGACCCTATCCCTGGCTGTAAAAATTGGAGTTTAACAGGTTCGGCTCCACAGGGAACCAACCTCAGCTTTTAGGCTCCTTCAGACACTGCAGAATGCATCTTTTTCTGGGGAATTCCACAATAAAATGACTGTTATTTATCATTACAAACCTCTTTATCATTTAGTCAATAAAAGGCCTCTCTCTTTCTCACTTTTTTTCCTGTGGCATGTTCAGAGTCAGAAATCGGTATTAGTCTCTCCTGGCCTGGAGGCAGGAGATGTCAAAAGCTAAATCATGATCCGCCCTGGCTTCCTGGCTAAATTGTGTATGAAGGCCTCAGGCAAAAAGGTGCACATGCTCATTATTTGAAACAGAGATTTTTTTTCTTCTTCTTTGAGTTTTTCTTTCTTTTCCTCTTTTTTCCCCCCTTTTACATATTGAGACATAGAATGCACAAACAGTTCAGAAGCTCTCATCAGGACATGAAATAAGGCTACAAGAGCTTAATGTGTCCCTTTTCTTTCTAATTAAGAGATAAAAGATAGTGAAAGTCATTTTTTAAAAAGGCAGTGGATTTCACCTCTTGAACTTTTTGATCTAAGTGGACACAACGTGCTTTATGGTAAGGTGCCAGGTACCCCTACTGTCAAAGAGTAGAGCCTAACCCAAGAAAGGCAAAATCTTAATTAAGCATTAAAAGCATTATTATGCTTGCAAGGAATAACAAAGCTTCCTTTCTGCTGGGAACCAGGACAAGGGAGCCATTCCTTTGCACCAGCAAAGAACATTTTGCCTCTTGCATTGCCTCATTACCTATAACCCATCAGCAGTGACAATATGGGGTGGGGGCTTCACAAACTTACCATTGCACTGTAGAGAAGAAAGTGTCTATGAGTAGTTCATGTAAAGCCAGATATCCCAAGTATGGAAGCTGTCAGAGTCCTGTTACAGCAAGCAATAAATGCTGTTCTCTTAGATCCTTTTCATTCAATTGCTATGAGTATACACATTATCCTGATAGTACCAGTTTTTGTTATAAGTTGCCAACCCAGACTCATGGAGACCTTATGTATAATAAAATTAAACGTTGCTTGGCCCTGCTGACTCAGGCCATGACCATCTCAATCACCTGTTACACATCAGAGAGCTGGACAATGAGTAAGGATGACAGAAGAAGAATTGATGCCTTTGCATTGTAGAGCTGGAGAAGAGTACTGAGTATTCCATGGGCTGTCAAAAGAACAATTTTTTTTCTGTCTTGAAAAAAGCAGAGCCAGTGGTGCTCCCTGCAGCACATCTTTCATACTTTGGACATGTAGCTAGATTAGGTTATTCTTTGGAAAGAAACATCATGCTTGGAAAGATGGAGTGTCAGAGGAGAGGAAGACCTGCAATGAGATGGATTTAGTGGTGATTTCAGCAATGAGCTCTAGTGTGGCAGAGATGATGAGGATGGTACAGGATAGGACAGGGTCCAGATCAGCTATTCATAGGGTTGCTATGAGTCATATTCACTTGACAACAACAACAACACATCCTGACTCATCCTTTCAATCACTGGCTGTCTCAAGTCTGTTATTTTGGCCACTGGGTCTCTACTTTACTGAATATGATGTCCTCCTTTAGAAAGTAACCCCTCCTATAATATCATGTGTCCATAGCATATCCTCTGACACTTTTCTAGTATTATCTATAGGATTTACGTTTGATAACTTTAAAAAATGCAATACTTTCCCCCTCATCTATCTTGGTCTAAAAACTTCATTGAAAACTGTTCAGTATAGATGATCCTACTGATATTTAAAATACTCCCAGGATAACTTCTAAAATCACAGGAACATAGAAGCTACCACTGTGCATGGTATATAACAACCACAGTACAACAATAAAATATCATATGTCAAAAGAAGTGTAACAATGTTCAAGGTAAAGTTTCCTTCCTCCCTTCCTTCATTTACTTACGTCATATTTATAACACATCCTCTATGACAGAGACAAAGTCAGTGATGAGGAGAGAACAGCGATACGTAAGTGAAGGTTAACAGATAAGTTACATCTAAAAAATGTTTAATGTTGGTAATTATGTAGATTAATGTCCAATTACCTTAGTTAACAATGGTTACATTTGGAAAGAAAGGCATATACTTTCCCTTTATCTGTTTCATAATGTGGCTTTGTTTTCTTGTGTATGTAATTTATGGAGAAAATAACTTAGTGAAGCACAGCTTCTTGCCACTATGCCACCAGAGTTCCTTTTTATAAAAAAAATATTTTATTTCTTTTTTTTTAACAGGTTTGAACATATTTTTTTTCATTTCCATTCTTTCATTGTTACACATTTTCTCCCCATTCCCCCTCCCCTAGAAATCCCTTTCTGACATATATTTTTAATATTCACATACACATACTCACACCCAATCACACAACTTCCTCTCTTGTCTCTCCCACAGGTTACTCTAGTCTAAAAACTTGTATTCTCATCTCAGAGGAAACCTTCATAGTTGGTGATTCACTTAAATATAAGTAGAGTTTACTACAGGGGTGCATTTGAAGGGTTTATCTTACATAACTGAATGTAAGCATTATGAAGTTAAGAAGGCAGCATCACATTTGGATGCACTTCAGCTTTGAACATGATTATTATGGCAAATCTTACCTGTTCAAATTGCAGTGAAAAAAGAAAAAATACGCATATACTTTGTACTTATCTTCCCCCCCTTTTATGTTCTTCTTTGCTAATTGAAAACAACCAAAGACACTCACTCAAGCCTACCCGCTCTAGCTTGCAAGGTGCAACATCCCCCACCCTCTTAATAGTTTTAAAATTATTAAAATAATTACTTTGCAGTCTTATAATTATGCCTCTTTTATCATTTATGTTTGAGTTTGTATCTCTTATACAAGCATGGAGTTGTGGCTCTTCCAGACAACCAGCAAGTAGAAGAAATCTAAGTGTTAATGAGTTTAATTTAGGAGTCTTTCACTTGACATCATGCTTCTTTCTTTAAACATTAGCTTCATTCATCTCCTGTGGCTTGGACTTGCACACGTGTGGTCCTATTTCCCAACGAGGAAGCCATTATCTATCCCAGGCATCAGACAGGACAAGAACATCTAGACACTTCCTTTTAAAGATGGTGGGAGTGTTTATAATGGGCAGTCGTGGAAGCAACACTGAGGCTTTATATAGTTGGAGAAACTGCTTTTCTCTGCCATGTGGGGGAGCTGGACTGTTCTTCAGTGCCTCATGGGTGGGCAGTTTGGTCTTACTGGTTTTGCTTGTGTAGTCTAAAAGGTCATGCATGGCTAACTTTCAGGCCATGATTCTATGGCAGTTCAAATCCACTCACTAACACACACACACACACACACACACACACACCACACCCCACCAAGGGAGAAAGATGGGCAATCTCCTTCCTTGTGATATACAAGCTCCTAAAACTGCTGGAGAGTGAGTTATGAGTTGATGCCAATTTGATAGTAAATAACAACAACAAAAACAAACATATCGTGGCCTCAAGGTAAGAAGCAGTGCTACAATCCCAAAGGCACATGATTCAAATCTACTAGTTGCTCCTGGAAAGAAAGATGGGCAATTTCCTGTGTAAGTTATGCCTCTGAAAAGCCACTGGAATGTCAACTGTAGGTCAGTTCTGACTAAAAGATACACAACAACGAGGTTCATTTCTTTTCAAGAGGCTCATATAATAAGTATTTTTAAGATTGTTAAATTTGGCATATTGATGGGAAAGTGCACATTGTTCAGACTGGCAACACTCTGACTCTGCACTCTGAACAGAGTTGCCATTTTAAATATTTTATATCCACACATTTTTGTAGCTCATTATTTAATATCATAAAATGTTTGAGGCCTCATAGTTTTGAGACACAATGAACACATTTGAGTTACCAAAGATGATATAATAAGTCTTAAACATTTTAAACAATATACACTAGGTTTCTACATTCTTACTGTGGCTAAGCCTATTTTGTATTATATGCTTATTAAATATACATGTATGTTTTATTTAAAGTTCCCTTTACAATCAACAGAAGCCAAGTTTAATATAGCAGGTGGTGTGCTCAGTTACTATCCAAAGAGCTGCTTGACCCCATCAGACTTTCCAAGACAGAAAGATCAGTCAGGCAGCTTTTGTAAAGATCTGTTGTTAGGTGCCTTGGAGTTGACTACAACCTTGGAAATCCTATGAGGCAGATTTATTCTGTCCTACAGGATGTAAAAGTGGTAACACTGACTTCGGTGAATTTAGTTCAATATTATTTGCTAAGTTTGGAATTTCCTTTGAATAGTAAATTTTATTTTGTTGGGAAACTTACTATAGTAAAATATTGGGTAATATGAGTCTTCCAACTTTGTTCTAAAAATTGTTTTTGTAGGTCTAAGCTCCTTAAAATGTGAATTTCAAGATTGGCTTTTAAATTATTTTTTAAAAGCTGTGGAGTTTTAATAGAACTCATATTGAATCTGTAGATAACTGTAGATAATCTTGAAACCTTAAGAACACTATTTTTCCCCAGTGCATTAGCATGAAATATATTTCCATTTTATTCATGCTTCTTTAACTTTTCTTTTGGACAGTATCTTATTTTTTCAATGATCAGGTACTTCTCCTTTGTTAGTTTGCATCTTGGTATTTCAACTTTTTATATGCTGATGGAAATGAAATTGTTTTCATTTCCTTTTTGAGTTGGTCATTGATTCTATATAGAAATAAGCTATCATTCGCTTGCTGATCTTATGCAAGGTTGTTGAATTTATTTGCTCTAGTAGCTTATTTGTGGCTTTTCTGAAGTTGTGGCTCTTAACCTTGCCATCTGAGAACAAATCACTTTAGTTGTGTTTTACTTCACTTTTCTGTTTATTTCTAACATACGTTACTTTTGCCTACTTTCTTTTCCTAAAAATGCCTGTAAAGCGTTGACTAGCTGTGAATATAATAGTTTTATCTGCTAGTTTCCTAACTTTATGGAGGGAGCTCTGGTGCCTTACTGGTAAGAAGTCGTTCTGCTAACTTAACGGCTACTCCAAAAGAGTAAGAGGAGCAAACTCTATCCGGGTGATTTACAGCTTCTGAAAAGCCACTGGAGGGTCAGCTTGAACGAGTTCAGACTTGAAAGCACCCAACAACAACAATATAATAATGTTAGGGGGAAAACATTCGGGTACAGAATGTGGTTTTAACTGCTGGTTTTTCATAAATGTCTTTTGTCATGTTGAAGAAATTCCCTCACTTTCCTAAACTTTTATGTATGTATCTCATGAAAGAGTACAGAATTCTGTAAACTGTTTTTTCAGTATTTGTTGAAACTATCATGTGATTATTTTCTTCCTTTGTGCTATTATCTGATATATGACATTCATTTATTTGCATTCCTTGGATAAATTCAACTTGGTCATGGTATATAATCCTTTTAAAAAGCTGTTTGATCCTGTTAGGATTTAGTTTTAGAATATCTCCATTTCTTTTATGAGGGATTGTTCTTAGGTGCTATAGAATCAGTTCTGACTCATAGTGATCTATATATACAACAAGTGATCTATACACATCACCACCTGGTCCTGCACCATCTTCACAATCTCTGCTATGCTGAAGCCCTTCATTTTATAGCCACTCTGTGAATCTATCTCTTTGAGGATCTTTCTCTTTATTTACTGACCCTCCACTATTATCAAACTTCATATATACACTTCCAGGAATTTGTCCCGTTTTGTAACATGGTTAAAGTACATGAGATCTTGTCTCTCCATCCTCACCTACAAGGAAAATTCTGGGTTCACTTCCTCCAAGACAGATTTTCTTATTCTTTTGGCAATCCATGGTATAGTCAATATTCTCCACCAACATAGTTTTATTCTTGGTAGTGCCCTTCTTTGGTCTTGCTATTGAAGTAATGCTGGCCTTATAGAATGTATCCCTCACTTTATTTTGCTTACTTTTTGAGTTTGAGCAGGATTATCATTTATGCCATTTTAAATATTTGGTAGAATTCATCTACAAAGTCATCTGGCTCTAGATTTATCTTTGAGAGGATATATAGTTACTGAAAAATCACTTTATTTGATATGTCTGTTGAGAATTTCTATCTCTCTGTAAGTCAGTTGGAGTAATTTGAGTATTTATTAGGAATAAGTTCATTCCAGTGTGTATTAACTAATATATACAGCTGTTCATATTATCCTCTTATAATCTCTGTGGGAGAAAGATGATATCTATCATCTATTTGTTGCTATTATGTGCCATCAAGTCAACAATGATTCATAATGACCCTATGAACAATAGAGCCAATCTAGAGCCAATCTCAGTATCTCTGAAACAGCTACCTTTATTACCCTAGTTACGATTTTAGTCCATCTCTTCAGGGGTCTTCCTCTACTGTGCTGCTCCTGTACCCTCCCAGGCATGATTTTCTTCTCCAAGAACTGATCTCTTCTGGCAACATGCCCAAAGTATGTAAGATCGAGCCTCAAAACTGTTGCCTCCAAGGAGCAGCTTGGTTTCATCTTCTCCAAGACATATCTTTTAGTTCTCTTGGTAGGCCATGGTTTAATACTCTTTTCTAGCACCACAACTCAAAGGCATCAAATCTGTCATCCCTAGTCATTGTTCAGCTCTCTGATACATAGCAAGTAATTGTGAAGACTAGGGCTTGGATCAGGCACACCTTAGTCTCTAGACTGACCTCTTTGCTTCTGGAGAGATCCCTGATGGCAGATTTTCCTAATGCCATTTGTCTTTTGCTTTCTTAATTGCTGGTGCTAAGAGTGTTGTTTGTGGAACCTAGCAAGTTGAACTTGTTAACAACCTCAATCTCTTCTCCTTCTGTTATAGTGCTGCCAGTTGGCACAGTGGTGAGAATCTTTGTCTTCTTGATGTTGAGCTTCATTCTATATTGCTGACTACAGTCCTTGCCCTCTGCAGCAATGCTTCAGGTATTCTTTGGCAAACAAGGGTATGTCATCTGCACAATACAGATTGTTGATGGGTTTTCCTCCAAATCTGATGCCACATTCCCCCTAATGAAGTTCAGTTTCTCGAATGATCTGTTCTGCAGATAGATTAAAAAGGTATGGAAACAGGATGCATCTCTTTTTCTGATTTTGAACTATGCAGTGTTTCCTTGCTTTGTTCTGACAGTCGCCTAATGTATGTGTTCTCCTGGCCTTTGCATGATTGTGTATGTATTTGGCTTTCTAATCTTTTAGGTCAAGATAGTTTTATCTATTATATATATAGATATCTATTATAGGAAGTAGTTTTTCAAGAGCTCTGGTTACGTAGTCCATGACATTGGTTAGTATAGAGCTGCTAACTAAAAGATCATCTGCCTCTAGTTGTTTAAACACTTCAGACTCTCCATGGAAAATGATGGGCAACTTCCTTCCACAAGATGGAAAGTCACTGTGAGTCAGAATTAACTAACTGGCAATGAGGTGTAGTTTATCACAAGGTGGCTAGAATCTGTACAGAGGAGTACAACTCCACTAATTCCAGAATCTCTGTTATTTATTTAGGTAATCCCATTTTCTAAACAAGCTTAACTGTTCAATCTATATGGTGAGTAATTTATCCGAAAAGTTGGACTCTATAAAGAGCAATGTGGCATCAGGATGGAAGGGAGATTAATCAATAACCTGTGTTATACAGATGACACAACTTGCTTGCTGAATGTTAGGAGGATTTGAAACATTTATTGCAGAAGATCAAGGAACACAGCCTTCAGTATGGATTGCATCTCAATACCAAGAAAACAAAGATTCTTACCACTGGAACAATAGGCAGTGGCATGATGCATGGAGAGGAGCCTGAAACTGTCAACAGCTTCATTTTGTTTGAATTCACAATTAACATCCTTGGTACCAGCAGTCAGGAAATAAGGAGAAACATTGCACTGGAAAAATCTGCAGTTTGATACCTCTCCAAATTATTGACGAGTAGTGATGTCAGTTTGAAGACTAAGGTGGTCTGATTCAGGCCATGCTCTTTCTGATTACTAGCAATGCATCCGAGACCTAGATAATGCATAAGGATGACAGAAAAAGAATGGACACTTGGAACGGTGGTGTTGAAGAAAAACATCGAACATCCCATGGATGGTCAAGACAATGAACAGATATGTCTTCGAGATACTGCAAGCAGCGAGCTCTTTAGAGTCAAGAATGATGAGGCTTCACCTCACATACTTTGGACACGTTTATAGGAGGGACAGGTTGGTGGGAAGGGTAGAAGATTGGTGAAGGAAGACCCTCAACTAGGTGGATTGACATGGTGACTGCTGCAATGGGCTCTTGTGTGTCAGGAAGTGTGAGGATGGAATAGAACGGCACTATGTTCAGATCTTTTGTTCACAGGGTCATTATGAGTCATGCTCAACTTGGCAGTACCTGAGAACAACAACAAAAATCCCTTTTTCTAATGACTCAATCATGGCACTCAACACTGACTTCAACAAGAAAAGAAAAGAAAAAGATTGCCACTTTGGACTGGGCACAATGATAAAAAGCATCTGTGAAGGAAATGTGAAAGAAAGCAAAAGTGAAGAACTTGAAAGAAGAAAGGAGGGTGCTAGAGAGAGCCTTGATAATTTTGCCACAGGCTGATCCTGCTCTCAACTTTTAACAAGATTTTCCTTTACTGTCCAAATTCCTAGGACGCAATTGCTAATATGTTTGTTTTGTGCAAATAGTTTCCACTTGGGAGAGGAAGGAAATCTACTTGAATAACAATGAAGATACTTTAATAAAGATAGTTTGGCTCACACGTTATTCTGTAATTTATTTAGTATCCCTTGGGATAATCCTTATAAAGTATTCCATATCTTTCTACTGTTGTTTTTATAATGTAACCGTTATCAAAAATACAGTTTTATAAACTTCACCGATTTCCATCTCTATTTTTATAAAGCTGTAACTTATACACAGATTTAATCAGCCACGTTAGGAGAGCCTCTGCTCACTAGTACATGTAAAGGATGGTGGCTACATTCTCAAGAAACGACTCTTGGGGTCACAAAACATACTGTTGCACAAAGGAAACATACCAAGGTGTTAGGAGTCATTTCTATGAAGAAAACAAAAAAATCTTCTTTACCTATGAAAACACCTTCATAAGGTTGATGGCTATGAAAGAGACAGCCTCCTGATTTCCACAAGTCATTTCAAAAATCTTCCAGATGAGAGAAACTATACAATTCAGTGTAATAAAGTAAAAGGAGTTTTGGATTGAGCCTGTGCAGTCTGAAAAGAATTATACTCACAGGCTTAGTTGTTGTTGTGAACTGTCCATTCAGAACCAACTCAGCGCTGACCCCTAGCAGGGTTTCAGAGACAGCAAATCTCATGGGAGGAGACTGCTTATCTTTCTCCATCAGAGCAGCTTGTGGATACAAACAGCCTTTCTTTGGAGGTGGCAGCACACCTCCTTACCCAGTAGGCCAACGGAGTTCCCTCATAGAGAAGTGAAAAATATATTTATAAACATGTTATTGTTTTTGTAGGTGCTGACAAGACCCCTTTAAATCATAATAATACTATGAACAAATAATACTATGATCAAACCTTGTCTAATCATGTGCTGCCCTCACAATCTTTGTCAACTAAAGCTCATTGTTGGAGTCTCTGTGTGAATCTATGTCATTGAGAGCCTTCCTCTCCTTTTCCAAGCCTCCACTTTTTTTTGTTTGTTTGTTTTTTTCAGTTCTTCTGACATGTCTGAAGAATGTGAGACAAAGTTTCACCATTTGTACCTCTAAAGAGCACCCTGGGAACAATTCCTCCAACAGAGATTTGTTTATTCTTCCATGATATAATAATCTTTGCCAATAATTAAAAAGCATCGGTTCTCTTTTGGTCTTCTTGACTGATTGTTCAACTCTTGTATAAATAAAATAACATGGCTTTGGGTAGATGCACCTTAGTCTTTAACCTGACATCCTTGTCCTTTAGAAATATAAAGAGATCTTTGAAAACAGATTTAAAGAATGCAACATATTTTTAATTTTTGATGGATATAAAAAAAGGGCTAATTATAATAAAGGAAGAGCTTAAACAGCACTGAAAGCATTTGCAAAAAAGAATCATTGAGAAATCATTGAGATATCAATGCACATTTTCAATGGGCCGATGCAGTCGTGGATATACTCACCTGTCTGTGACAAAATATTTGAACCTGACTGACTGTAAGAGATTCATACTTGTTCCCATTAGCAAGAAAGATAGTTCAACAAAATATAAAAATTATCAAACAATATTATTAGTATCATGTACAAGCAAAATACTGATGAAAATTATTGGAATATGTTTAGAACAGTACATTCACAGAGAACTGCCAGAAGTTCAGGCTGGGTTTAAAAGGTCATGGCACCAGAGGTATCATTGATGATGTCAGATGGATTGTGGATGAAAACCAAGAATAACAGAAGATATCTATTTGTGTTTTATTGACTATGCAAAGGCATTTGACTGTGTGGATCATAACAAACTATGGTAATACTGAAAAGAATGAAGATCCCAGAACATTTAATTATGCTGATGTTGTTGTTGTTGTTGTGTGAAGTCAAGTCCTTAGCGACTCATAGAGACCCTATGTACAACCGCCCTAAATCCTGCTCTATCCTGTGCCAATCCCACTGCCTCTGACACACCCATCCCAATTACCCCAGTCACTGAATCAATACACCTCATAGTGGGTCTTCCCCTCCTGCGCTGTCCCTCCACCATCCCAAGCATGATGTCTCTCTCCAAGGACCTGTCCCTCTTTACAACATGTACAAAGTATGTCAGACGAAGCCCCAGAATCCTTGCCTCCAAGGAGTAGCCTGGTTTAACCCTCTCCAGAATGAATCTGTTTGTTTTCTTGGCAGTCCATGGTACATTCAATACTCTTCTCCAGCACCACAGCTCAAAGGCATCAATTCTCCTTCTATCTTCCTTAGTCATTGTCCAACTATCTAATGCATAACAAGTAATTGCAAAGACCATGGCCTGTATCAGGCGCACCTTAGTCTCCAGAGAGACACCGTTGCTCTTGAGTACTTTAGAGAGGTCCCTCACAGCAGACTTTCCTATCGCAATATGTTTTTTTATTTCTTGGCTGCTGGTACCAAGAGTGTTGACCGTGGAGCTGAGCAAACTGAAGCTGTGAACAATCTCAATATCTTCACCATCCATCCTGATGCTACCAACTGGTCCAGTGGTGAGAGAAGAAATCTATAATCAAGAGGCTATTGTGTGAACAGAGCAAGGAAACACTACATGATTTAAAATCAGGAAATGTGTTCTTCATTGTTGTATCCTTTCTCCATAACTACCCAAGCTGTTTGCTAAGCAAATTATTAGAGAAGCTGTACTTTACAAAGAAGAGTATAGCATCAGGATTGGAGGAATACTCATCAGCAATTTGTATTATGCAGATGACAAATTCATGCTTGCTAAAAGCCAAGAGGACTTGAGGCACTTGTTAAAGAGGATAAAGGACTACAGCCTTCAATGTGGATTATAGCTCAACACGTTATTGTTGTTATGTGTTGTCTAGTCGCCTGCGAGTCATAGTGACCCTATGTCCAACAACCTTAAACCCTCCCCTATCCTGTGCCAATCTTATTGTCTCTGACACACCTACCCCCATTACCCCAGTCACTGAATCAATCCATCTCATTGAGGCTCTTCCTTTCCTGAGTTGTTCCTCCACCCTCCCAAACATAACGCATCTCTCCAAGGACCGGTCCCGCCTTGCAACATGTCCAAAGCATGTCAAATGAAGCTTCAGAGTCTTTACCACTAAGGAGCAGCATATTCTCACTTTTTTATGACAAACTTGTTAGCAGACCACGGTATATTCAATACTCTTCTCCAGCACCATAGCTCAAAGGCATCAATTCCTTTTCTATCATCCTTAATCATTGACTAGCTTTCTGATGCATTGCTTAATATAAAAAAATCCTCAAAATAAGTTGTCAACTATTCCATCTTGCTTAAATACACAAACAACACTCTTGGTAACAACAGTCAAAAGTTCTAGAGGCATTGCATTGAGAAAGTCCGTTGTCAGACTCCAAAATCTCAAAGAGCAATAATATAAGTTCAAAATCTTTAGCATCACTGGTCTTTAGCACTTTGGAGAGGTCTGTGACAGCAAATTTTCCCAATGTAACACATTTTTATTTCTTGATGGCTACTACAGTGAAGGTTATTTATTAATACAAATAGAATAGTTTCATCTTGAGAACTTCAATCTTTTCATAGTATATAGGTTCAATGCTTAGGATTTATGCTTTCTTGACATATATACTATTCTATAAGTTGACTTAGTTCTAAAGTATAGTAATTATGACCCAAATATAGAGAAATTGTTTTATTATTTATCCTGTAATGTATGCATATGAATTAAAAGCCAATTCATTTATTATTTTGTTAGTTGACTGTCTTATCCCAACTCTAGAAATGTAGCTTAAAAGAAAACCTTTGAGACTCTTAAAATAGTAAATTATACCACAACAAGTAAAGATTAGAAATTAAGAAAGCAATATTAATCTTGCCCCCCCCACTTGTGATTTGGCTAATAATCATATAGCTACCTAATCACTGGATGTTATTTTATTGAAAATTTTAAAGGTATTGCAAGGCTCATATAGTATAAATAATCACAAACCAATTCTTTAACTTTGTCTTTGTTCTTCATTATATATCTTTTCTGTTAATCCTTATTTGAGCACTACCTTCTAACTCATCACTTAATTAAATAATCCTAGTATCTTGGTATTAAAACAGCCCATTGCATGTGAATGTGTCAGTTAATAATGTCCATTTATACTCATTAATATTTATCTGTGCCTGAGTGATTGTATCAGACTATTAAGTGATTATCAAGACCTCATGCTGTTGTTGTTGTTGTTTTTGTGTACCATAGAATTGGAATAGACTCATAGCTGACCTTCTAGAATGTTTTTAGAAGCAGAAAATCTCATGAGAGGAGAGGTTACATAGGACACCCTTAGCATCTCCATTCTAATTTTGAGAATGATGTTAGTGGTGGTGGAGGTGGTGATAGTGGTGGAATGACAGTGATACTGTTTCCACCTTTAAACCCTTGCAAGTAGGTTTACCTATGTTAATAAAACCTCCTCCATTCCTTTTTTCCCTACTTTGACTTAGTTTTTACCTACATTTTAATTTGATACTACGTCTTAGATAAACAGTTCCTGATCTTTCAAAGGTGATTAAAAAAAGGAGAAAAAAATACTATTGAGTCATTTCTGATTGGAACTCTTCCGTGCTGTAGATAAGAACTGCTCCATAGATTTATCAAGGTGCTGGCTTTTCAGAAGCAATGTCAGGCCTTTCTTCAGAGGGACCTCTGGTAGCTTTGAATCCCCAACCTTTAGATTAGTAGTCAGATGATTAATTATTTATAGAATCAATACAGAGCTCTCTATAATCTGATTATAGTCTCTCTTGGCGTTGTTGGTCCTTGATGGTGCTTTTCATATATTTTATTAGTTTATTGCTTATAAACTATTATAAAATCTCCCTCACCTTGGTTGTGGTTGCATATGTTCATCTTCTATGTTTGTGCCTAACCTCATTCCAGACCTCCATAAATATGAATATCCATATCCATAAGTATTTGTAAATTGAATGGATAGAATGATGACCAAAATCATAATGACCCTACAACTAAAATACAGTCACAAGGGAGCATGACTTCTTATTTTCAGTTTAAAGAGTTGAAACAAATTACTGTTTGTCTGCAGTCGAAAGATCATCCTCAACAGGAGGACTTTTCTAAATTAGAGATGGATAATTTTGCACCATTAAAAATTTCACATTTGATATGTTTTGGAGTCAATTCAAAAGGATATCATGCTGGGGGGGAAAAAAGAGGGTCAAAAAAAGAGAGAAAGGTCCTCAAAGGGGATTGATTGGCACAGTGGCTGCAACAAAGAGCTTGTACAGAGCAGAGCTTGGGTGGATGGAGCAGAATCATTTTGTTCTTTTATACCTCTTGCTGTTGTGATTCGCAGGACTCTACAGTACTTAACGACAATTACAGATCTAGTTCCGGATGAGCTCAAGCACATTATTAACAGTATATTGTAAATTTTGAAGAAGAATTAAGAAAGAGAGGAAAAAGGAAAATTGGTGAAGAAATGAAGAAGAAGTCTCAAAAAAGACTCTCTCCTGATTGTTCTATTTTCAGTCAGCCTCTGTGGGATTTAGAGGTTCCAGATAATGAGGAAGACTGAGGGATGGCACTGTGCTGCTGTGTATCTGAGCATCCCTTTATTCAATTCTTCACTATCATACACCACAGTTACTCTACAGGACAAGAAAGAACCATAAGGATGACATGCGAGCTTGGCAGCTCCCTGTTGGGGCTCCAATGTATTACCTGGATCTAATTATCTCATCTTCTTTTGACAGAGGGATTTCTTTTCCATCATCAGGCATCAGCCCAGCTTCCAGGGGGCTGTCTAAAAGCTTGATATATTTTTTGGATCTGCTGCTCATTGGATGAACAGGCTGAAGCAAATGTATTGACCTCAAAGCATTTATAAACTGAAGAACATTATATTCTAATCAGAGCCAAAGGGGCAGTAAACTGTAGTTTCTCTGCCATGAGACATGGTTTTGGTTATGCACTGTGTTACAGGGGTTGTACCTAAACAACAATACATCATTTGTGGCACATGTCGCCTTCTTTATTGAAAGGCAAAACAAAGAGTTGAGGACAAAAATCATTACTTCTTTAGCAATTTTTCACAAAATGCTTTTCTTTTGTACTTGACACACAGATGGGACATTGTACTGTGAGGGAAATGATGTATGACAGCGTGACAAATTTCATTTCCTTCCTAAAACCAGAATCAGAAGGATGTACAAATTTGGGAAAGTTATATTTCTTTTAAAAAGAAAGAAAGAAAATAATAAAATAGGGTTTGGTTTTGCTTTTCTTTTTTTTTTTAAGAGGAGGAAAGCAACTCTGGTGGGTCTCCCTAAGAAAGCATTTGTAGGATTTAATTGACTTGTCGAGTATTGATCAAAGCGCTTAAATGGAAATATTGGTAACAATAAACTGGCTCATGTAAGAGCTTTTGTCTCATCTTGAAAATGATTGTCTCTGACAGAGGCTGGAATTAACAGAATGGGATGCAGCCGGTAGGAATGGGGCAGACAAAGGGACATGGAGTCAGCCCCTCTGAGAAGTTAAAAGTTTTAGATATTAACTTCCCAGGGGTACAGGAAATAAGTTAACGTCTTTGTGTTATTTTCTATTTCTTTTTAGGGAAGTAAAACTCATTTATAACTCATGAGTCAATTCTGTCTTTGATTGGATTTTTGGGTCTGTAAATCATCTGGGGAGGAGGCAGCTCCTCTTTCTTCCTCAGGGCAGTTGGCAAATTTGTATTTCTGGAGGCACAGCCCTTTGATTAGCATGGCAATTCCTTATAGACTAAGTGACCCGAACTCACCTATAGAGAAGTACCAGGTAACAAGTGAGGTTAGAAAATATTTCTAAAAGCATTCTTATCTATCACTTCCTTCCAAATCATGTGAGGTACTTGTGGAAAACATAGACTGGAAAGCATCATGATTCTCTGGAATCAGACTATAAAGTTGAAGCTGCAGATTTATATTTTTTTTTTAAATGGAATTTATTTTCGAGCTAAGTTTACAAATCATATTGGCTTTTTTTTTAAAAGTAAAAATGCTTTTAATTTAATTGTGATAGCCCCGTTGACATTCAGGAAGGATAAGCTTTGAGACTTTCTAAGATTCCAAATTCCTGAACTTGGAAATGTTTTTCTCTCTCTTTTTTTTTTAATTTTATTTATTTAT
>NW_006399851.1:1091076-1143819 GCF_000299155.1 Elephantulus edwardii
AGGAGTATGCAATGAGGGTTGCAGAGTGGAGATTTATATTTTTTATATATTCTCTGTTGAGCACTCCAAGAAACATTGCTCCAAATGAAAGAATCGCATCCCAAGCTGAGGACTAAAATCTCCAAAGACTGGGGAGCAGCAGGGCCTCCCATTCCTTTATATCAACCCTTCCTTCTTCAAGAGGAGAGACTTCAAGTCTCAGTCCCACAACGTCTTACTTAAACAAATAAAACACGAAGCCAAAACAAACAAAAAAATTACATTTTCATAGCGTCAGAAATCTCTCAGACAACTTTCAGTGAGGTTTTGGAGGCTATAAATTACACAAGAGACTTTCCATCTGTCTTCTGCAGTACTACTGGAGGATTTGAACTGCCAAAGATGGGATTTCTTTAGGTTAGCAGCATCACTCCCCGTGAACTGTATCATTAGCGCTTCTAATCCTTTCACACTTAAGATGATTTACAACATTGTTGCTCTTTCAGATCCCATGTTTTGCGTTTTATCTTTGTCTTTTGCTTTTACTAATCATTTCAGGCACAGGAGGGGAAGGCCCTCTGGGAGATGAATTGATTCGGTGACTGGGGCAATCGGGATGAGTGTGTCGGAGACAGTGAGATTGGCACAGGACATAGGAAAGTTTAGAGCTGTTATACATAGGGTCGCTATGAGTCACAAGAGACTCGACGGCACATAACAACAACAACAATCATTTCCCAAATCACGCCTGGCATTTCTTAGAGAAGGAAGTGAATAAAAGATTTAAATATGTTTTAAAATAATTAAAATGCACTTGATTCCCATTATTCATAGTAGTTGTGTCCTTAAGTCCCCACTGATATACCTAATACTGAGAGTCTTGTATGGTAGATGACTGATTTTTTTACGGCTCTTTGCATATACTTGTGAACGCCCACGAAATAGCCTGATGTGCTGATTTGAGAGTTACAAATAAATTTTAATAATTAATCAATGATATCTTTCTGGAGACTAAGGAGTGCCTGATCCAGCCCATAGTCTTTGCAATTACTTGCTATGCATCAGAAAGTTAGACAATGACTAGGGATGATAGAAGAATTGATGCCTTTGAGCTGTGGTGCTGGAGAAGAGTATTGACTTTGCCATAGACTAAGAAAACAAATAGATTCATCCTTGAGAGGGTAAAATCAGGCAGTTCCTTGGAAGAAAGGATTCTGAAGCTTCATCTGGCATACTTTGGGCATGTTGCAAGAAGGAGCCCTTGGAGAAGGACACAATGCTTAGGATGGTGGAGGGACAAAATGCTTAGGATGGTGGAGGGACAATGTAAGAGAGGAAGACCTTCAATGAGATGGATTGATTCAATGACTAGGGTAATGAGGGTAGCAGTGTCAGAGACAATAAGATTAGCACAAGATAGAGCAGGGTTTAAGGCTATTGTGTATAGGGTCTCATGAGTTGCAAGCAACTCGATGGCACATAACAACAACAACAATCAAATTTTGCAAATCTGTGAATAATGAGGATCAACTGATTTTTGACTACAGGACTCACCAGAAGTTGTGATATAAATGTAAACTCCCTGAATGTTCAAAGAATTGGCACTCCACTACAAAATTAAAAGGTACTTCCAGGCGCCTAGCCCATACGGAGCTGTGTTATTAACTCAAAGGCTGTGTCTTTCTGGAGGTTTGAATCCACCAGAGCTCTGTGGCAGAAAGAGACTATTTTTTTCCTCATATGGTGATTTACAGTCTTGGAAACTCAATAGATTATCAACGAGGGGTCAGTTAAGATTAGACATCAATGAATAAGACTAACTTAAAGGTTTGGTAGTTCAAATCCATATGGAGTTCTGGTGGCCTAGTGGCAAGAAGCATCATTTTGGTCAGAAGGTACGTGGTTCAAGGTCACCAGTCCTTCTGCTGGAGAAAGATGGGCAATCTTCTCCTGTGTGATTATGTCTCTGAAAACCCACCATAGGGTCTGTTATCCTAACTCTATGGTACACAAAAACAGTAATAGTTCAAGTCCCACTCAGTAGTATCACAAAAGAAAAGTCCGGTAATAGACTCTCATTTCAGGGAAAAAAAGAACACAATGAGAGTCAACAAACAAAACCCATAACCTATGAAGTCCATTTCTACTCTACAACACATAGGTCACACTGAGTCACAATTCATGGCAACTGATGTTCCCCTCCGTCCTCCTCTGTCCCTCTCTATACCTCTTATTCTTTTCCCTCCTCCTCTTTTGTCTCTTCCTCTTCCTCCCTCCTCTCTCTCAACTTCTCCTTTTCTTTCTCCTCCAGCTCTGCTTCCCTTTCTCTTTCCCCTCCCCCTCCTCACTTTCCCCCTCTTACTTCCCAGGCTCCTCCTCTTCCTACTTTGTTTCCTCCTCCTCCTCCTTGTTATCCTTCCTCTCCTCCCCCTTCTTCTTTCTCATTTATATACTGAAATATTCTCTCTAGATATATCTTACATGTTTGATAGGAAAAACCTCTGTCCTGGAGAATTTCACAAGACTTGTGAACAAAGTTTTAAAAGTAATGATTATCTCAGAAAAACTAATAAAGGGTAAATAAAAATCTTGAAGAATTAATTTTATTAAGGTGCTTCTGATACAGGCCATGGTCTTTGCAATCACTTGTTATGCATCAGAGAGTTGGACAATGACCAAGGAGGATAGGAGAATTGATGCCTTTGAGCTGTGGTGCTGGAGAAGAGTATTGAGAGTACCGTGGCCTGCTAGGAGAACAACCAGATTCATCCTGGAAAGGGTAAAACCGGGCTGCTCCTTGGAGGCAAGGATTCTGAGGCTCCGTCTAACATACTCTGGACATGCTGTAAGGAGGGACCACTCATTGGAGAAGGACATTATGCTTGGGAGGGTGGAGGGACAGTGCAGGAGGGGAAGGCCTTCTATGAGGTGGATTGATTCAGTGACTGGGTTAATCGGTATGGGAATGTCAGAGACAGTGCGATTGGCACAGGACAGAGCAGCATTTAGGGCTGTTGTACATAGGGTCACTGTGAGTCGCAAGCGACTCAACAACACATAACAACAACAACAACATGGTTAACATTTGTATAGGAAAAAATTGTCTAATAACGCGAATTCAAGATTATGTGCTAGATAATTTGACATTTAGACCAAATGAATTCAAGCTACCAGGAAATATTTTCTAACTAATGCTTTATTTACTTAAAAAATAACGTTGACTCAATTTACCTGTTTGAAAGATAGATAGATAGATAGATAGATAGATAGATAGATAGGTATAGATATAGAAAATATTTAAGAGTCTATGACTTCTTTTCACTTTTTAAATTTTTTTACCATATTAAAAAAAAGATAAATAATACTGAATGTCAATTTAGTCACTGGATAATGTTGAGTGGGTTTCCTTTCATCTCTGGCCTCTAATCTCACTGACTTCTAAGTACATGGGGTCATAGTGGTCTGGGTGGTATAGTTAATCTGTTACTACTAACTTAAAAGTTGAATGTTCAAGTCTATCCAGGGACACTTTGGAAGAAAGACTTGGTAATATTCTTGATAGACCATCCATTGAAAACCCTTTTCCCTGATACACTTGAGCTCTCCAAGAGTTGGAGCTGACTTGATAACATTTTTTGAGGGAAATATTTAAAAATTTTTGTTGAAAAAAAAGTGACTTCCCCTAAAATGTTTTCTATGCAGATGCAAACTAGATTTTCTTCTACATTTTTGCAGGCCATTAATCAATGGGGTAGGTGTGTCAGAGAAAATGAGGTTTACTATTAGTCACAAGCAACTCTACGACATATAACAACAATCATCTGAAGTCCAATCTGCAGTAATTAAAAAGGCCCAATGGTGGGCAGAAAGGACCTTAGGACCAACATCTAACTCAAGGTCCTTCCTGTCTCATCAGTCGGGAATTTGGATATTTTTTCTCCTCTAACATTTCTTTGGTACCAGCAGTCAGGAGATGTATTGCATTGAGCTAGTCTGCAATCAGGGACCTCTCCACATTACGCAGGAATAATGACATCAATTTGATGGACAAGGTGTGTCTGATTTGGGCCATAGTCTTTTCCATCACTTGCTCTGCTTCTGGGAGCTGGAAAATGAATAAAGATTACAGAAAAAGAATACATGTCTGTGAGCTGTGGTGCTGGAGAATACTGAATATCTCATGGACTGCCAAAAGGACAAACATATCTTGGTGAAGGTGCAGCCAAAATGCTTCCTAGAGGCAAAGATAATAAAGCTTCATTCACAAACTTTAAGCATTTTTTAAAAGAGAGGATATTCCTTGGAGAGGAACATCATGCTTGGAAAGGTGGAGGGTCAACAATAGAGAGGAAGATCTTCAATGAGATGGATTGACACGGTGACTATCTCAGCGGGCTCAAGTATGTCAACATGATGAAGATGTACAGTATTGGCAGGGTTCACAGCTGTTGTTTATAGGGTGGCTATAGATACTATTTGACTTGACAGGATCTAATAACAACAACATAATTTTTCAGTCAACACTCTTCGTATCAACAGCCAGGAAATTAAAAGACCAATTGCATTGGGAAAGTCTACTGCCAGAGACCTCACCAAAGTACTGAAGAATGATGATGTCAGTTTGGAGACTAAGGTGTACCTGATCCAGGCCATTGTCTTTGCAATTGCTTGCTATGTATCACATAGATGGTCAATGACTAGAGATGCTAGAAGGAGAATTGATGCCTTTGAGCTATGATGCTGGAGAAGAGGTGAATATACCATGGACTGCTAGGAGAACAAAGAAGCTCATCCTAGAGAGAGTGAGGCCAGGCTGCCTTTTAGAAGCAAAAATTTGGATAGTTTGTCTGACATACTTTATACATGTTGCAAGGTGAGATCAGCTCTTGGCGAGGGGTGTCATGCTTCGGAGGGTTAAGGAAGACCCTCAATGAGATGGATTGATTCAGTGACTGGGTTAATGGTGATAGATGTGTCAGAGACAATAAGATTGGCACAGAATAGAGAAGAGTGTAGGGCTGCTAAACATAGGGTTGCTTTGAGTCACAGGTGACCCGATAACATGGAACAACAACAACATGTCTATTAAGAAAGATGTTCTGGTGTCCAAAAGGTTAGTTCTTTGAATAAACAAGCTATTCCTGAAGAGAAAGAATGGAAGCTTTCTTTGTAAAGAGTCAAAGCCTCAGAAATCTGATGGTGTTTGGAATTGACTCCTTAGCAGTCAGTATTTACTTTCTACTCAGACATCTCCTTTTATGTAATGTTTGGCAATAGTGTTGCCGAATCTGTACATTCAGTATTCATTGTTCAGTGACAAAGACTGGTTAAACTTTGAGGAGAATCCATGAGTCCATTACTCTAGAAAATAGGGCACTATTCATCCATCTGTACAAAGCTGTTATTTGTGATTCCTCTGAGAAGTTAGTGCTCAAAAATCAAGACTGGTCCAGTGAAGTCATAAACAATGATGACATTTTACAACGTTTCTGTAAAGCAACTAGGCCCCTGAACATAAGTCATGGTTCTATTTGTGATGCAACAAAGCAATACTTGTGTTTCAAATGAAAATCTGGACTAACCACATGTAATCATCTGGGCCTTGTTCACCCCAACCTTTAACCATTCCATGCTTATGGTGATAGAATATTTGTAGTGACATTGTTTTATTTCTTGATGGTGTTTGAAGCACTGAGAAAGTTGTTTGTGTTTTCATATTACTTCAAAAGGAAAGAATTATTTCTTTCTCTACAAATTAAAACCAAAATACTAGTGGTCCTAATTATCTCTAACTTGATTCAAGGAAAGAAAAAAATAAATAAACCGAAAAAACTAAGAAACTAAACAACCTGAAAATATATGCTAATAACTCCGAGGAGCTATATTTCTAACTGGATTGCAAAGGCATTGTGTGTGTGTGTGTGTGTCAATACATTTACATAGTTCAAAAGGCTTTTTGACAGATAGATTCACTCTGTTCACCATCATGCACCCTTACTTAAGGAGCTAATAACTAGATTCTTTGAAATATGCCTTGAAATATGGTATACTTAATGGCATGCTAGGCCTAATAGAAGAAAGGACTAAATTCTCAGAAAAGAAACAAACTTTTGATGGTCTGACCCTACCCAGAGATCCTTCAGGAGAGAGGCCTGGTAATCAGCTTTCAAAGGATCATAACCTTGGAAACCCTGTTGAATAGTTCTACTTTCTATACACAGAGCCTCCATAAATCAGACTACATTTAACAGAAACCTAAGAAACCTTAAAATTGTATACAGAATGTATCTGTAAGGAAGAAAACAATTACCATACATATAAATAATATGTTCTTCTGAATCCAACTTTCAAAAGTCTCTGATACCACTGTGGTTAAACATTCTGTTACTGAGCAAAATGGTTAGCAGTTCAAAACCACTAGTCACTTGGATGAAGAAAGATGAGCAGTCTTTGCGAAACCTTTGTAAAGGGTTGCCTCGGAAACTCCATGCAAACAGTTTTATTATGTTAGACAGGGTCACTGTGAGTCAAAATTGACACAGGGGCAAGAATTTTGAGTTTTTGTTGGGATCCATGTTCAGAAGAAAGTGTTTAAAAATATGTGGCATATTGTTTAGATTTAGATATTGCAAAGTACTGATTACATTATCAATTTACTATTACTGTTTTACCCAAGGTTTTAAAACTTGTTTTCTACATCTATTTATTTGGTATCATAGACAATTGAGGTCTCATATGAGAAGTTTTAGGCTGTATCAATAGTTTTGTTAGGTGCTGTTGAGTCATAACTGGCTCATAGCTGACCTCCAGCAGATTTTGAAAGACAGTAAACTGCATGGGAGGAGACTGGCTATCTTTCTGCTGTGGATCAGCCAGTGGGTTGAAACTATGTTCCTTTGGGTTGGCAACACAGCTTTTTAACACCAGGTACCAGTAAGCTAAAAATAATCCTTGCACTTTTTATCTGATGACTGTGGGGAGCATCCAAAAAACTCAGCATCACTGCTGTTGTGTAGGTTCCAAGTCATAGTGACCCAGCGGCATTTCTAAGGCTATAAAACATAATGAAAAGAGATACTCATTAGCCCATTTTTTTGCTGGGGAAATAATGGTGGGTTTGAACTGCAAGAGACTCACAGCCTGAGCTAACAGTTGAATTCCGGACATACCACACAGTGAGAGCTCAAATCAAAGAGTTTGAGCTTGTATTAGCAGAAGTTGTTGTCATTGTTGTTAGGTGCCATCAAGTCGAGTATGGCTCATAGCGACCCTATGAACAAAAGATTTGAACCCTGTTCTATCCTGCACCATCCGCTCACTTTCTGAAACACAAGAACCATTGTGGCAGTCACAGTTTCAATCCACCTGCTTGAGGGTCTTCCCCTCCTTCGTCAACCCTCCACTATTCCCAGCATCATGTCCTTCTTCAAGAAAAAACCCCTACTAGCAACATGCCCAAAGTGTGTGAGTTGAAACCTTATCTTTCTTCCTGTAAACAGCACTCTTGCTGTACCCTCTCCAAGACATATCTGTGTGTTCTCTTGGCCCTCCATGGGATGTTCAGTGCACTTCTCCAGTACCACAGCTCAAAAGTGTCAATTCTTCTTTTGTCATCCTTATTCATTGTCCAACTCTCAGATGCACAGCAAGTAATCAGAAAGACCATGGCTTGAATCAAATGCACCCTAGTCCTCAAACTGACATCATTACTCCTCAATAAAATTTGAAGAGGTCCCTAACTGCAGATTTTCCCAGTGAAACACATCTCCCTATTTCCTGACTGTCTGTACCAAGGGTGTGATTGTGGATCCAAGCAAGACAAAGCTGTTGACAGTTTTAATATCCTCTCTATTCATCATGACGCTGACTATTGTCCAGTGAAAAAATTTTTATTTTCTTGATATTGAAACACAATCCATACTGAAGGATACATTCCTTGATCTTTTGAAATAAGGCCTTCAAGTCCTCCTCACTTTCAGCAAATAACGTTGTGTCATCTGCATAGCATAGGTTATTGATGAGTCTCCCTCTAGTCCTGATGTTACACTCTTCTTCATGAGTCCAGCTTCTTAGATAATTTTCTCAGTATATACATTAGGCAGGTATGGAGAGAGAATACAACCCTGACACACTCCTTTCCAATTCCAAACCACCCAGTGTTCCCCTGCTTCGTTCATATAACAGCCTCCTTATCTCGGAATAGGCTCTGCATGAGCACAATCACGGGCTCTGGTGTTCCCGTTCTTCTCAATGTCAGCCACAACTTGTCACAACACAGTCAAATGCTTTTTCATAGCCAATAAAGCACAAATAGACATTCTTCTGGTATTCCCTACTTTCAGCCAGGATCATTAGAAATGAATATGAAAAAAACATATTCAGCATAATTTTACCATGGTTAAATCAGTATCAAGTGATAATTGACAGAATGGAATTATTAAACTAACTCGGAAGGAGTTCTGTTGGCATAGTCTATAGGGACTTAGTCTGCTAACACAAAGATGTCACCTCTCCGGCAGTTCAAATCAACCAGTGATTCAGTGGGATAAATAGGCACAGTCTCCTTCCAATTCACAGTATCCTGTAAATCTGCTATGAATTGGTTCCAACTTGGCAGAACAGAGTTGAGAAACCAGTTATAAGAAGTCCTGACACAATACTTTATGTGTTGATCTACCAACTGAGAGATCAGTGGTTTGAATCCACCAGCTATCCCAAGGGTATAAAAAGATAATCTCTTTTTACAGAGGCTTACAATATCTGAAACTTGGTGAAAGGTTATGTATGAGTTCAAACTGATTCTTCAGCATTTTGTTTTATTTTTTATTTTAAGCCAGTCACAGTGATATAACAATATAAAACGCTAAGAAATTTGACCTGGTCTGGAGATTAAGGTGCCCCTGACCAAGAACTTGGACTTTGCAATTAATTGCTATGCATCAGATAGCTGCACAATAACTAAAGATGACAGAAGAAGGATCAGTGCCTTTGAGTTGAGGTGCTGAAGAAGAATGTTGAACATACCATGAACTGCCACGAGAACAAACAGGTCTATCCTAGAAAGGATGAAACCAGTTTGCTCCCTGGAGGCAAGGATTTTGAGATTCTGTCTCACATACTTTGGGCATGTGGCCAGAAAAGACTTGTTCTTGGAGAGGAACATCATGCTTGGAAGGGTGGAAAGATAGCACATGAAAGGAAGACCCAGACTGAGATGTCTTGACTCACAGAGATGATGATATTGGCTCAGTGTAGGGCAGCTTTCAGAGCTGATGTACATAGGGTCATTATGAGTCGCAGGCAACTCGATGGTACAGAACAACAAAAACAAGAGGTTTGGCCAGGAAACATATGCTATTTGCTCATGAATACACACAAATGTCTTTAAAAAATATTAAAATTTGAAACAATCTTGCCTTATGCATGGTCCAGCAAGTGATCCATGTACGGTTCAGTTGAGATAAAATGCATGCATATTGTTCTTTTATATATCAGCTAATAAAAATCAAAGCCATTAAGAATATAGCATTTAGACAAGAAAGGCTGATATTTTTTTAATGTCACACTCAAAACCACATTTCTTTTAATCAACATCTGGTCTGCGTTAAGCTGTCTATAAAATCTGGTGCCCTGTTGACAGTGGAAGATGAAAACAAACAAACAGGAAAACTACAAAAGACATGGTATTAACATCAAAGTGGAATAACCCTGCTCTCATTCTCTGGCATTTGAAAAAGTCTTTATTTTGACCCTAAACAATTGGATTTTCTTTCCACCGATCTTGATTTCGGAGATCTGGATTAAGAAGACTTGCGTGTGAACTGCAACATGAGAGCAAAGGGAACTGGGAAGGAACAAGGGAACTGTTTGAACAAATTAAAACATTTGCAGTTGTAAAACCTTTTACATTATTTGTGCAGATCATGAACTAGCACCACATTTGTTTGTAGATTAACCTCGCTGTCTTTAGTTGAATGGCAGATTCCACAGCACAGACAAACTCAACAGAATTGTTGTTCTGTACCTTATAAATAAAGTGAGTCAGATGTGTGGAACTATGGAGAAAGGTAGAAAGGTTACCTCTATTTTTTTAAAGGTATTAGAAACTATGAATATAATTTTTTTAAAAATTGAAACTAGTAATCTAACTTTGTGTTGGTACTTTAGGGTTGTATCTGCCTTTATTAAAATAAAAAGGATGTGGGATGAATATTTTTGATCCTGGGTTATATGATTGCACTAGGCTTTGTGAATAATTGAAACAATTTACAGGCTAGTATTTGTCAGGTGTAATTTAACTTTCAAAGAAGTCTTTTATAAAGATTGTTGGAAATTTTCAATATTTTTAAAATCAAAGACACTTGTGGATGGAACTGTGCAATTATGAACCATTATTAAAATATAGTACACGTTGTTAAGGCACCATTAGATAAGAAACATCCTGATTTTAGAATTGTTAAATTGTGAAAGTAATGTGTACTCTGGAATCTGTAATATTAAAATGTTGGGATGCTTTATATGATTAAATTTTTTCTAAATATTAAAGTAGCTTTCAATAGTGGATATTGTTTATATATGTTACATTAATTATATTGAGGATTAAAACTTAAGGAACTAAAGATTTTGAGCATTTTTTTATTAAATGCATTTTTACATAGTGTAATGTATTCTATTTGGAAACAGGAATGGCATCCACTTCCTAAACTATATACCTATGGAAACTCTATGAACTTGGAGAAGTGACAATAGTTACAGAAAGTCTTCAGGTCTTTTGTTCAACGGGTTTGCTATGAGTTGTGCTTGACTTGATGGCACTCAACAGCAACTTTGCTATATATTTAACAACCTATCAAGATTTACAATTTGAAAGTGGTTAGATAGGCACTGAAGGCACAGAGATAAGGAAATTCTTTTCTCTCGAAGCTTATGTTGTTGTTGTTAGGTGCCATCAAGACTAGCAAGACTCATAGCTACACTATGAACAGTTAGTTGACCTGAACTCTGCCCTATCCTGTGCCATCCTCATCATCTCTGACACACTAGAGGCTGTTGCTGAAGTCACTATGCGTCATGTCTCCATGCACCTTGTTGGAGGTCGTTGTCTTCTTTGTTGACCCTCCATCTTCCATCATGAAATAAAATGAATATAAACATCACAAGGCCTAAGATAAAGATAGTCTTCAGATATTTCTCAGAAGGCAGAACAGTCTTCCATCACCAGAAGATTGAATGATTTGTATACTACAGACTTCAGGAGAAAAGAGTTAACTAAAAAGAATAAAATATTGCATGTATATGTCTTTTAACAGCACATATTTTAAAAATAATTTCATTTACTGATAATTTTATGTTCACTTGTCACTGATAAGGAATATTGGGATGTTACAAATAGTTAAACTGCTAACTGTAAGGTTGATGGTTCAAGTCTATTCTGAGACTACTAGAAAGAAAGGTCTGGCCATCTTCTTTTGAAAACCCAACCCTTGAAACCTTATGAGAAACAGTTCTGCTTAGGAACTTGTGGGCAGTGTTCAGTGACACTTCCAGATTAGGAAAAAAATGCCTGGTGATGCACTTCTGAAAATCAGTCATTGAAAACCCTGTGGCTTACAAAGACAAACAAATAAAAACATTGTTTAATGAATGCTGGAAGACCAGCCTTCTAGATTGGAAGTCTTTCAAAACAGATTGTGGGAACAACGGTGGACTTGAGCGAAGCTGCAGCTGGGAAGGCAGTGGAGGACCAAGCAGTGTTGCATTCCGTTGTCCTTGGGGTTTACCATTGGTCTGAGTCAACTTGCTCGAACTAACCACAACCATCTAACCCCCAGGAGGGATCATTTTACAAAATTTGTTCTTTTGGGAATGACTAAATTCAGAGCTGACTCTTTCTCTTTTGCCTAACTTCAGATTCTCTTTTGGAAGGACTTCTGTGGGCCGCTAGTTTTAAAGCCATGGTGAATTCAGGTGTGTGTCATGAATACAGATTTTAAAGTTCCAGTTCCAAGATCTGTCATAATCATCACCTATTTCTTTTTCTTTCCTCTGCTTACAGGCACTTTCCACTTACTTACACAGAATTTTAAGTATTTCCAATAACAAACATGGGTTTAGAGATATAGCCATGACAGTAGACTGTGAGAGGTTAGAAGAGGCAAAGAAAAAGACCAGGAATGGGAATATAGCTAGCAGGAAATTGAAGGTCAAGGGCATCCTGTGTTGCTTGATGCACATATTTCTTGGATTGCACGCATTCCTTGACCTGGATCGTTAATAAGCAATCCTATAAGTGAATGAATTCATCCTGACAGGCCCACATTCTCCAGCTTCGCAGGGAGGTTTGGTGTGCTCGCAGTACTTACCAGTGAGGAGCCAGGAGCGGACGTATTTCACAGACCCTTAACAGTGACTGGAATGGGACCCATAAACATCACCAACGCCCAGCGAAGGCTATAACTGAACAAACTGCACCACTCCTTTCGGATTTTCCAGCTACTTTTTAAAACCACTGACCTCGAAGTTTATTGACTTGAGGGCGCATTGGAGTCATGCTTCAGTGGCTGTGTTACCCTGCTGAATGAGGGTGATTGCAAGCAACCATCAGCCACACAAATGCTTATTTCCTTGTGAGGTGTTTATTTTCTATTATGCCACATTTTTCCTTTTCAGGTAAAACCTCAAGTTTAAAAATAGCAGAGGTTATTTCACTCTATTTTTTTTTCTTGTTCTGTCATAAGGAGAAAAATTATGTAATTCCCCATTAATAAAGATTCAAGATTCTAGATAAAATCAGCCTATTTAATAATAAAAACTCCTAGGTAGATTTGAAACTACAGAACCACTAATTTCTTATCCATAAAACCAGTTAACCTTTAAAACAATCTGTCCTTCCTGACCGCCTGATACCTGCTTTTGGGGGTTTTTCTGTCTTTTCTCACCTCTCTCTTCTTTTGCTCTCATTAATTAAACAACAGCTATTTGGCATATACAGAATGCATTAAGTCCAATTTTAGTTTCACAGTCCCTATTAAGAAAATATACACAACATTAATTTCTACAGGTGAATGTTATACAGCAGAAGAGGAAATTGATGCAGTATCCGTACACACACACACACACACACACACACACACGCACACACACACAATATGTTGCTAAATCCATGCAAGATTATAGCATTCGCTGGATAAGAATACCCAAGAGGTTTTCCTATTTAATGGTACAGAAAATAAGCCTGATGGAAAAGAAATCCATCTTCCTTCATTCTATTTAAAAATAAAGCAGAGTGTATTTTTAAATTATGCACATGAAGGTAATATTGGGCAGCTGCTTAACATTCAGCAGGGATTTCTGTGATTCAGTGTGTCATTGCCATCCTTGCCCTCACTCCACGGTACATGAAAACACTGTTATTTACCCTGGGACACAGGTGACTGAACTTATAAAAATCACTACAAGACAAGATGTATTGAGGCCTGGCATGGAATGACAAATTCTGGTGAGGTTCACCAAGAGGAGACATATTGATTCTTAAATGATTAATAAGGAGAATATAATTGTATTTCATTAAGATGGATGGGATTTCATTTAGTCTGTCTTCTCCCTTTCCACTTCAGATGCAAGAGGAAATCAAGTCATCATCAATGGCACCTCATGTTAGTCTGCCATGGCAACAAGCTCATTGATTGAGTAAAAAAAGTTTCAGATGCACTGGCTGTTCTTTAATAGGTTGCAAAAGCACAGATAACACAGTCAAGGGAGCAGGCTGCCTTGTGAGAATAGATTCAGAAAGAATGGGAATTCAAAATGAGATTTGATGTTCACCAATTCTTAACACAGCTAAATCTTTAATAATTTTCCATTTGGGGTAAAAAATAATATTTACTACATTGTTGTTGTTAGGTACAATCAAGTAGCCTCCAATTTAGCCACTCAATGTAAAACAGATCTGAACCTTGCTCTGTCCTGCACCATCCTCACGACCTCAGATAATCCATCTTTGTGAGGATCTTCCTCTCTTTTGATAACCCTCTCCCTTTCCTAGCATAATGTCTTTGTCCAAAGACAACAAACACAAAGTATGTGAGATAAAGTTTCACCATACTTGCTTTAAACAAGTCACCTTGGTTATACTTCCTCTAAGACAGACTGATTTATTCTTTTTATAGTCTATAAGTTATTCAGGATTCTTCTACAACACTGCAATATAAAGGCTTTTCTCAAATATAACAATTCTTCTGCCATCCTTGTTAATTGTTCAGTTGCATAAAATACAATTGAAATAATTTTGGTTTTGCAGATGCATTCTAGTCTTTATAGTGCACCAGTGCTCTTCAGCACTGTGGAGAAGTCATTGACAGTAGATTTTTGCAATGCAGCATAACTTTTGATTTCTGGGTTGCTGCTATGAGTATTGATTGGGGTACAGACAAAATGAAATATTTGAAAATTTCAATCTTTTTTTTCTATCTAGCCTTCAATATGGATTGAGGCTCAATGTCAAGAAGACAAAGATTCTCACCACTGGACCAATTGGCAACATCAGGATAGATGGTGAAGAGATTGAGATTGTTCACAGCTTTAGTCTGCTTGGTTCCACGGTCCACACTCTTGACACCAGTAGCCAGGAAATTAAAAGACGTATTGCAATGGGAAAGTCTGCTGTTAGGGACCTTTCCAAAGTTCTGAAGAGCAATGGTGTCTCTCTGGAGACTAAGGTGGGTCTGATACAGGCAATCACTTGTTATGTATCAGAGAGTTAGACAATGATTAAGGAGGATAGAAGGAGAATTGATGTCTTTGAGCTGTGGTGCTGGAGAAGAGTATTGAGGATACCATGGACTGCTAGGAAAACAAACAGATTCATCCTGGAAAGGGTTAAACTGGGCGGCTTCTAGGAGGCAAGGATTCTGAGGTTTCGTCTAACATATTTTGGAAATATTGTAAGGTGGGACCGTTCCTTGGAGAGGGACATCATGCTTGTTAGAGTGGAGGGACAGTGAAGGAGGGGAAGTCCCTCTATGAGGTGGATTGATTCAGTGACAGTGGTAATTGGGATGGGTGTATTGGAGACAGCGCAATTGGCACAGGACAGAACAGAGTTTAGGGCTGTTGTACATAGGGTCGCTATGAGTCGCGAGCGACTCAATGGCACATAACAACAACAACAGTATGATGATGTCTATTGGTTTAGTGGTAACTATTTTTGTTTTATTAATGTTGACAAATCATCTATATTGAAAACTCTAGCCTTTTACCTTCTTAAGAAAAGTGCTTCAAATCTTTTCACTTTCTGCACGCAAAGATTTGTCATCTGCATAGTATAGGTTTTTCATGAATCTTTCTCCGATTCTCGTGCCACATTGAGCTTCACGTAGTCCAGCTTCTTGAATTATTCTCTCTGCATACAGAATGATTAGGTATGGAGAAAGGATAAAATTCTGGCTCACACTTTTCCTGATTTTAAATCATGCAGTGTTATGTTCTGTTTGTACAACTCCTTGTTGAGCTATGTATAGGTTTCACCTGAACACAATTAAGTGTGCTGGGATTCTCATTCTTCTCAATGTCATACATAATTTGTTATGCTCCATATAGTTAAATGCTTTGCATAGTCAATAAAGCACAAGTAAACACCTTTTTGGTATCCTACGCTTTCAGCTAAGATCTATCTGACCTCAATAATGATATCTCTTAAGCCAATGCTTCTACTGAATCCAGCTTGAACTTCTGTTGATGTACTTTTAAAATCTTTTTTTAATGGTCTTCAGCAAAGTTTCACTTGGATGTGATACTAATGCTATTTTTCTATAATTTCTACATTCTATTGGATTGCCTTTTTTGGGAAAAATATGGAGGTCTTCCAGTCACTGAACCAGATATTATCTTTCATACTTCTAAGCACATTCAGTGGTGAGTCTGTATGTTGGTGTTCTATAAATTTCTGAGGGCTTATTTTGTTTAAAAGAGTGGATAGATAATGAGCACAGCAATATAACAGAAGACAGGAAGAACTGTCTGAAAAGAATATATGATGAGGCATTATATGTATGACAATAATTTGGAATAAGAGGTGTATTGTGGGGTGGTCTGGAGGAGGAAGGAAGGGAGTAAGAAAATGGACAATAATGAATAAAAAAATAACTTCACAACAACAATAAAAAATAAAATACTTTCAGTGAAGCTTAAACCTCTTCTTTCATTACCATTTGGGGTTTTTTTTCTCAAATGCTACTTCCTGAAAAGGTGCAGAATATAGTAATCTTTGATACAGTGAGTGCATTGCTTCTTCTTTTATTACTTTTGTTGGTTTGCTAACAAAGTTTGTATACATTGTGCTTCACACTATTCTTCATTAACATTGTGTTTCATACAAGTATTCTTATGCATTATGTCTTATTAAATGAATCACTATTGTACTTGCCTATCATTACCCTGTATTCAGGGTCCTTCCCATTTACTTCGCCACCCCCCCTCCACACACCAAATTGTGCAAACCTGTGGTTTCAACCCTATCGATCCACACCCTTCTGCTTTCCCCTTCCTTGAGTTCCCATACATGTTTTTCTAGTTATTCTTCTATTGTTACAATAAAAGTTAGTAGGGCAGCAAGCAATAAATGTTGAAGAGGATGTGGAGAGTTGAGAACTCTCATACACTGCCAGTGGGATTGTACCCACTCTGGAAGACATTTTGGCATTTAAAAAAATTAAACATAGAACATTCATATGACTCAGTTATTTCACTAGTAGGAATATACTCCAAGGCAATTAGAACTGAGACACAATTTGTACACCAATGTTCATTGCAGCATTATTCACCATCACAAGAACATGGAAACAGCCCAAATGTCCAACCACAACAAAATGGCTTGAGAAATTGTGGTACATTCACACAATGGAATACTATGCAGCACTCAGGAGTACTGATTTGGAAAAATACTACATAACTTGGGAGAAGCTAGTGAGCATTGTTCTGACTGAACTAACACAGTCTCGTAAGGACAAATCTTGCAAAAGACTGTTTTTGCTTCTTTTGATGCATATTCTTTGATGCTTGAGTCATTCAATATTTTATATACAGAATCGTTCAGTATTGCAATTTAAGGCTTAAATTTGGTTTTTAGTTCTTTCAGCTTAAGGAATACTATGCATGTTTTTCCACTTTGATTTTCTAACTCCAACTCTTTGCACTTTTATTTATAATATTTGTTTTGTCTTCTGGAGTTGTCCTTTGAAATGTTCTGTTCTTTCCTTCAGTATTTCTCCTTTTTGTTTTTGCCTTTTCATAAGTGTGGCTGCAATTATTACTTGGAATGGTTTGCCCTGTAGCATAATCAAGTTTATGGACTTTGTAAGTAACATTTTATTATATTATTTATGGAATAATAATGATGATGATAGTGGTAGAGATGATGTAAGCAGATATTTAACTATTAACTGAAAGACTGGACATTTTTCGTTACCAGATGTATCTTGGATACCAGGCAATCTGCTTGCTTTCTAAAGTTCACAATCTTAAAAAAGTCATGGAGCTTATTTCTACTCTAGATACATCATCGTTGTTGTTGCTGTTGTTAAATGCTGTTGAGCCAAGTATGACTCATAATGATCAGCCAACCTGAACCCTTCCCGACCCAATGCCATCCTCATCATCTGATACACTAGAAAGTGTCTATATGTTAGGATCATCTTGATAAAACCTAACAGGAACAATATTGTCATTGCTAAAACCTAACAAGAACAATGTTGTTGCTGTTAGGTGCCACTGAGTTGAGTGAATCCATAGTGGCTCTATAAATAATAGACATGAACACTGTCCTGTGCCGTCTTCACAATTTCTGACACACTTGAGCCCATTGCAGCAGTCAGTGTGTCAATACATCTGTTGGAGGATTTCATTCTCTTTTGCTGAATGTCTGCTATTCTAAACATGATGTCCTTTTCCAAGGAATAGACTTTTCTAGCAAAATACCCAATGTATGTGAAATAGAGATTCACCATCCTTGTCTTCAAGAAGCACTTTGGCTTCACATTTTCAAAGATATATTTGCTCTTTTTGGAGGTTCATGGATATTCAGCACTCTTCTCCAACACCACAGTTCAAAGGTATCAGTTCTTCTTCTATCATCCTTAGCCATTGTCCAGCTCTCAGATACATAGTACAGGATTGAAAACACCATGGACTGCATCAGGCACATCTTAGTCCTCAAAATCATTGCTTCTTATGAATTTGAAGACTTCCCTGCTGCCGAATTATCTAAAACAAAACATCTGTTAATCTCCTGACTACTGGTACCAAGTTTGTTGATTGTGGATCGAAGTTATTGACCATTTCAATCTTTGCTCCATCTGTTATGATATTGCCTGTCAGTCCAGTGGTTGAGAATTTTCGTTTTCTTGACATAGAGATTCAATCCATATTGATGGCTGCAGTATTTGATCTTCTGCAGCAAGTGATTCAAGTCTTCTTCACTTTCAGCAAACAAGGTTGGGTTACTTACATAGTGCAGGTTATTGATGAGCCTTTGATCTTGACGCCACATTCTTCTTCACAAAGTCCACATAGTTTTAAGAATTTGTTCAACACACAGATTAAATAGATATAGAGAAAGGATACAACCCTGATACACATCTTTTCTGATTTTAAATTGTACAATGTTCCCTTGCTCTGTTCGCATAATAACTGCTTGATCTAAGCATAAATTCTACATAAGCACACTGGTTCTGAAATTCCCATTTTTCTTAATGATAGCAAACATTTATTATGACAACACCAGTCAAATGCTTTTGCATAATCAACAAAACAAAAATATACAGTGTTCTGGTATTCTTTACTTCTTGCCTTATTTTTTTGTCAATTCCTTTAATGCGGCTTGAACTTCTTTCCTTACCACTGGCTCTTGTTCATATCAATCTCTCTGAACGTTTTCAGTGCCAGCCTATTATTTTGGTACAGTGACTCTGTATGCCCTTCATCTTCTTTTGGTTCTTCATGGATCATTCAACCTTTTACCCATAGCATCCTTAATATTGTAACTAAAGGCTTGAATTTACTTTTTAGTTTTTTGGGTTTTTGTTTGTTTGTTTGTTTGTTTGTTTTTTAGCCTGGGAAGTGCCAAGGGAGTTCTTTCCTGTTTATTCTCCAATTCCAACTCTCTTCCCATTATATTATAATACTTTCCTTTGTTTTCTTAAGTTGCCTTCTGAAGTCTTACATTCAACACTTTTGCCTCAGCACTCTTCCTCATTGTTTTGGGTTCTCGGTGCTTTGGCACAATTTTCTGAGTTTCCTCTAACATCAATTTTGGGGTTTTGGGCTTTTTGTTTATTTTTTTTATTTCTCCTCTGTCTTTGTGACCTTTTGCTCTCTTCATGGAAATTCTTTTTTATATCATCCCAAGCTCATTTGGTCTTCAATCATTTGTGTTCATTGGTTCAAATCTGTTTCTAAGATTATTTTTAAATTCATGTGGGAGAGTCAGGATCATATTTTATTTCTTGTGAACTTGCTTTAATTTTCTTTAGCCTCAATTTGAACTTGTGCATGAGTAAAGGATGATTCCATTATCTGCACCTGGCCTGATTTTGACTGCTGATATTGAGCTTCTTCAACATCCTTCCAATGATGTAGTCAATTTGATTCCTATTTGATTCCTCGCCATTAGGCGAGGTCCATGTGTTCACTTTTTTTGATCATACACCCCCTTGAGACTGAGATATCTGGGATAATTCCTCATTGTGCCAGCCATAAATCCTAGCTAGAATGCTTCAACAACCTCCAAGAAGCACATCCTACCATGTCTATGCAGCCTTCAACTGAATCTAATAAACTAATATTTGTATGTCTGATTGCTATTAGAAGCAAAACACTAATCTATCAGGTTTTTGTACTTGGGGAACTTATTTTCCTACTTAGTACAGCACTTGTGCCAGTCTGCTGTATTGAGGTGACTTGTAGGTTGTTGTGATGCTCAAAGTTAGACCCTCAGTGCCACAAGGGTCACCAAAATGCCACAAGGGTGGCATTTTAGTAGAGTTCCTAGATTAATAGAGACTAGGAAACAGGATTGGCCAATCACATGTTGAATAGCAGGCCTCTGAAAACTCTATGACCAGTAGAGGAACACAGACAGTTACAGCATTAGAGGTAGAGCCTTGATTGAAAGTCACTCAAACTGAGCTTAATTAAATGCAAACAACCTTTAATAGTTGATTCATGGAATTATACCAAGTATGAATGTTAAAAAATGTGAAGGTGTGAAAAATTAAGTGCATGCATGAATTCTCTACATTCTAGGCGTTAGTGGTATGAGATGGACTAGCTTTGGCCACTTTGAATCAACCACATGCTATAGAACGAAATGCAAAGCAGAAGAATGGTTTTGCATTCATGGTTAAAAAATAAATTTCAAGTTCTATTCTGAAGTACAATGCTTTGAGTGATAAGATATCCATATACATACAAGGAAAATCTGATAACATGACTATTTTTCACACATTTGCTCCTATAGCTAAAGCCAAAGAGGAAGAAATCAAAACGTTTTACCAAATATTGCAGTTTAAAATTGACCAAACATGCAATCAGTAAGTGTTAATGATAATTGGTGACTGGAATGCAAATGTTGGAAACAATGAAATGGAAATAAATGTTAGGTAGAAAGTTTGTGTTTGGTGACAGAAATGAGATCTGATTTCAAATTTTGTATGTTCATTAATTTATTCACTGCAAATAACTTTTTAAAAAAACCACAACAGTGATTTTACATATTGACTTCACCTAATGGACTTTTCTTTGTATTGGTTAAGTATTGGTTTTTCTCTAAGACTGCAGGGAGCTGTGGCAGCCTATTGTTGCTGTTGTTGGGTGCTGTCAAGTTGAGTATTACTAACAGCCACACTTTGGACAGACTTTAATTCCCGTAGCATCTTCCTTATCTCTGATACGTTTAAGCACATTGCTGCAGTCAACAAGTCAGTTCACTTCATTGGTTGTCTTCCTCTCTTCTGCTGACTCTCCACTTTTCTAAACATGATGTGTTTTTCCAGGGAAGAACCTTTCCTAGCAACATACCTAAAGTAAGAGATTGACAGAACATCGTCATCTTTGCTTGTAAGGAGTGCTCTAGTTGCACTTATTCTAAAACATATCTGTTTGTTCTTTGGACAATTCACACAATATTCACTACTCTTCTCCAACACCACATTTCAAATACATCAAAACTTCTTCTGTGGTCCTTATTTCTTTTCCATTTCTCAGAAGCATAATAAGCAATTGAAAAGACCAAGTCCTTAGTCTTAAAGCTGACATAATCACTATTCAATATTTTGGATATGTCTCTGACTACAGCCTTCCCCAAAACAAAGCATCTTTTTATCTCCTTATTGCTGGGAACAAGGTTGTTGATTGTAGATTCAAATAAGAAAAAAAATCACTGATGATTTCAATCCTTTCTCCATATATCATAATGTTGCCTAGGAGCTGCAGATATTGAGCCTAGGGCTCCCAGAATGAACGGGTCAGTGTCATTGGTGAGCCATCCCTTGGAGGTATCTATCTAGTCCCTGTCTGAAGTCAATGTGGTGAATTAGATAGCTATGAATGGGTTAGCGTCAGTGTGGAAATGAACCAAGAGATTTCATTCAAAAGAATTGCATCTGTGTAGTTGGCAAAGTACATCCACTGGGTCTTGGTTCATAAATGGGCTTTTCTGAACTTCGTTATAACTTTATGGACCCACAGAGGTGTGTATTGTGGGTGGGAATGTTGCCTAAAATTATGTTAAAGGATCTGTATCTGTATCGGTAAGTATGGATCTGTTTGGTATGTTGTTGTTGTTAATTGCTGTCAAGTCGAGCATGACTCATAGTGACCTTATAGAAAAGGGCCTGAAGCCTTTCTATAACTCTCGTCATTTATCAAAGTTAATTTTGTTATGTTAAACAACATAAATAGTACGACTGCTTTTTGAGAAGTGTCTTAAGACCATTTAAAAGGGAAAAAAATACAGAGACAATACATCATGTTCTATAGTGGGGAAACTGAAGCAGTGAAATGATTCTGTTAGTGTCTATGTCAAAGATCCCCTGATTCAGTGCTGTGCATTGAATCTTTAGACAAACTCTCAAATGTTGTTTGATAAAATCTGTTTGACTTCTGAAATGTGTGTGATTCTGACTTTTACTTTTCATGGTTGCAAATGGCTTTGGAATGACTAACTCCTCTTACTGAGCCCCTGGAAGGAGAAAGACAAAGTGCAAAGCAGTTCTGCATTCTAAGCACTGCCCTTGAACATCAGTGGACATTGAATCCTGGCAGGTATCTGTGGCTCTTTAACACTTAAAGTGACAAGTCACTGAAGGAGTTCCTGGAGTCACTTGCTGGAAAGAAACTGTGTTCCTGCCAGCCTCCTGAGAGAGGTAGAGTGACATTGAGCATTTATCAGGGAATGAAGGATGCCTCTGTGTTCAAGTGTCTAGGAAAATGAAGACAAAGGAAGGAGTTGACAAATAAATGGTAGTTCTCACTTTGGAAAGAGGCATTCACCTGCCAAGCGCGGTGATACTCCTTATGAAGCACCAGCAGGACATGCAAACCCTGACGGTGAAATGTTCTAAGGGGAGTTCATGTCATCTAGAGGTTAGAACCCAATTTGAGCAATAGAATGGGGTTTGTCCCAAACTAAAGGGTATATTTATATCAGGCCACAGAGAGTGCACTTTCTAATAAAAATAAAATAAAACTTAAATAGCACAGGGGTCTCTTTAGATTTAAAATGGTCTCTGTAAAGTAACATTTTGAAAATTTAAATGGAAACGAATCTGAACACAGAGATTAAATTTCTTTTAAAAAACCGCATTGGTGTTTACCTATTTTTTATTAAATTTTCATTTCCAATATCCTGAAGTAGGCTTCAGAAAAAATACATTAAAAGGCAGGAAGAGTAACATAAACATGTTTTCAGTACTGAAGATGATGTTGTTTCATAACATTTTCAGTAAATAAGAGAAATTGAGCAAAAAAACTGCTTTGGCTGTTTGCAGTTCAATAGTTACAGAGGACAGGATCTTTGAAAAGCTAAAATTCCTTTGAAATGAAAGGGGAAAAAAGAAAACAGCAAAACAATACCACAGAACCAAGATTGATTAAACTATAATATCAAAATCAAACATATTCTAACTCATTGCAACCCTGTAGTTGATGTTAGGTGCCATCAAGTTGAGTACAACCTTTAGTGACCCTTTGAACATAGTTGTGAACCTGTCCTATCCTGTACCGTCTTTATCATCTCTTACACATGTAAGCCCATAGTGACAGTGATTGTGTCAATTCACCTCTTGAAGGTCTTCTCTTTCCCTCACGCTCCACCTTTCCAAGCATAATGTCCCTTTCTAAGGAAGAGCCTCTCTTAGCAACTTATCCAAAATATGTGAGATGATATTTTATAATCCTTGCCTCCAAGGAGCATTTGATAGCAATTTCCTCCAAGATGTATCTGTTTGTTCTATTGGCAGTCCATTGATATTTACAGTATTCTTCTGTAACATCACAGTTCAAAAGAACCAATTCTTCTTTTGTTATCCTTCTTCATTGTTCAGGGATGGCATGCATAACAAGTGACTGAAAATATCATGGCCTGGGCTAGGGACACGTTCCAAACTGATGACACTGCTCCTCAAAAATTTGGAGGGCTCCCTGACAACAAACTTACCTAATGCAATACATGTCCTGATGTAGTTCCAAGAGTGTTGATTGTGGATGCAATTGAAATGAAATTGTTGAAGTTTTCAATATTTTCTCTGTCTGTGGCCAATTGGAAGCATTATGATTGATAGTGAAGAGATTGAAATTGTTAATAGCTTTAGTTTTCTTGGCTCCACTGTTAACAGTCTTGGTACCAGCAGTCAGGAAATCAAGAGATGAATTGTATTGGGAAAGTCTGTTGTCAGAGCAACAGTGTCAGTCTAGAGACTAAGAAGGGCCTGTTTCAGGCCATAAACTTTTAATTACTTGTTATGCATCAGAAAACTGAGCAATGACTATGGATGATAGAAGGAGAATTGATGCTTTTGAGCTGTGGTACTGGAGAAGAGTGTTGAATAAACCATGGACTGCTAGGAGTACAAACACCTTGGCCCTAGAGAGGGTGAGATAAGACTGTTCCTTGGAGAGAAGGATTCTGAAGCTTTGTCTGACATACTCTGGACATGTTGCAAGGCAGGAGAAGTCCTTGGAGAGGGATGTCATATTTGTGAGGGTGGAGGTATAGTGCAAAGCTTCCCTGGTTTGCCCTTAAGAACAAGACAGATCATTGGTTAAATACAGATCTTGGCAAAGTTTACCTAATCTAATAGTATTTACCTCCATACCTTTTCAACCTGTATGCAGAGGAGATTATACGAGAGGTTGGGCTCTATGAGGAGAAGTGTGGTGTCAGGATTGGTGGAATATCTATTAACAATCTGTGTTATGCAGATGACACAACTCTGCTTGCTGAAACTGAGTAGGACCTGAAATGCTTGCTGCAGAGGGTCAAGGACTGCAGCCTTCAGTATGGCTTGAAGCTCAATGTCAAGAAGACAGATTCTTACCACTGAACCAATTGGCAGCATCAGGATGGATGGTGAAGAGATTGAGATTGTTAACAGCTTCGGTCTGCTTGGCTCCACAGTCAACACTCTTGACACCAGTAGCCAGGAAATAAAAAAACATATTGCGATGGGAAAGTCTGCTGTTAGGGACCTCTCCAGGGTACTGAAGAGCAATGGTGTCTCTCTGGAGACTAAGGTGCATCTGAGACAGGCTATGGTCTTTGCAATCACTTTTTATCCATTAGAGAGTTGGACAATGACTAAGGAGGATAGAAGGAGAATTGATGCCTTTGAGCTATGGTGCTGGAGAAGAGTATTGAATGTACCATGGACTGCCAAGAAAACAAACAGATTCATTCTAGAGAGGGTTAAACCAGGCTGCTCCTTGGAGGCAAGAATTCTGGGGCTTCATCTGACATACTTTGGACATGTTGTAAGGAGGGAGAGGTTCTTGGAGAGGAACATCATGCTTGGGAGGGTGGAGGGACGGGGCAGTAGGGGAAGACCCTCTATGAGGTGGATTGATTCAGTGACTGGGGTAATCAGGATGGGTGTGTCAGAGGCAGTGAGATTGGCACAGATAGAGCAGGGTTTAGGGCTGTTGTACATAGGGTCACTATGAGTCACAAGTGACTCGATGGCACATAACTACAACAACAATAGTATTTACAGAATTACTATCCACAGGTTAAATAAAAAGAAGCACAGATTTGCAATAAATGATAAATCCTAGTTCCTTCTTAATTACTATTCTGACAAGGGTTTCTCTAGCCTTATGGAAAATTCTAGAAAGATAGTTTATTCCTGGAAGTGAAATAAATACTGTTTACCAAGGGTGGGGGAAGAGGATGACCTTCAATGAGATGGATTGATTCAGTGACTAGGGTAATGGAGGTAGATGTGCTAGAGACAATCAGATTGGCACAAGATAGAGCAGGGTTTAAGTCCATTGTACATAGAGTCACTATGAATCACAAGAGACTCAATGACACATTACAACAACAGCAACATTACGGCAAACCAGTTTGTATCCTGGCTTCACCCTCTGAAGAAAGAATTTGTTTGTTCTCTTAGCAGTCATCGTATCTTCAGTACTCTTCTACAGCACTAGAGCTCAAAGGTATCAATCATCTATTATCCCTAATCATTATCTAGGTTTCTGATGCATAGCTAGTAATTGCTAAGACCATGGCCTGGATCAGGTGCAACTTAGACTCCAGACTGACATTGTTGCTTTTCAGTACTCTGGAGAGGTCCCTGACAACAGACTTTCCCAATGCAATTCTTTTGATTTCCTGGCTGCTGGTACCAAGAGTATTGATTGTGGAATCAAGCAAACTAAAGCTGTTAACAATCTCAATCTCTTCACCATCTATCATGATGTTGCCAGTTGACCCTGTGGTGAGAATCTTTGTTGATGGCTGCAGTCCTTGCCTGTCTGTATCAAGTGCTTCAGGTCGTCCTCAGGGTCAGCAAGCAAGGTTGTGTCATCTCCATAGCACAGACTGTTCGTGAGGCTTCCTCCAAACCTGATGCCACATTTCTCCTCAAAGAGCCCAGTCTCCCAGATGATCTGTTCCACATATAGATTGAAAAGGTAATGACAGAGGACACATCTTGGGCATACACTGTTCCCAATTTTGAACCATTCAGTGTTTCCTTGCTCTGTTCTGACAACTGTCTTCTGGTCCAAGTATAAGTTTTGCATATTCACAATCAAGCATTCTAGGATTCCCATTCTTCTCAGAGTCAGCCATATTTTGTTGTGATATACATAGTCAGACACTTTTGTATAGTCAATGAAACACAGATAGACATTACTCTGGTACTCCCTGGTTTCAGCCAAGATCCATCTAATGTTGGGTATGATGCCCCTAATGCCGCCTCCTCTTGTAAACCCAGCCTGTTCATCTGGCAGTTTTCTATACATGTGCTCTTCCAGATAGTTTCTGCACTCTGTCACATCACCTTTTTTTGGAATGGGAACAAATATGGATCTCTTCCAGTCTGTTCCCCAGGTGATTATCCTCCAGATTTTTTGGCACAACTTAGTGAGCACAACCAGAGCAGTATCTGTTGAAATATGTCAATTGGTTTGTTTTCAGTTCCTGGGCCCTATTTTATGCCAATTCCTTCAGAGCAGCTTACACTTCTTCCTTCATCAGCACAGGCTCTTGCTCTTATGTTATTTCATTTAATTCTTCTGTGTCAGCCATTTCCTTTTGATACGGTAACTCTGTATACATCTTTTTTTTTAATACTTCATGGATCATTTACTATTCTGCCCAGAGAATCTTTAAATATTGCAACCCGAGGCTTGAATTGTATAGTTCCTTCAGTTTAAGAAATGTTGAGCAAGTTTGACCCTTTTGACCTTCTGACTCCAGCCAGCTCTTCGCACATTTCATTATAATACTTTACTTTGTCTTCCCACATTGTCCCTTGAAATCTTTTGTTCAGCTTCGTAATTTCTTAATTTCTTCCCTTTGCTTTAGCTTTTCAATGTTCTGGTGCACTATTCAGACTCTTGTCTGACATCCATGTTGTTTTTTTACTTCTTCTCTTATCTTTGTAATCACCTTTCACCTTCTTCCTGGATGATATTATTGATATGGTCTCACAGCTCATCTGGTCTTCATTAATTAGTGTTCAAGACCTTCTGAAATTCAAGTGGACTGGATTCAAAGTCAAACTTTGGTTCCTGTGGATTTGATTCGATTTAATTTTCTTTAGCTTCAGCTTAAATTGTATATGAGCAGTTGACGGTTTGTTCCACAATAGGGACCTAGCCTAGTTTTCACAGCTGATATTGAGCTTCTCTAGCGATTCTTTCCACAGATGTAATCTAATTTCTATGCATATCGTCAGGAGAAATCTGTATGTATAGTCTGCATTTAAGTTTCTTCTAGGAAGTGTTTGTAATGATTATATCACTGAATGTGCAGAGTTCTATCCTTCTATCTCCAGCTTCACTTCTGTCACCAAGTCCATCTTTTCCAACTACTAATCTTTCTTCTTTGTTTCCAAATGTTGTATTCCAGTCAGCCATTATTATTAAGGCATCTTGACTGTCTGTTCAATTGATTTCTGACTGCAAAAGTTAGTACAAATCTTCTATTTCTTCCTTTTTAGCTCTAGTTGTTGGTGCATATATTTGAAAGGTAATGGTATTCACTGGACTTCCTTGTATGTGTATGGATATTATCCTGTCACAATATTGTATTTCAAGATGGATCTAGAAATTACTTTTTCAACTATGAAAACAACCCCATTTTCCCTCACCTTTTCATTCCGGGCATAGTAGATTATATGATCTTCTGATTCAAAATGCCCCATGCCAATCCATCTCATTTCTCCATAACCTACTATGTCAATATTTACATGTTTCATTTCTTTCTTAAAAATATCCAATTTTCCTACATTCATGCTTCTCACATTCCATGTTCCAATTACTAGTGTTTGCTTACAACTGTTCCGGCTCCATTGTGTTTCCATATTTGTGGGCTTAGCCTCAATTGCCATATCTACTCTAAGTGTGCTTTATTGTAAACAGAGTTTTTAAAGCCCTGTTATTTTGAAAGTGGATGACCAACCCTCCTTCAATCTTGCAATTCTGCCAGGCAGGGCCTGAGTGTTTTGGGGCTGACCATGGAGGAGGGCGATTTCACCTCAACCCTATCCAAACATGTGTACCCACAATCCCAGAATTGTGATGTGCAGGGCCTGAGTATTTAAATCGTTTTGGGCCCTCAGGGAAAGAATACAAAACTTCTAATCTGGAGGACACATCACTCTCTCCTGAGAAATTATCCTATTTTGACAGCAATATGCTGCAAATGGCAGAGGCACTAAAGCCATAAGAAGTCAGTCCTGCAGCAGAAGTTCAAGGCAAAGAACTTTTCCTCAGAACCGTCTGAGATAGAAAGCCTTCCTTAATACTAATACCTGGAATTTGGACTTAGAGACTCCTAAACTCAAGAGATTCTGGCTGCAGCATAAGGTACTGGAAGCAGCACGAAGCGTCTGCAAACACAGAAAGTTTGAGACCTAAGTCATCAAGGGCTGGAAAGAGGAAGAGTGGACTTGAATGGGGTAGGTGAGAATGGAAGGAAAAGATGGATCAAGACACATGTGCCAATGCCTGGGGAGCAACACTGATGCTACAGGTTGCCTCTTCAAATTAACTCTAATAAAAGAGTGGAAATTGTTTATCATCTCATAGAGGCTCTGATTAGCAGCATCACTAAATGTCTAAAGGACAAGTCTGAATATGTTGATTATGGTCTTGGCAGAACCAAGACTTCTTTACGTCTATTTTAAGTAATTTGTATTCCCATAGACATACTTTAATTGCCTGTGAAACTGCTGAGATTCTGCGCTTTGTCCACGCTTCAGAGGTGCAGAATGAGGGGTAATTCCATGCAAACAAAGTTGCAGAATGGGCAGTGAGAATGGCAGTTTCAATTATTTTTTAACAACTTGGTTACCTATTCTCTGGTATTTAGCATTTTCCACGCATATGAGGTTGCTTGTTGATAGCTTCAGGCAAGAAACCAAAGAAAACTGATGAAGAGGATCAAGGATGCCCCCGTTATGTAGGCAATAATCTCGTTCAGGAGTGTTATTACAAACAGTGATTTTTTTTTAAAAGAAATGAAGTTTTTACAGGTGCAGAAGTTTCCATTTGTGTTAGTGAGAAAAGTACCCATTTGGTAAAATAAATAAATAAATAAAAATAAGAAATATACTGTTTACTTTTGAATAAAGATTCTTGGCTTAACCTGACTATGACTCTCACTCCAAAGGTCCTGAAAATAATGATGAAATCACAAGAGAGCCTATACAGTGAGTTGTTCCTCATGTAAGTGCTCTGTTATTTTGGTCAGGAGTTTCTTTTACTTATAGTAAAGGAAAGAAAAGTGGTTTAAAGTGATAGTTCTTTTATGCCTAAGATTTATCAATACATTACCATCCAAAAGAAAAATATATTTTAAACATGTCTCTCAATCTCCACTAAGAAATTTAAAATAATTTACTGAGCTCACTATACACTTGCTTCCCTAATAAATATCCCCAGTAGTTTAAAGGTATTATTTTTTCTGTTTTACAGATTGGAAACCACTGGGATTGAGAAGACATTCTGATATTATACTTTATATTTATTATATGTCATAGCATACCTATAAAACACATTAAACTAAGACTATTTTTTACATCATTGATAATTCTCTTTGTTAGTGTCAGATTTGAGTGGTAATATTACACAACATTCCACAGTTTTTAGATAATTTCGTTTCTTTCTTTGTTTTTTATTGTCTTTCTCCATTACATGTGAGTTTTAGTCATTTTGCTGTGTCCTAGCACTGCCCACTGGGGACAATGGGAGTTCATTCATAGAATTCTCATCTTCCCTGCAGGACACCTAGGTTCAATTCCCAGTCAATACATCTCAGCCTATCAACAATCCATTTTCATGGAGGGAGTAAAACTCACTACTATGATGGTAGCAAATCCATCCAAATGGGCCAAAGGTCTAGTGATCTATCTCTAAAAATTAGCTCATAAAACCTCCATAAATCCCAATGATCTGACACACTTATGCATAGAATTGGCATGAGTTGGAGTTTACCGTTAACAACAACAATGTCAACACTTCCTTTGAATAGCAGAAAGGACACAGGCTATCAAGTATGATAAGAAAAACTCATGTTTATTTATAATTTCTGGCAGGGGAAACACGCTGGATAGTGAATTCAGAGTCAAACGCTAACCATAGGACCCAGATACCAGATTTTACTCCAGCTCTGACTCTTCCGTGTTTCTATTGTCAATTAAGAAGAAAACCATGGGACAATTTTCTTTCTAGTACTCTTTTCTTTGAGAGTAAATGCCTCTCCTGTTCCAGTTTTGAGTTTTCCTCTCTTTGCACACACACTTTCTCCTTTAGTCAATAATTTGTTTTATTGGTTACAGTGTGACTGTGCTATTTCAGGCCTTCCCCAACCCAGCACAGCTGCTCATATTGGCTATTGATTCCACATGTTAGCTCGAAATTGTATAATAGCTCTTCTAATAGTTGCCTTTGGCTTTTCCTCTCCTCACTCAGAAAAGAACCCTCTGCCCCTTGTTTGGCATGCCAATAACTAGAAATGGATCCTAATCATATCAACCATTCTTCACCAAAAACTCAAATAGCTATCATGTGTTTGTAAAGTTAGCTATGGTTTTGGATTATGTGGCTTCATGCTGCTCTATCAAAAACGGTTTAAGAATCCAATGATAAATTTGTTGGTAGGAAGGAAATGTTGCAGCTGTGGAAATCTTAGTGACCTCAGATGTCAAGGAAACCCCTTGTTAAGTTACTATGCCAGAATTCAAGGTTAGGTTTATTCTAGATTATCTCCATATCCTCCCATTTTCATCTTGTATATCTCATTATTCTTGTATGAACTTCACATTTGAATTGTGCATTAAACCTACCGTTTTTCTCATTGGCCTTAATTTGAATGGATTCAAGTAAGTTTTGCTAGCTCCCTAACCCCCAAAAGCTTACAATGTTGAAAATTGCATTACATAGTTGGAAAATTTAAAACAGTCCAGAGATGATGTTTTATACCAAAATCTCTGGGTAACTAATGGAAAATACAGAAATTCCTAATCCAGATCACAAAAGACCTTGATAATGTCTCCTTCAAGTGCACAAATTGCTGCTGCAATTGTAGGATAAATCTAAAAAAAAAGAAAAAAATGCTCTCCTCTTTATATACCAGTCAAGTTCACCACACAAAAGCCATTAACTCAAAGTAGGTTCAAGAAGACATATTCATCAGATAAATAAAGTTATGGTCTTTCACAACATCCTTGCAAGTTTGGTTTTTTGTTTTTTTTTTTTGAATGATCAGAACATACAGTATTTTGCAATCCCTGCACCAAATCCAACTAATTGAAAGTGATGGAAGTTGAATGAAGTTATATAATTAAAATTGTCAGATTCCCAAGAGGTTAATTAGATTCAAGCAAGCGTTCCCCACAACTCTGTACTACTCTTTTCCCTCTTCCTCTAGTATCTGAATCTAAGTTGTACGGTTTTGTGTTTGTTGGTTTATTTTTGTTGTTTTTTTTTTCTGTACAAGGACTCTGAAAGTTTTCTATTTCTCTGGTACAAATCTGTATTATCTCATATATAGGCTAATGAAATATTCTCTACATAATCACTGTTTCTAATATAATTGTCCTTCAATTATTCTTCGCAATGAAGTATTGGTCATAATTATTTTAATATACCTTATTGATCAGACCACTCTTTTGCCAAAAACCTAGTCATACTTCACTGTTACTGGTTTATTAATGTAAACCTTTATAAAATATGTGAGTGTGTGTGTGTGTGTGTGTGTGTGAGCATGCTGGAGTTGTGTACAACTTAAACAAGTTGCCCCTAAGTGCCTGTATCAAGTGCAATATACCTTCGGCTGTCATATTAATTTGCTAAAATTATGCACTACTTTTGTAGGAAAAAGATGTACAGACTCCTTTTGCCGGAAAGAGAAGAAGTGAAATGGGAGACAATTGGACAATTAAAACAGACATGGGGGGGGGGAAAGAAGAATGAACTGGGGAGGAGGGTGGAGAAAACATTGCAACAATGAATGAATGAAAACCCAAAATCTCTGTAAATGTTCATTAAAACTAATAAAATTTAATAAAAAAAAATTTTATTTAAGAACTACTTTGAAAGAGACAAGAAGAGATCTGTCAAGGAAGACTTTTGCAAGGCTGATATCTGTATTTCTGCTCTCTTATGTCTCTCCCCCTGCTGTTAAGTCACTATTATGTGATACTTACTAGGGTGACCTTCAGTTCTGAGACTGTCCTGGCACCATACCATCTTTGTTTACCAGAGCTATTTACCTGCCTCCCTCAGGGAATGTTGAGACTTAACTCCAGCCATATTACTACCTAGGGCATCATCTCGGTAACTAATCCTTAGACTCTTTTTTTACCTTCATGGCGTTATTAGTCTCTTTCTTTGGTCTCTTGGGGAAAATTTAAAGTCATCGATCTATGCCCAGAAAACGTCCCCGACATAGAAAAACTATAGAATAAAATCATTAAAAATACCATATTTAGTAGTCTTCATCACTTTTCAAGAACTGAAAATATCCCCTGACTCAACTTTAAACCACGCAACAGATACATCTATAAAGTGAACAAGTGACACTAGCAAGAAGGTGCTGCATAAAACAATCAATCATACAATGTCCAAAGGGCAGTTCTGACCCAGGACCAAAGTTATGAAGTGGGAAGGGATAGGGAAAAAGAATGAATTGGAAATGGGAAAACAGTGAAGACTGGCAAGAATATTGTTACAATGTACTAATTATAATCAATGGCACAAAAAAAATTCTGTGTGAATAGTTGAATGGAAAACCAATATGCTCTATAAACTTTCATTCAAATAATTATAAAAAGTTTGGAAAAAATTATCCAAAGAAAAAATACCTTTCAATCACAATACAATATTTTCAAAAGTAGAGCTGCTAGATGAATCTCTTTGAGAAGAGGGCAGTAAAAATATATGGATTCTAACATAAAAGAAATTGTGAAGATGGTACAGGATTAAGCAATATTTCTTTCTCTTGTCCACAAGAATGTCATGATTCAGAACTAAGTTGTTGGCAACTAACAACATTCACAGAAAAATCTCATGGCTCAAGGATAATGGAAGTTTGTTATTGATGGGACAAACATATTTTGTAGCTTGCTGTGCTGATAACAAGAGGATCAAACTTCTCAAAGCAAGCAATAAACAAATGGTTCTTATAAGACTTTAAGGAAAAGGACCATTGGGATACATATTACTGAATGTAAATTCAGTTTAAAACAAAACCAAACCAACCCACTAATTGTAATCTTCCTAATCCATCACCCTCACTTCCAAAATAGAGTTTGATTTGCTTTTATACAAGATTTTCCATAAGTGAGATAATTAAGGATCCTGCCCTTTTCCATTTCAGAGAATTTTGAATTAGGCATTTTATGAGACCATGTGGACACAGTCTGAATGTGCTAAAAGAAGGAAATTGAACATTAAGCATTAACACCCTGCTCTTACCCCACCATACCTTCCAAGGGTTCATATATGGAGAACACTTGTGATCAAGTGCCAACATTTTGTGCCGCCTAGCATAGCCAGCTTGGGTTTAGCTCTCCTATTAACTTGAAAGAGAGTTCCAGGTGCATTCATGTTCTGCTGAAGAAATGGAAATTTGGAAGCTTTATTAACATAGGCCATTTTCAATTCATGTGAAAGAAATTGAAGAAAAATCATTAGAACTCACATTCTCTTCCTTTTTATGGCTCCTGCTTTTAAAGCTTATGTAAAACTGAATATATACCTAAGTGCTTGAATGTAAGTGTAATTTCCTATTTCTCTGTGTATGAAAAAAATGAGCCTGATATTTCTTTATCAACATAGTCTTCAACAGGATTTTTAAAATAAATGCTAGCACTGGGGTACAAAGTTAACTATTTTGTGCCCATTTGACAGGGATCTTTCAGCACTAGGGAATGAGAAAACTAAGAAATAAATGCAAAGAATTTACTTATACCACAAGAATAGATCACTGAAGCTGAGAATAGGACGCAGAGCCAAGAACAGTGATATCCCCATGAACCACAATAGTTGCTGACATTACAGATTTTTAAAATGTACATTTATTTCCCTTTTCTTTCTCCACTAGAGTCTTGCTTCCTGCAGCATTAAAAAAATTAAAAATTCACTGCCATCAGGTCAGTTCATAGGAACTCTTCATAGTGTTTCCAAATATGTATATCTTTATGTGGGGAGACTGTATATATTTCTTTTGCATAATAGCTGGTGAATTTAAACCTCAAACTTTTTAATTAACAGCTCCATATGTTATGCAATCTTTTCTTGATTACCATGACACAAGGTTTACTAGGTTTACCCAGCCTATGATCTCTAAAGCATAAAATTTGATTGCTTTAGTTCAACAATCAATCCAAGACTCCATTGAATCTATTCTGTTCTATTCTATTCTATTCTATTCTATTCTATTCTATTCTATTCTATTCTATTCTATTCTATTCTATTCTACTTCTATTGAAGGGGGGGAACACAACCAAAAAATCAAACCAAAAAAGTGACTGTTGAATGCATGTCAACTCATGAAGACTCTAGGATTTTCTCATTTAGAAGTAGATCACAGTTCTACCATTTGACTTGCCTATGGATATATTCCCAGCCTTTCAGTTAGCAGTTAATATAGGATAGTCATGTATACCATTGAATGACATGATTGCTGCTAAATGAAAATTTGAAGAGTCTAGTCCAAGGGGTCTTGGAAGGAAGACCTGGAAATATACTTCATAAAAATCATCTACTGAGAACCCCATGGAATATAGTTCTACTCTACCATTCATGATATCATCAGAGATCAGTCAACCAAAAGGCAACAAATATGCTTGTTGGAGTACTTTCAATTCTTTTAAGGATTTTGATGTCTATTCCACAAGAAAGCATTGTGATAATGATATTTATATTCAATCAGAAATGTTGTTTCTATAAATAAGAGTTCACTTACTGAGAAGATGCTCCCTTTTCTTGCAGACTTTTCTTTCCCCTTATCTTTTATATCTTCCACTATCCTTGTGTGCTGCTGTCCTTTCATTTCTGACTTGCTTTTGTTAAGTTTGTAGATCACTGCCTGAAAAACCACCAACTCACCTATGCAAACAGCAAGAGTGCTTTATTCTGCAGAAAAAAATTCCAGCATGCAGGGGTCCACCATTTGATAGAAAATGGTGACCCCGGGTGTGGGCATGTAGGCCGTTTTCATAGGTTGATAAGGGGTTGTTTTACCAGGGTCAAGTAATCAGGAACATGATTGGTGGATGAGGACAACAGTTACATGGGTCGGTTTGTGATTGGCTCATGTCTAGGCAGCCAACAGATCACATCCTCATGTCATGCAGCTCACATCCTCAAGTCTCATAGTTAAATAATTCATGTCCTTAAGTCATATATGCACTTTCCTATGTCACGTACATATATTCTTGTTCTATAGACAACCAAGCTACTCCTTGGATGCAAGGATTCTGGGGCTTCCTCTGACATACTTTGGACATGTTGCCAGGAGGGACGGGTCCTTGGAGAGGGACATCATGCTTGGGAGGGTGGAGGGACAGCGCCGGAGGGGAAGACCCTCTATGAGATGGATTGATTCGGTGACTGGGGTAATCGGGATGGGTGTGTCAGAGGTAGTGCGGTTGGCGCAGGATAGAGCAGGGTTTAGGGCTGTTGTGCATAGGGTCGCTATGAGTCGCAAACGACTCGACGGCACATAACAACAACAATAGACATTAGACTCTAGTACATGTTACTTAAACAATTTTAAACCTCATCAGGCACTGATGACTAACCTCTAGATAAGACTTTTCTGTATTCTGGTGTTTCAAGTCTAAGATGGAGGCTAGGCACAGAATGGAATCTATACAGTCCTTTCACTTTCTCCTTTTCTAATCTAATTTTCCACTCCCTCTTCTTTTTCTTTGTCAAGGAGAATATTGTGGATTCCAGCAGTGATTTTCAAGCTTGGTCCTGCCTAGAATCACCAGGAGGATTTGTTAATAATAGCTGGGGCCAGCTTTAGAGTCTCTGATGAAGCGCAACTAAGCAAAAGCATGCAAGTTGCATTTCTTCCAAATTCCTATGATGATGTTTCTGCTGGTCTCAACACCATACTTTGAGAATCATTGGAGAAGGAATTAAAAAGGAATTACTATAATTTAATCCCATCATTTTATAATAATCTCTTTCATATTCCTTTGGTGCATTGACACCATCTGAATCTACAACTACTGGTTAGGAACTACTGTCTTAAAGGCAATAAATACACCAGCAGGAATAAATCATTTCCCTCATCCTCAAATTGGAGGACTGAAAAATAAGTCATAGTTGTCTTTTGATGATGGTATAGTTGGATCACTCCCCTGATTGTCTTGAATATTATAAGCAATAAATAATATTAGGGGTTTTTTCCAAAAAAGATTAACTTGTAGTTTCTTTGCCTAACAAATACAATATGGAATATTCTCATATCAATGAACACTTTTACAAATAAAAAAAAATAAAAAAACCAGTTGTTGTTGGAGTCAAATCTGACTCATGCTGACTCATTTATCAAGTAGAAGTTGTACTCCAAAGGGGTTTTTAGACTTTGATCTTTTGGAAGTAGACTTCTAAATCATCTACTAAATTAATCACTCCTCTATAAACAACACCAACATCTATCAAATCTATTTTTCTGGATTTTTGTGATGAGTTTAAGTGACAGAACATGTGCAAATTTAAAAACGACTATAAAATGTTAGGTAGTATGACTTGCTGTTTCTATCCTTAGAACATGGATCCTATGAATAACGATCCAGGTACTGCATGAAATTGCCATGAGTCAGAAGTCTACTCAACTAATCATGTCTATCCACAATACCAACGTATGGTGTTGTAACACATAGAAATTTGTGCTGCATGCCCAAAGGCCATGCTTCTATCACTTTTCCAATCTACCAGTAGCTCCTTCGGATAAAGATGGACAATTTCTTCCTGTGATTTACAACCGTGGAAACTTACTGGAGAGTCACTTATGAGTTGGTTCTAATTATGCAGCAATGAATGGGAACCGCAACAAGGACCATCCCTCAAGTCCTTTGGAGTCTTGGTATTCTATTATTTACTACATTTCCCTTCTATGTGCTCCAAAGAATTTTTAAATCTTTTTGAAGTAGATTGCTAAGTTATACTAGCTTATACGAAATTAATTTGTTCCTTTTTAAACAATTTTGCAGGACTTTTATAAAGATTTAACTCATCTCTTTCCTGCATAATTACTCTACTTTTTCTCCATCTTTGGACATACGGCCAAGAAGGATCAGTCCTGGTGATCATGATTGGAAGGGCAGCGGTACAGAACAAAAGAGGAAGACACAGGATGAGATGGATTGATACAGTAACGGAAATGATGGAGGTAGATGTGTCAGAGATGGTGAGGCCGGCTTAGGATAGGGCAGGGCTATTGTGCATAGGATAGCTATGAGTCATAGTCAGCTCGTTGGCACATAATATTAACTACAACAGTAAGAAGAAGAAAGATTATGTTACTCTCTGCACAAATTATTATGGTAAGTTGCCATTACTGTCAGACTCAAAATAGCTTATATAATTTTGATATTTTGATCCAGCTGTATCTCTCCAAACCTATTCTGTGTCACCCTGGTATTTGCCTCTCATGATCCACACATATATCCTTTCTATTGCTGGAATACATAAGGCCTTTCTTAACTCAATCCAGCTGTCTTCCTAGAAAATTTATTTTTAACTACAGTTGATTTATTCTCTACATTGGTCACTCAATACAATTGTTATCTCTGCTTCTTCTATCACCTATATTATTTTCTTCTTTTTGTCAATGAGTTGGGCTCAACTACTGAACCTCTGTTCTGTAGCCAATGCTGTAAATCACATAGGATGTGGTTTACTGTCTTTTCTCCAGAGGAACCACTGCTGGATTCCAACCACCAGAGAGGCACAGCCTTTGGGTTAACTGCAAAACTTCCCGGTGACTAAGTCTGTTGCTATTATTTTCTCTCCAGGTCCCATCTACAATACAAATAAATGCTCATGAGAACAGCAACTCATTCAGCAAGTTCTGTGTCCTTTGTGCCTTGCATTAATGCTGGAACATTGATTGACACACATAAACATACATACAAATGAAAAATATTTGTTCATAGAAGAGTCAAAATGTTCAAATGCCTAAGAAAAGTGAAAAACTTGGAATAAAGCTCAATACTTGTGTATGAAGAATGTGCAGAACTGAAAGTTATCTAGATAATTTTATTTTTTCATTTTCCCCCTATGTCATTGCTTGTATTTCCCCCCTTTTTAGGGAAACTTGCTCAACATCACTAAGTTTACTGCTTTAGTATTTAGTATTGCTTTTAGAGCTCTAGTCATATGGACCATAAGAAGTTGCTCTGTTAACCCAAAAAGTGGAGACCTTTCTTTAAGTTCAAATCTACCAGTAGCTCGAAGGGAGAAAGATGGAGAAAAGAATTTCTTTCTTGTCTATCCATATGATTTTCAGACTCCCAAAACCCATTGTAAGATTTGCTCTAAGCCATTTCCCATCTAATAGTGATGAGAGACACAGAGAGAAGGAATTGCTTTCAACCAGTTGTGGATTGTAGTCATGTTGAAAAAGGATCTGTCCTCAGTTTTTTCAAGTTTCAACAGCTTAATGTGTTTCTTTTTAAAATGTGTTTTAAATGTTTATTAATATTTTAAATACATTTTCCTTTTTTGGTTTGCTTACAAAGTTTATATACATTGTGTTTCACACTATTCTTCATTCAGATTGCATTTAATACAGTCATACCTATGAATTGTGGTTTAGAAAATTAATCACCATTGGACTTTTTCCATCATTACCCTGTCTTTTGGTCCAGATCCTTTCTTTTTGCTTTTCCCTCTCCCTCTACTCACCAAACTGTGCAGTCCTATGGTTTTTACCCTTGACTATCCTCACTCCTTTGGTCTCCCCTACCTTGAGTTCCTGTACATGTTTTATTTGTTATCCTTCTATTTCTACAGTAATGGTCATATGCAGTATTTTTCCTTACAAGAAGACTGAGTTAGTTTCCTCAGCATAATGCTTTCCAGCCTTTCCCAGTTAGGTAGTATTTTTCAAAAGTGTTGGTCCTGAGTGCTACAAAGTATTCCATTGTGTAAATATAGCACAATTTCTCAATCCATTTGATTGTAGTTGGACATTCGAGCTGTGTCCATGCTTTTGCAGTGGTGAATAATGGTACTATGAACATTGGTGTACAAATCTCCATTTGTGTCTTACTCCTAATTTCCTTGGGATATGAAGACTGAAAGATAACCTAATTACTAAATAAGAAAAATACATGGAAAGACTTTTTACAGAGGAAGACAGTCAGGTTGGCAATAAACATGTGAAAAAATGGTCAAAATCACTGGCAATGAGAGAGATGAAAATTAAAACCACAATGAGATATCATCTTATCCAAGATGATATCTTTGCCTACAGTGGCAAAGTTTAGTAGGGCATCAAGCAATAAATGTTGGGGAGGATGTGGAGAGGTAGGAGCTCTCATACACTGTTGGTGGGGTTATAAAATGGTGCAACCATTCCAGAAGACAGTTTGGAGTTTCCTCAAAATGTTGAACATAGAAACTCCCTATGACCTAGCTATTTCACTACTAGGAATATACCCCAAGGAAATTAAATAAATGATTAAGAATTGCTGAACATAAAATTTCAAAAGGCAGCTCAAAAAGACAAAGAAAAGTATTATAATGTTATGTGCAGAGAGCTGGAACAGGAGAATAAAAAGGGAAGAATTGGCTTTAAATTTCTCAACCTGAGACAACTGAAAAAAAAAATTAAGCCTTGAGTTACAATATTGAAAAATGCTATGGGCAACATAATAAATAACCTAGGAAACATCAAAAGAAGATAGAGGGAATGCACAGTCACTCTACCAAAAAGAACTGACTGACACTGAAAAATTTCAGGAAGTACCAAATGAGCAGTAGCAATGGTAATAAATGTGGAAGTTGAAAGGAGGAAGCTACACTAAAGACATTGGAAAAAAACTAAGGCCTCAGGAATCAATAGGATACCAATTGAATTGTTTTAACATATACAGGCCTGAATGTGCTCACCAGTCTAAACCTGGAAATTTGGGGAATAGCTATCTGGTCAAAGGATTGGAAGAGGTCCATATTTGTTCGTATTCCCAAGAAAGTTGATCTGAAAGAATGTGGAAACTATATAACAATATAATTAATATCACATACAAGCAAAATATTGTTGAAAGTCATTAAAAATGGCTAGAACAATATATGAATAGGAAATTTTCAGAAGTTCAAGCAGGATTTAAAAGAGGCTATAGCACCAGGGATATCATTGCTAATTTCAGACATGTCCTGGCTGAAAGAAAGTAAGGCATACTAGAAGAATGCCTATTTTTGGTTTATTGACTATGCTAAAAATTTTGTTGTATGGATTATAACAAGTTATGACTAATATAGAGAAGAATGGAAATCCAGAACACTTAATTGTGCTCATGCAAAACCTATACTTAGACCAAGAGACTGTTGTGCAAACAGGGCAAGGAAACACTACATGGTTTAAAAAGAAGGGAGTGTGTCAGGGTTATATTTTCTCTCCATATCTATTCAATCTGTATGCTGAGCCTCTACGAAGAAGAAAGTAGGATCAAGATCAGGGGAAGACTCATCAGTAGCTTGTGAATGTGAGAAAGACTTGAAGCACTTGCTGCAGAAGATCAAAGAATACAGCCTTCAATACAGATCGCATTTCTGTGTAAAGAAAACAAAGTTTTACCACTGTTGTTGTTGAACCTATTGTTGTTGTTGTTATGTGCCATCGAGTCGCTTGCGACTCATAGTGACCCTATGTACAAGAGCCCTAAACGCCACTGTATCCTGTGCCAACTTCGCCATCTCAAACACACTTTTTCCCACCATTCCACTCACAGAATCGATCCATCTCATCAAGGGTCTTCCTCTCCTGGGCCGTCCCTCCACTCTCCCAAACATGATGTCCCTCTCCAAGGACAAGTCCCTCCTTTCAACATGCCCAAAGTATGTCAGACAAAGCTTCAGAATCCTTGACTCCAAGGAGCACTCTGGCTTCACCCTCTCCAGGACAAACCTGTTTGTTCTCCTAGCACTCCATGGTATATTTAACACTCTTCTCCAGCACCACAGCTCAAAGGTATCAATTCTCTTTCTATCATCCCTAATCACTGTCCAACTCCCTGATGCATAGCACGTAATTGCGAAGACTATAGCCTGGATCAGGTGCACATTAGTCTCCAGCCTGACATCGTTGCTCTTCAAGTACTCTTGAGACATCCCTCATAGCTGATTTTCCCAATGCAATTCATATCCTGATTCCCTGGCTGCTGTTACCAAGAGTGTTGACTGTGGAGGTAAATAAACTAAAACTGTTAACTCTCTCAATCTCTTCACCATCCATAATGATGCTGCCAGTTGGCTCAGTGGTGAGAGTCTTTGTTTTCTTGATGTTGAGCTTCAATCCATACTGAAGACTGCAGTCCTTGGCCTTCTGCAGCAAGCGCTTCAAGTACTCCTCAGTTTCAGCAAGCAGGGTTGTGTCATCTGCATAATGCAGGTTGTTGATGATTCTTCCACCAATACTGATGCCACATTTCTCCTCATACAGCCCAGCATCTCAGATGATCTGTTCTGCATACAGATTGAAAAGGTATGGAGACAAAATATATCCCTTCTTGATTTTGAACCATGCAATGTCTCCTTGCTCTGTTCTGACAACTGCCTCTTGGTCCAAGTATAGGTTTTGCATTAGCACAATCAAATGTTCTAGGTTTCCCATTCTTCTCAGAGCCAGCTATAGTTTGTTGTGAGCCACACGGTCAAAAGCCTTCGCATAGTCAATGAAGCACAGATAGACTTCTTCTTCTGGTATTTTCTGCTTTCTGCCAAGATCCATCTAACATTAAGTATAATATCCCTAGTACCAAGACCTCTTCTAAATCCAGCCTGCACATGTGACAGTTCTCTGTTGACATATTGTTCTAAACATTTTTGGATAATTTTCAGCAGAATCTTGCTTGCATTTGATATTAATGATATTGTTTGATAATTTCCGCACTCTATTGGGTCACCTTTCTTTGGAATGGGAACAAATGGCGATCTTTTCCAGTCAGTTGGCATAACTTAGTGAGCACATCCAGGGCAGCGTCTGTTTGTTGAAATAAATCAATTGGTATGCTGTCAACTCCTGGAGCTTTGTTTTATGCCAATTTCTTCAGAGCAACTAGAACTTCCTCTGTCATCACCCCAGGCTCTTGGTCATATATTATTTCATGAAATTCTTCTGTGTCAGACAATTCCTTATGATACAGTGACTCTGTATACTCCTTCCATCTTCTTTTGATACTTCCTGGATCATTTCTCATTCTAGGTAACATAACAATAGACATAGAAAAGGTTGAAACTGGCAACAACTTCATCTTACTTGCATCTATAATCAACACTCTTGCTATAACAGTCATGAAATCAGGAGATGTATTATAATGGAAAAGTCTGCAGTTAAAGCCTTCTCCAAATTATTGAGGAGTAATGATATCAGTTTGAGGACTAAGATACATCTGACTCAAGTCATTATCTTTCTGATTGCTTCCTATGCATCTGAGATCTAGACATGTATATATTGTAGATTTCTCTCCTCTTACAACTATCTTACTAATAACTACATTTGTGAAAACATGTAAGCCAGCTACTTCATGCCTTGTACAATTTTATGTAGCCAATTTCCATAGCAAACCATTATTCTGAAGTAGCAAGCATGCTTCTTTTCTTGAAGAGTCCTCTGCTCAACTTGAAAACTCTGAGTATCTGCATCCACAAGCAAAGTACAGTCCAGAAAAAACCATGCCGTTGCAGCACATACCATCTTCTCTTCATCTGGTTGGTTTCTTGTCAACTCTTCTCCACCCATCTGCGGCTAAGTTCAACCAGGCATCAGCCACAAAGTCAGTAGTTCACACTCTCTCCCTGAATTCCAGACCCATTGGTCCCTTCACTCAGCCCTATCTCCTACATGGGACCAAGTTAACAATCCAGGGTTCCTTGTGACTCCTGATCCTCAAGCCAACATCTCTTTCATGCTTATCCATACATCTGTGCATGCTAGTGGACAGCACTGAAAGAACACATTCAGGCTCAGTCAATTTATCCATTGGTGTGTTCCTTCCAGTAGAACTGGATCCTTTGGATCCAGGTGATCTTTCTGAGCTCCTCTAACCTCAGCTCCAGGAAGTAGACTCTGATGAAAATAAACTTAACCTCACCTCAGAAGCCAAACAGCTTGTTATAGCATTAAAAATATAGCCTCTTCCTTTTCTTGTTTTCTTCTTTCTTTACCTGCCTGCTCTTATTTCAAATGTGAATCTCTTCAATCAAGGTCGATTTACAAATCCATTCAAATGTAGATCTTCTCATCATACTGGGTGAGACTTAATCTTTCCCTTTGATGAAGCCCCAACACCCACTACTGGACTTTTAACAAGATTATATGCAGAACAGATCTCCCCACTTATCCAATCAAGTACTGGCCAAAGGCAGATTTACATGCTTTCTAAAGCTGTAATACCCAGTGTTCACTTAGATCATACATTTTTTATATCCCCCTCTATTTTTATAGATTGATTTGCACATAACCACCCCTACACTCTATCCATGCACATTGTGCCCCACACATTCCCTCATACACATTGTACTTCATACAATTAATGGCGACCTATCCACATCTGTTACCACAGTCTTCCAAAGTCACCATTAAACGTTATCCCTACTCTACCTCCCTCCCCAACCAAGCTCCACCATCCCAGTGATCATCTCTCCTTCTTCTTTTTCACCCTTTCCTCTCTCCCCATTTTTGTTTTCATACCATAAATAATTTACATTTTGTTTACTTTATATACTTTATGTTTTATAGTGTCTTTAATTTACAATATGTTTAATATAATTATTTATATACATTCCATTTACATAATTAGTTTACATTGATCAGTGCCTATTAGTACATCATCTTTTCAAGTCTCCATTGAATCTTTCCTATTCTTTTACTTCCTCCCCCAATCCACCCATTAAACTCTACTATTTTAGTGATTTCCAACATTTCCCTTTTTTCTTCTTTCTTCCTTTCTCCTTCTTCCTATGGACATTTCAACAGCTTTATTTTTGAAAGTAAATCACCAATCCTTTCTTCAAAGTTTCTTCAGAGTGGTCTCAAGTGTCCAAGCATTCAATTAGAAAGTGTGATAAATGTTTGTCCTGCCAAGAAATATCATTTATAAAGAATTTACTAAATTTTTCTCCTCATTCTCTTAAATTAATAGTTTAAATGTCAACTTTCCATGTTATTAGTGTGTGAGGATGAGAGTTAAGCACTATCTTTGAGGTTATTAACTGCTTACTTTAGACAAGTCAAGTAACATCTGCAAACTTCATTTTTATTCCCTGTAATTGACGAGGATTCATTTGCTATGATTAGTCTATTCATAGACTGGAGTGAGAGCAACATAAGTCAATACCTTAGAATTATGGTGTCAAACACAGAGTTGGAGCTAGATGGATAGAAGTCATATGCTTAGCACATATGTATCTATTGAAACTCAAGCTTTAATCTGAGTACTCAAATGCCTAGAATTATGGTTCCCCTAGTAGTTAAATGTACTTCTTCTCTCTTACTGCATTGGCTCATGTTCCACAACTCTGAGCATTAATGATCTTCCTCCTCTTTGCTTTTCTACATTCTTGCCTCCTTAAATACTCATCCCAAAGTCTTTACTCTGAAGCCACACTGAGACCACATTTAGGGAAATTGCCTAAGGCAAGGAGGGCAATAGATTTTGACCAATTAGAAATGGGGGTGGGAGAGCTTTATCAGTAACTATTCATTTCATGATAGACTCAGTGAAAGGGAGTGCTTCTGTGTATGCTTTTACCACATTCCTCCTCATAGAGCCCAGCCTCCCGAATTATCTGCACGTAGATTGAAAAGATATGGCGACAGAAAGCATCCCTATACACTTATTCCTTGATTTTGAACCATGCAATGCTTCCTTGCTCTGTTTGGAGGACTTCTTCCTGGTCTGAGAATAGGGTTTGTATTAGCATAATCAAGTGCTCAGGGATTCCTGTTCTCCTTAAAGTTAGCCAAAATTTGTTGTGGTTCACACCACAGTCAGATGCCTTTGCATAATCAATGAAAGACATACAGACATTTTTCTATTATTTTTTTTCTTTATGCCAAGATCCATCTGATATTAGCAGTATTTTTTCTAGTTCTATGACCTTTTCTAAATCCAGCTTGAATTTCTGATAATTCTCTGTTGATGTAGTTTTTTATAATCTTCAGCAGAATTTTGATTGTGTGTGATATTAGTGATAGCATTCAATAATTTCCACACTATGTCAGGCTTTATGTGAGGAAGGAATGAGGCATCAGGATTGGAGGAAGATTCACCACCAACCTACCTTTTGCAGGTGACACAACCTTGCTTACTGAAACTGAGGAGAAGCTGAAGTGCTTACTGCAGAAGGTCAAAGACTGTAGTCTTCAATATGGAATTCTCAACATCAAGAAGACAAAGATTCTCACTACTGGGCCAATGGGAAGCACCATGATAGATGGACAAGAATAAAGAAGAACAATTGTTAATAATTACAACTTGCTAGTTGTACACTAGTTAGTACTATTGGCACCAGCAGTGAGGAAATCAAAAGAAAAATGTCACTGGGAAAATCTGCTGTCAAGGACCTCTCCAGAGTACTGAGAAGCAACGATGTCAGTCTATAGACTAAGGTGTGCTTGGTCTAGTCCAGGGTCTTCACAATTACTTCCTATGCATCAGAGGGCTTGTCAATGACTAACGATGACAGGAAAAGAATCAATGCCCTTGATTTGTGGTGCTGGAGAAGAGTGTTGATCATGCCATGGACTTCAAGGCGAACAAATAATTTTGTCCTAGAGAGGGTGAAACTAGCCTGTTTCCTGGAGGCAAGTTGTTTGAAGCTACATCTCACATACTTTGGGCACATGGCCAGTCTTTGGAAGAGTGCATGGACAATGCAGCAGAAGACTCAGGATGAGATGGATTAAACACTTAATTGTACTATGCAAAACCTATTTGACTATGTAGATCATAACAAACTATGGCTGACTCTGAGAAGAATGGGAATCCCAGAACACTTGATCGTTCTAATGTGAAACTTATACTTGGACCAGGAGGCAGTCGTCAGAAAAGAGCAAGGGAACAATGCATGGTTCAAAATTGGGAAGGGCGTATGCCGGGGATGCATCCTATCTCCATACTTTTTCAACCTATATGCAGAACAGATTATCCGGGAGGCTGGGCTCTATGAGGAGAAATGTGGGGTCAAGATTGGTGGACGATTTATCAACAATCTGCTTTATGCAGGTGACACAACCCTGCTTGCTGAAACTGAGGAGGACCTGAAGCGCTTGCTGCAGAGTTTCAAGGACTGCAACCTCCAATATGGATTGAGGCTCAATGTCAAGAAGACAAAGATTCTCACCACTGGACCAATTGGCAGCATCGGGATGGATGGTGAAGAGATTGAGATTGTACACAGCTTTAGTTTGCTTGGCTCCACAGTCAACACTTGTCACCAGTAGTCAAGAAATTAAAAGACATATGTTGAAGTCTGCTGTTAGGGACCTTTCCAAAGTTCTGAAGAGCAATGTTGTCTTTCTGGAGACTCAGGTGCATCTGATACAGGCCATGGTCTTTGTAATCACTTGTTATCCATCAGAGAGTTGTACAGTGGCTAGGGAGGATAGAAGGAGAATTGATGCCTTTGAGCTGTGGTGCTGGAGAAGAGTATTGAGGGTACCATGGACTGCTAGGAAAACAAACAGATTCATCCTGAAAAGGGTTAAAACAGGCAGCTCCTTGGAGGCAAGGATTCTGAGGCTCCGTCTAACACACTTTGGACATGCTGTAAGGAGGGACCGGTCCTTGGAGAAGGACATCATGGTTGGTAGGGTAGAGGGACAATGCAGGAGGGGAAGGCCCTCTAGGAGGTGGGTTGATTCAGTGACTGGGGTAATCAGGAAGGGTGTATCGGAGACAGTGTGATTGGCACAGGACAGAGCAGAGTTTAGGGTTCTTGTACATAGGATCACTACGAGTCTCAAGCGACTCGATGACACATAACAACAATAACAACTTATGTAAATGGTTCTTTTTCTTTCTCCATTTTCTTTGATTTTTATCATCATCTTCAGAATCTGAAGAACTCCTGGAAGAATCGGTGTTTGATGAAGAAGATGAATATCTACCAGATTTCTTCTTTCCCTTTTTCTTTCTCTGTCTTTTTTTTTATGAGCTCTCATTTCCACTTAATAGTTTCTTCTTGTTTTTCTAGTTTTTTTTCTTCGAGTTCTCATTCATTTTTTTTCCTTCAAAGTCAGCCAATTGCTTGCAGCCTTTCTTTTATCCCCTAGTTGTTTTTTTACTTCTTCCCAGGTGGGTATTGGTATTCAATTACTCTTGTATCATTGGTCCTGAAGACTGAATTGGGCCCCTTGATCTGGCCATTTCTATTGTGTTCAGATAGGTCATCTTATTGTCCCCCTTCCCCATGATACCAGAGGGCTTGAAGAGTGCACTGGGACATGTCAAGAGAGATCAGGCCAGAGTCCAGATTGTTAATTGTCATGTCTATCTATCTATCTATCTATCTATCTATCTATCTATCTATCTATCATCTATCTATCATGTTCTATCTTAATTATGCATTCATTTCAGACACTCCTTCCCTTCATCTATTCCAGTGTAGCTATCTATGTTCATTATCTAGCCAATCTTTTCCTGTTCTCCCCTCTACACCCCTATGTCAGGCCCATTTTATAAGAGCAGTGTTATGCAGTATTTGTCCATGTGTGGTTGAAGTATTTCACTTAACATGTCTTCCATATTCACTCATACTGTGTAAGGTTTTACAAATTTATTGTTTTTCAATGCTGCATAATATCCTATTGTGTTAATGAACCAGAGTTTGTCTATCCATTTGATTGTTGATGGGTAGTTGGGCTGCTTCCATCTCTTCACTATTATTTAATACAGCAATAAATATGGGTGTGCGTACATCTTTTTTGAGTCTAGTCGCTGGTTTCTTTAGGGTATATTCTTTGGAGTAGGATAGCTATGTCGATTGATAGTTCTATTTCCAACTTTTTGAAAAATAGCCAGACCATCTCCCATAATGGTTGTACCATTTTAGATTCCCAACAGCCATAAATAAAAGTTCCAATCTCTCCACAACATTGCCAGCATTTGTTGTTTGTTGCTGTGTTGAACTTCACTATTTATTGTTGAGTTTTTTATTTGTTTGTTTTTATTTTTTTATAGCATACTATTTTCATTTATTTTCCCCCATTCATTCATTGTTGCACATTTTCCTCCCTGTTCACTCCTCCCCCAGTTCATTTTTCTTTTTGAAAAAAAAAAAAAATTCTTTCATTATTATACAATCCCCTGCCGAGTCCAAAGTCCACTTTACTATGCATTTCTTTTATGTAATATTGTTATTAAAATAATACCTAATTCTATATTCCTTTTAAACAGTTCTCTTCCTCATCTGTTTCAATGCAGAATGCTATTATTGTTGAAGTTAAATGATATCTCATGGTTGTGTTGATTTGCATCTCTCTGATAGCTAAGAAAGAATATGATAGAGGAATGGGACCTTTAAAAAATCAAATGTCTATGCACATCAAAAAACTTCTTTATTCTTTATCAGAGTAGAAAGGAAAGCCAAAAACTTGGAAAATGCCTAACAATTACATAGCTGATAAGAGACTTGTCTCTAAAATTTATAGAATACTCCAACACCTCAACTAGAAAAGGGTAATAACTCAATTGTAAAATTGGCCTAAGATATGAATAGATACTTCAACAAAGAAGAAATTCACCTGGTCAACAAATAAATGAAGAAAAATTCAAAATCCCTATAAATTAGGATGTTAGTTGTTTTATTTGAAGAATGGCTCTCTTAAAATCTTTCATTTCCTTGAACTAGCTGTAGGTATGTGTAACTTTTTCTCTCACTATTTACCAAGGAGATTATAAGAATGTCACATTTACTCTTGCATTTTATATCTGCCTACTATTTTTAAGCCCTCTGCCCTGTGGGCTCTCAGTACATGTTAATTAAATGACTGGCATCTGTTTGAATGTCTTAAAGAACACCAGGAATCTTTAGTTATTCTAGACTGAAAGAGTCACATCTTTCTAAAGAATAAGCTGCATGAGAGAATTTTGCAAGTCATGCTCATTGTCAGATCACTTCTAGGTGTACAGTTTAGAAGCTGCTTTGGATGAGTTGTCTCATCATTTTTGTAATTCATAATTCTTGGTTCAAATTTTTTTTTAAAAAATGTAGTGATTAGTATGGAAACCTCAGTCTTTGAGATAACTTAGAATGCACTCTCACATTTAGTTTAGCAATTTTTTACAATCTTACATTCACCTATATGAATATGATTTTTTTATATTACACAGCCAAATGTTGTAAAATATACACAATGGATGGGAATTTAAAAAGTTGAGAAAAGTTATAAATAATCAGGCTAATTATATGTGTGAAAAGATAAAATAATGTTATATTTAGATAGTAGTATTTCCTGTTTGCATTTTTTAGGTCTATAAGACAAGCATATTTTAAGTGAGTAGCTAGTAGAATAAACGTTGTTGTTGTCAGGTGCCATCAAGTCAAGTACGCCTCATAGTGACCCTATGACCCAAAGAACTGAAACCAGTCCTGTGCTGTGCCATCCTTACACTTCCTGACACACAAAGAGCCCATTGCAGCAGTCACCTTGCCAGTACACCTGGTAAGGGTCTTCCTTTCCTTTGCCGTCCCTCCACCCTTCCCAATATCATGTCCTTCTCCAAGGACTAGCACCTTCTAGCAATATGTCGAAAGTATGTTAAGCAAAGTCTCATCAATCTTACCTCCAAAGACACTCTGGGTCTGTCCTCTCCAAGACATATGTATTCATTTTCTTGGCCATCTATGGAATGTTCAGTGCTCTTCTCCAACACCACAACTCAAACATATCAATTCTTTAACTGTCATCTTCGTTCATTGTCTGAGTCTCAGATTCATAGCTAATAATCAGAAAGACTATGGCCTGAATAGATGCATCTTAGTCCTCAATCTGACATTAATAGTTGTCAATAATTTAAAAGGGTTCCTAACTGCAGATTTTCCCATTGCAATGTGAACATGCATTGACTGAATATACAATCAAGATGCACTAATAATAATTGGTGACTGGAATGTAGAAGTGGGAAACAATGAATAAAGAACAGCAGTTGGAAAATATGGGCTTGGTGATAGAAATTTGGCTGGAAATAGAATGACTGAATTTTGTATTTACAATAATTTATTCATTGCACATACTTTTCCTATAAGACACAAAAGACCACTTTACATGTGAATTTCACCCAATGTGCTGCTTAGGAATCAGATTGACTACATTTGTGGAAGAAATAATTGGAGACGCTCAATAACAGCAGTCAGAACTAGGCCAGGGCCGACTAAGGGTCAGATCATCAATTACTCATATAAAAGTTCAAATAGAGGCCTGAAGAAAATTAAAATAATCTACAGAAACCAAGATATGATCTTGAATAAATTCCATCGGAATTTCATGATAATCTTAAGAATAGGTTTGAGGCATTGAACACCAAGGTAGAAGACCAGATGAGTTGTGGGATCATATCTAGGATATCATCGATGAAGAAAACAAAAGGTTATGACAAAAACAGGGCAAAGAAAAAACTGAAATGGATGTCAGAAGAGACTCTAAAAATTGCACAGGAAGAATGAATATTACATTAAAAAAATTATACCTTGTCTAGTTTTATTTTATTTTTGCAAATATGAACAACATACACACATACATATCTCCAGTAATGAATTGTTGTTGTTTACCATTGAATCAGAACTGATCCTTAACTGACTCTCTTGTGAACTTGTAGAGGCAGTTAATCACACCAGAGATTACCCAACTTTCTCACGTGAAGAAACTAGTAAATTCAAATGAAATCCCATTTATTGGTAGTGCAATTCCTTACCATAAAGCCACCAGAGCTCCTTAGTAGTAAAGTATTTCATCGCAAACCTGAAGGCATGTGAGAGGATTCAAATCCCGCACAATATCTCAGTGGGAGAAAATGGGCAGTCTCCTCCTATAGGATTAACTACCTATGAAAACCCACTGGAGGATTAACTATGAGTAGGTTCTGACTTGACAGAACAATAGTGAACAATAGTGAATTTCTTTAAGAAAGTTTTTCTCTGTATATTACCTCTTCATCATATTCTACAGCACTGAATTATATATATATATTACTGCATGAAAAACACTTTGTTCTTTATTTAAACCTTCCCTGAGGTTGAGTGTTTTTATATTATTTATGTGAACTCTTTATGATTTAGATTATAAAGACAGTCTTTGGAATTAAAATCTGTTAAACAATGTAATGTTTAACAGAGCAAAGTAAAAAGGAGGAGGAGGAAGAAGAAAAGGAGAAAGAGGAGGAGGAGAAGAAGAACTACTTAAGGGTTAACGGTACTAAGGAGTAATCTATTCCTTTTATTACCAACAAGAGAGAATACTCAAGTTCATCTTGTCCAGTGAAACGTCCGTTTAACCTCTTTATAGCTGTAGATTGAACAGTAGTCACTTGTGTCTTCAAAACAGCTTTGCAATATGTCTTTGTGTCTCTTTAATTTTTATATCTTGAATCTGACCTGATCTTGTTTTTTGAAGGAATATGACAGAAATAACCATCTACAACTTCTAAGGCTAGATCTTAAGAGGTCATGCAGCTTTCAGCTTTGGTCACTTAGAATGTCAGAGATAATCCTGCAAAGAGGACAAACAAGTTTCTTGAGGTTGAAAAGGCATAAAGTGTGTGACAAAGGCTAGCATGATGGGCAGGTATGTGAGGTATGGTTCTTAGGCAACCCAGCAGACCCTGAAACTGAATGTAGACACAGAAATGACCCAAAAACTAATACACTGGTGAAAAAAAACAAGAAATTATTTTCATTGCGAGCCATCAAATTTGGGGTAGATTGTTCTAAGGCAGTAATTAACTACTTCAGAAATTTACTCAGAATTATTAGTCCAAAATCCATTCAGCTGCCACAAAATTCCACACTTTATGAACAGTTGTTTTAGGTGCCATCTAGTCAACTAAGACTAGCAACCCAAAAGAACAATAGGAACTTGTCCTATTCTGCACTGTCTTGGTGATCTCCCATTTACCCATTGTTACGATCTATCTCCTTGAGAGTCATACCTTCTTTTGACAACCTTCTATTCCCCCCCCCATTATTGTCCTTTTCTGAACATTAGCTGGCAATTATTACTGCTTTTATAGCACCATTTTTGTTTTTTAAAGGCAAATGTCAAGGCTCAGTGAGATGTGTGTGTGTGTGTGTGTG
>NW_006399851.1:1143919-1145990 GCF_000299155.1 Elephantulus edwardii
GAGAGAGAGAGAGAGAGAGAGAAAGAGAGACAGAAGAAAGAAAAAGAGAATGACCATGCTTCATGCTTACAATCATGTCCACTTATGTGGTAAATCTAGATAATGTGAGTCATGTTGGGTTTAGAAAACCTAGATAGAGTTTTATCTGGTGACAAAAATTGTGTCTTCTTCTCAAGGAATGAAGGCAGCAAATATTCTTCATATCCAGTTAAATAGATTCTTTAATGGAAGTTCTTACTTTCTAAAATATTTTCCTATGTGCCAAGGATCTTGGCCCCACTTAATAAGTGGAATTGCAGCAAGAGAGATGAAGACTTGAAACACATATACTTGCAACATTCACTTTCTATAAAAGGTGAAGTCCATTTACACTCCTCATTTAGCTGAATGAGAATGAGTCATTTGCTTAATGGATAATTTTAACTTGTTTTCTAACAAGTGGATTAGAGTAATTGAAGAATTTCAAGGCATGCAGAATATATGTTGTTGAGCTTAGAAAAGAAACCAGAGCTGATCTTTTAGCAATTTAAAATGGAAAAGTCCTACCTGTCAAACTATCAATAAGGCTTCATTATTAAGCAACACTCTAATGGACTAGCTTCAGTGGCTGACATGATGCAGACATTTAAAAATGCTGCATCAAGAATGCAGGCTATCCTGACAGACCTCACACTGTTATTCCACTTTGTTAAATAGAAGTTGATTTTATGTTTAGCTGTGCATGGAGTGTACAGATGAAACAAATCACTCCCATAAGCTCAACAAGATGAATAGTTGCTGTTGAAAACTACCTAGGAACTGGATGCAAGATTAATATGCAGTCCCAAGTTCCACTTCTCACAATTTTTATTGATTATGTGAAAAAGTACTAAAATTCGTGATTGCTTAGGTGAGTTACATTCAAACTCTGGCATAGCTATGTTGTTATTGTTATGCACCATTGAGTTGGAACCAACTCATAGCTGACCCTCTAGTGGATTTTCAGAGGCAGTAAATCACACAGAAGGAAATTGCCTGTCTTACCCTCTCAGAGCAGCTGGTGGATTCTAACCATACGCTTTTAGGTTGGCAGCACAACTTCTCACCTCTAAGCCGCCAGAGCTCCCTAGTGCATGCCTATAGTATATGTAATTTCTCTGAAATATGCCATTTGTTTACAGGTAGAACTTTTCATTTGGGACAACTTACAGTGAATTTTGTGAGGAGAACAAAGCCCTTCGGACGGTCCATGTGGCCACAGTGTGCCCTGGTTCCCAGGCTCGCTTCATTGCTTTCTTTGCTTTCTGTCAAATTTCCTTTTTTATGAGAATGTTCAAAAGGCCTCGCCTGCTGTGGTCCAAATACCAGGACATATTTGGTGTTTGTTTTATTCCCATTCCTAAACTCCACAAAAGATTGGATGTTGATGTATCTTAGAAAAAAATCTACTAATATCTGAATGGCATTCCAGTTAATTTGACACAACATTCCATTTTTCACTGGAAGAAAGAAAAGGCTGTTAAAGTTTGCCTTTAATTATTTTAGTTCATAGTTTGGAGTTAGAGTATAGTTGAATAAGGGAGGATGTTTTTCAACTTTGTTTTGGGACATATATTCTAGCTTTTCTACTACTCAGTAATTTTAGAAAACAGATGTGTACACTTTAATTAGTTTGTTGTTGATAATGGCCATCCCAGCAAGTAATTTCTGATTCATGGTGATGCATAGGCAACCCTATAGGATTTTCTTGGATCTTTATTGTAACAAATATTTTTAATGTTGTTTTATATCATCAAGTTGGAATCAACTTATAGCTGACCCTCTAATGTGTTTTCAGAGACAGTAAATCACATGGAAGGGAATTATCTGTTTTTATCCTGAAGAGCAGCCAGTGAATTGAAACTGCATGCCTTTGTGTTGGCTGTTCAACTTCTTACCGTTAGGCTAAAAGAGGTCCCTCTATGCTTGTTATTGCTGTCTACTGAAATTCTTTGTGTATTTTGTTGAAATATTAAAATATGAATTTTTTAGTCTACGATAATGTTTCACTAATGACCTTTTATTCTTCCTCATGAGTTGATCAGAAAACTTA
>NW_006399851.1:1146310-1147963 GCF_000299155.1 Elephantulus edwardii
GAAGTCCATGGTATCCTCAATACTATTCTCCAACACCAAATCTCAAAGGCATTAATTCTCCTTCTATCCTCCCTGGTCATTGTCCAACTCTCTGATGTATAACAAATGATTTCAAAGACCATGGTCTTTATCAGATGCATCTTATTCTCCAGAGAGACACCATTGCTCTTCAGTATTTTAGAGAGGTTTATAACAGCAGATTTTCCCATTGCAGTACATCTTTTAATTTCCTGGCGGCTGGTGCCAAGAGTGTTGATTGTGGAACCAAGCAGACTAAAGCTGTGAACAATCTCAATCTCTTCACCAACCATCCTGAAGCTGCCGATTGGTCCAGTGGTGAGAACCTTTGTCTTCTTGACATTGAGCCTCAATCCATATTGGAGGCTGCAGTCCTTGACCCTCTGCAGCAAACACTTCCGGTCCTTCTCAGTTTCAGAAAGCAGGGTTGTGTCACCTACATAAAGCAGATTTTTTATAGATCTTCCACCAATCCTGATGCAGCATTTCTCCTCATAGAGCCCAGCCTCCTGGATAATCTGTTCTGCATTCAGGTTGAAAAGGTATGGAGACAGGAGACATACCTGGGGTACTCCCTTCCCACTTTTTGAACCATGCAGTGTTTCCTTTTGGTCCAAGTAGAGGTTTCACTTTAGCACGATCAAGCATTCTGGAATTCCCATTCTTCTCAGAGTCAGCCACAGGTTGTTATGATCCACACAGTCAAACTCCTTTGCATAATCAATGAAGCACAGATAGACATTCCTCTGGTACTCCCTGCTTTCAGCCAAGACCCATATAACATTAGCTACAATATCCCTAGTACCACGACCCCTTCTATACCCAGCCTGGACTTCTGGCAGTTCTCTTGTGATGTGCTGCAGTTCTCTTGTGATGTGCTGTTCTAGCCATTATTGGATAATCTTCAGCAGAATCTTGCTTGCATGTAAAATCAATGATATCATTATATAGTTTCCACACTCTGTTGGGTCACCTTTCTTTGGAATGGGAACAAATATAGATCTCTTCCAGTATATGTTTATATATTCATCAACAACCTGCATTATGCAGATGTTTCAACTCTGCTTCCTGAACAGAGGAGGACATGAAGCACTTGTTGCAGAAGTTCAAGGACTTCAGCCTTCAATTTAGATTGAAGCTCAATATCAAGAAAACAAGAATTCTCACCACTGAGCTGATTGGCAGCATCATTATGGATGGTAAAGAGATGGAGTTGTTAACAGTTTTAGTTTGCTTGGTTCCACAATCAACACTCTTGGTACTAGCAGCCAGGAAATCAAGAGACAAATTGCAATGGGAAAGTCAGCTGTCAAAGAACTTTCCAGAGTAATGAAGAGCAATAACATCAGGCTAGAGATCATGCTTGATCTGGACCATAGTCTTCACAATTGTAGTCTATGCATCAGAAAGCTGGACAGTGACTAGGGATGATAGAAAGAGAATTGAGCTGTGGTGCTGGAGAAGAATGTTGAATATACCATGGACTGCTAGGAGAACAAACAGGTTTGTCCTGGAGAAGGTGAAACCGAGCTTCTTGTTGGAGGAAAGGATTCTGAAGCTTCATCTGACATACTTTGGGATGTTGCAAGGAGGGACCAGTCCTTGGAGAGAGACATCATGTTTGGAAGGGTGAAG
>NW_006399851.1:1148063-1149665 GCF_000299155.1 Elephantulus edwardii
AATTTTCCTACATTCATGGTTCTCACATTCCATGTCCCAATCACCAGTGTCTGCTTACAACTGTTCCTCTTCCTTTGTATTTCCATGCTTGAAAACTCTACCTCCTTTGCCATCTCTGTTATCTAAATGTAATGTACAACATTTAGTGTAACAATGTTTATGTACTTATAGTATTAAGTCTGAAGTCTAAACCATTTCTTTGAGTCAAATGTATATTATTCATAAAGCAAATTCTTTGTATATTTCACAATTTTATTTGTATTTTTCACTTAAAAATATTGAGATGTATTGATTATCACTCACTCATTACCACTGAGTAAGACCTATTCACACCTGACCCTCTGTGTCTAGCTCTTTGCACATTTAGTCATAATCCTTTGATTTTTCTACTTGGGCTTCCCTTTGAAATTTTCTGTTTATCTATGTTACTTCAGCAGTTTCTTCTCTTAGTTTTGTCCTCTCAAGTTTCTGTAGCAAGTTTCAGAGTCTCTTTTGATACCATTCTGTTTTCCCCCTGCAATTATAGTGATCCTTTGCGTTTTCAGTGGATGATATCCTTAATAGCCTGCCTCAACTCATACAATCTTTACTGTTCAGTGCATCAAATCTATTCTAGATAAATTTTTTTAAATTTAGTTAAGATAGACTTACAGTCATATTATGGTTTTCTTGTACTTGCCTTAACTTTCTTGAACTTCACTTTGAACTTACACGTTAGTAAATGATGATGTGTTCCATAGTCAGCGTCTAGTCTTTTTTTTAGGGGGGGAGGTTAGTTATGACAGATTTGGATGCTATTTAGGTTTGTTTATTTAATTAGATATTTAGGTTTCCTAAAAAAGCATGCCTCTGGAAACTCTATGAACTTTGATAAATGCCCATAGTTGTAGAGCAGCTTCAGGACTTTTGTTCAGAGGGTTGCTATGAGTCGTACTCAACTTGAAGGCAATAAACAACAACAACATTGATGTTCAGCTTCTCACGGACTTTTTTCACAGATGTTGTTTATATCATTTATGTTGTTTCAATTACTATTTGTAATGAAAAAATAAATCACTGATTGTACAATATACTACCATGTTATCTCCACTCTCATTTTTGTCTCAAGAACATATTATCCAGCAACCAGCTGAGGTAGCAAAGCAAATTTGAAAATAAGTAATATTTTCATTGATAATGAGCTCTGAGAATGATCTAATACAATTTCAAGTAACATGTAAAGGAAGTATTAACAAGTATATTGATTTTGTTTATCCATCATTTACCTCCTATGCTTTTAAAGAGTATTTTGTGTCTTCTTGTATGTAAGTCAAATAAGGTATATATTTGACATACTGCTCTTGCTCTCTCTAAAAGAGAAATTACATCTATGTGGATAGTTATTTGGAGAATTCTGAGACTTCTTCATAAGAGGTTGTGATACTGTTGTTAGCTTAAGTGTATTGCTCTGAGCCAACCGTAAGGGATATGCTGTTCTATGCTGTCAGGTTGAGATGATAATCTAATGACACACATTGGGTCTTCCAAACAATACACACCTTTATTTTGTCAAAAATAGTGCAGATATGAAAGAGGCACTTTCCTGACAGTATTTTAAACCCA
>NW_006399851.1:1149765-1152258 GCF_000299155.1 Elephantulus edwardii
ATATACATATACATATACATATACATATACATATACATATACATATACATATACATATACATATGCATATACAAATACATATACATGTTAGTTTTGCTGTTGATTGCTTCAGAGTTGAGCACAACTAATTGCGACTCTATGAACAAAAGGCTTGAAGCCTCTCTACAACTATCATCATTTATCAAAGTTCATAGGGTTTCCAGAGGAATGTTATTTAGGAAGTAGATATATTTATACTATATTTTCCCCACTTTATCAAAATGTGGCTACATTAATAAAGTCTCAAGACAATATACATTGATTTCCTTCACTTTTATATATACCAAGATTTAAATATATTTTAGAATTTAAAAAATAATATCTATAGCAACCTTTCATCAGATTTCTTTGACTGTGAATATTAATGAGAGACTGTCCATTTTTCTCTTCCACAATGCTTGAAGAATTTTAAGTTAACATCTCAGTCAGCATACTCATATATTATGCACTATGCACTGGTATTAATTACTTTCAGCGAAGATCCATCTGACATGAGCAATGATATCCCTGGTGCCACTTCCTCTTCTAAATCACACTTGAACTTCTGGCAATTCCCTATTTATGTACTGTTTCAGACATTTTTTAATGACTTTCATCAATATTTTGCTAGCATGGTTTATCAATGATTGTATTCGATGATTTCCATATTCAGTTGGATCACCCTTCTCTTGAATAGGAAAAAATATAGACTCCTTCCAATCCATTGACCAGACAGGTGTCCTTCAAATTTCCTGATATAGACTGATGTGTGCATCCAAGGCTGCATCTGTTAATTGAAACAAGTCAATTAGTATCACATCAATTCCTGAGGCCTTATTTTTTTGCCAATGTCTTCAATGCACTTCCACTTCCTCTTTTATTACCACTGGTGCCTGTTCATATTGTACTTCCTGAAATTTTTCAGTGTCAATCAATTCTTTCTGGTACAATGACTCTGTGTATTCCCTCCATCTTCTTTTGTTGCTTTCTGGGTCATTCAATACATTGCCCATAGCATCTTTCAACATTGTTACATGAAGTCTAAATTTGTTTTCAGTTCTTTCAGCTTCAGAAATGTAGAGCAAGTTCTCCTTTTTATTCTCTAATTCCAGCTCCCTATACATTCCATTATAACACTTTTCTTTGTCCTCCCGAGCTGCCCTTTGAAACCACCTGTTTTTGTTTTTGTTTTTTTAAACCATCTGTTTAGCTCTTTGACTTCTACATGTTTTCCTTTAGTTTTGGTGTCCTGAAGTTCAAGTGCAATCTTTAGAGTCTCTTCTGACATTCATTTCTGTTTTATATTTCTCCTGTTTTTGTAATGACCTTTTTCTAGATATCATACCACGTCTCATCTATTTGAATGTCTATTTACAAGTTATTAACTATGCAAAGGTGTTTAACTGTGTGGATCATGACAAGTTGTGGCTGATATTGAGAATAATGTGAATACCAGAACACTTGATTGTGCTCATGAGAAGCCTATACTTGGACCAGGAGGCTGTTGTACTAACAGAGCAGGAGAGCACTGTATGGTTTGGAATTAGGAAGGGAGTCTGTCAGGGATGTATTCTGTCTCCATACCTGTTCAATCTATATGCTGAACAAATTATCTGAGAAACTGGACTCTATGAAGAGGAGCATGACATCAGGATCAGAGGGATACTTATCAATAGCCTGTGTTATTCAGATGACACAACCTTGCTTGCTGAAAGTGAGGAGAATTTGAAGCACTTGCTGCAGAAGATCAAGGAATGCAGCCTTCACTATTGATTGTGTCTCAGTATCAAGAAAACAATGATTCTTACCATTGGACCAATAGGCAATGTGATGATGAATGGAGAGGAGATTGAAACTGTCAACATTTTCATCTTGCCTGGATCCACAATTAACATCCTTTGTATGAGCAGTCAAGAAATAAGGAGATGCTCAAGTATTTTATAAATTCTAGATTTAAGCCCCTTATCTGACATGTCATTACCAAACACTTTTTCCCAGTCTACAGGCACAGGATATGAACAGACACTTTACCAAAGAAGACATTCAGATGGTGAACAAACACATGAAGGAAGGTTAAATCCTTAGTTCTAAAAGAGATGCAAATCAGAACAACTATGAGATATCATCTCACCCTAGTAAGAATAGCAAAATTTTACAGAACAACAAGCAACAAATGCTGGCGAGGTTGTGGAGAAACTGGAACCTTATTCACTATTGTTGGAAGTATAAAATGGTGCAACCTCTGTGGAAGGCGATGTGGCACTTTCTCAAAAAGTTGCAAATAGAAATACCATTTGACCCAGAAATTCCACTACTGGGAATGTACCCCAAAGAGACAGTAACTGCCACCCAAGCAGATATATGCACATCCATGTTTATAGTGGCTTTGTTCACAATGGCAAGGAGTTGGAAACAACCTAAGTGCCCATCAAGAAACAAATGGATAGAGAAGCTATGGTATATTCACACAATGGA
>NW_006399851.1:1152358-1156593 GCF_000299155.1 Elephantulus edwardii
ACACACATTGGGTCTTCCAAACAATACACACCTTTATTTTGTCAAAAATAGTGCAGATATGAAAGAGGCACTTTCCTGACAGTATTTTAAACCCATCCAGAGGTGCCTCAGAGGACAAGTCTGGAACTCTGTTTCTGAAATAAAGCTTTGGAAAGCAGTTCTCGTCTATATATGTGGAATCACCAGGTGTTCCACTCAGCAGAATCACCAACAAAGTTATGATCACACCATGGTCCTTAGTGCTAAATATCGATGTTTTAAAATACAATGATGAAAAATAGTAATTTCAGTAATCTTTTTTTATACAGAAAATATGACTATCTATTATCCTTTCCCACATGGGATCACATATGTAGATATAATTGTGATTCAACTTAATATAACGTTAAAATACTGCCTCTCTATTACCTACATTTAAGGCTACTTTAAAAAAATTAAATTATTTATGGAGATGTTTTACATTTTGTTTTTCTAGAGATTTGAAAATCATTAGTCAAATGAAAATTCTGCAAAGATTATTTTACTGAATCTTTATATTGCTTATATCAAATAGATTTCTTATATTGTCTCTAATGCATATTATTATTTAGTTCTAAATGACTTGTTTAAATTGAACATTTATTTGCTTAAGAGATAATGATATGAGCTTAAGCATACCTATAGAGCCAAATATATCTATATACATTCCAGATACATTTTTATCTCTGATACCTCACTTTCATTACCATCAAATTGGAACCAACTCATTGTTGAACCTCCAGCAGGTACTGAGACTTCACATTGCATGGAAAGAGGTTGCTCCAATTTCCATGGATTCAAATCACCATATGTGTGTGATCTTTGGTTAGTAGCACAACTCCCTACAGACTACTTCATCAGAGCTCCTTTGTTCCAGATACAGAACACAAATATACAATGTAGAATGCAAAGCTTCCCCAGGAGAATTCTAATTTGCCCCAAATACATTAATGCACAAGTATCACATGGATGATTGCCTGTTACCAATATCATTTAGTTATTAACAACATGCTGCATTGTTATTTCACTAAACATAGATTGCTGCTTTTAGATGTATGTTTATTCATATTCTTACATTCATTTTATGTTATAATAGATAAAATATAGCTTAGTCTTCTATAAATAGTTACACAGAACAAGTTTTATTAATCTTGGATCAATTGTGACATTGCAAATATGGAAAAACATGAAGCATTTATTGGAAAATGTCTTATATATAAATTCTATTCTATATCCTATAACAGAGAAGTTTACTACAAATGAAATTACGTTTTATCTTACTCCTTTCCATGTTGCTTTTTTAGGCAACATTGGTGTTATAGGAACAATCACAGAAAATGAAAAATAAATGAGACTACTTGTAAATCCAATGATGTTGCCTTATAGTTATCATGAAGGTGAAAGTTAGATGAATCTTCCCTATTCTAACTCTAGAGTGGTACACGACAATACTTTGAATGCTGTTTGGAAGTATCTAGAATTCAAAGCATACACCCCCCTCCCAAAAAAATAATAACACATGTGTACACACTTATGCACAAACAATCACAATCTCACATAGCCAGAGAAGGAGAGTGAAAAGAAATCAAGTTTGAGTCCGACTTTATAAAACTTATCAGCTGTTAAGTAAATAATTTCTTTATTTTTAAAGCTTTTCTAATTAAACATTAGTCACACACTCTCCCTTGACCTCTGCCTCCTTTGTTAATAGTCACCATCCTAAAAATCTTACTTCACGCATTCCATAATTACACAAAGTTCCCAGAAGAATGCACTGTTTTGCTTTACTGTTGTCTTTTGAAAACAAAACCAAAAAGAGATACACATGCATAAATGTGTGTGTGCATAAATATATATGCACACATTTAGATGTGTGAACATCCATAAGTGCATTTCACAATATTTTTTAATTCATATTCCAAAAGCATGAAAGAATGAGAGAGTATGGGTAATGTTGGGGAAGGGAGGCTGGAGAAAGGAAAACAATAGGTACAAATTTCTACTAGTTTCCTCAGGCATCCATAGCAGCTGCTTAATGATACATGTATCATTATATCCTGGAGTAGTTCGAGGGCAGAAACAGACTTGATTACACCACAGACAATTGTTTCACAATAATTCTGGGCCATTTTTCATTAGCTGTCTCCCCTCACAGCAAAACAAGAGGTAATTTTTTAAAGGAACGAAACAAAACAAAACACCCTTACACCACAGTAAGGTTGTCCCGAAGTTACATATTTTTAATAATTCATCATGTGAAACATTTTAGGCTAAATGCTAAATTTCTCAGCTATGACAACAAATGATGAGTAGAGGAAAAATCAGCTTGACTTGATAAAAACAATAGGAGAAATAAAAGAAATTGCATGCTCACTTTTCATGATTGGACTATACATTTTCCCCTGCTCTGGTCTGACAGGTTTTGTGCAAATTGATTAAGAAGCTGATTTCTTTTTAATAGGTACAGAGGAAGCTGTACTTGTCATTTGTGAGGTTTTTTTAGTTATCAGCTGACTACTTTTAAGATTTTCTTTCCCCCCTTAGGAAAATGGAGAATTTCAATATGTATGTAAAAAGTAGCATTAAGTGAATTAAGATTTTTATTTCCCTGAGATAATACTCAGTAACAGTTCTAAAGAGTTGTGTCTTAAGTAACTTTTCTAAGCTATTGGTAGATATTAGTGTATATAATCAGCATAACTAGCTGATAATGAAGGTGTACTTTTTATTTTCCTAAAATATTCTCTAAGCCAGGGGTTCATTACTCTTGCTTATTTATGAGACGTTCTGGCAGGCTGATAAGAGTCTCAGGGGTCCTTCTAAGTACCATCTTTCAATGCATACAGTACAATACAATACATTTTCTTGAAGCCATAGAAAAATATTTTAAAGATTGTGTGAGTAGAATTTACTTCTTCATTGATGCATACAATATGAATATGCCCTGTGGATTCTAATAACAACTGAAATGTTAAACGACTGATGAGCATAAACAATATTTTAAGAGAATTTTAATAATTCTAATATGATATGAAATGATCTGTGATTTCTCCTGGTGACAAATGGCAGTGCAGCTAATCTTATTGTGCTATGTTGTCTGCATTTATAATTGATGGAAATGGTATCTCTTAGTTAAAGGTTAATGAAAATACAGATGTAGTCTTTCTGATTCAAGTCATGAACTCCAGTTTAAAAATTACTGTTAGTTTCATTTCATACCCCATTCTGCTCAAGGAAAGCACAATTCTTTTCTTTTATAGGAAGCAGAAGTGCATTAAAAATCAAATCCTTTAAAAAGCTAACTAAAAGGATCAAATAATAAAATTTGTATCATTTTGAAGCTACTTCCAAAAGGATATACCAACTAGTGTAGGAAATCATTCAGGTTTTAATGTAAAATAAAATTAATTTGTCTCCATGCATCTTTATTTGTTTAATGATCTGGAATATTTTTAATATAACTATAAAAGAAGAAAATGTTTTAGAAACATGTTCAAGAAAGAAAGAGAGAAAGAGAGAAAGAAAGAAAGAAAGAGAAAGAGAGAAAGAGAGAAAGAAAGAGAGAAAGAAAGAAAGAAAGAAAGAAAGAAAGAAAGAAAGAAAGAAAGAAAGAAAGAAAGAAAGAAAGGAAGAAAACAAATCTCCTTGAGAATCTTCACTAAAATAAAATAGAACAAAATATAATAAGGGTGGGAGGAAAAAACAACCAAAAAAAATATTGCATGAACACCAAGGACCAATGCTGACTGAAAAGGCTCCATCTGAATTTTACTATCCTTAACTTGAGAGATTCGAGTTTTAGTGTCCTCTCTCTAAATGATTGTGATTATCTTTAGCACACTCAGATTCAACATGTCCACTATTGCTCTGGAGCTTTCTTCACATGGCCCAGTCACTCTTATATTGATGTCATCTCTTCTCAACATCGTCCATGGCCATGTATGCTCCCATGGTTACCTGTTTCCCAAAATATTTTTCACATTATTTAGAACACATGTCTGTACTTAATGATGCTGTCTTGTGTTTTTTGCTTAATGACATACAAACTTGGATAGAATACATGCTGTTGTTGTTGTTGTTTGTTGTTATGTGCCGTCGACTTGCTTGCAACTCATAACAACCCTATGTACAACAGCCCTAAACTCCGCTCTGTCCTGTGCCAATCGCACTGTTTCTGACACTCCCATCCCAATTATCCCAGTCACTGAATCAATCCA
>NW_006399851.1:1158688-1182498 GCF_000299155.1 Elephantulus edwardii
GCTTCAGGTCCTCCTCAGTTTCATCAAGCAGGGTTGTGTCATCTGCATAAAGCAGACTGTTGCTAGATCTTCCACCAATCCTGATGCTGCAATTCTCTTCATAGAGCCCAGCCTCCCAGATAATCTGTTCTGAATACAGTTTGAAAAGGTATGGAGATAGGACGCATCCCTGGTGTATGCCCTTCCCCATTTTGAACCATGCAGTGTTCCCTTGCTCTGTTCTGACGACTGCCTCCTGGTCTAAGTACAGGTTTCGCATTAGCCCGATCGAGTGTTCTGGGATTCCCATTCTTCTCAGAGTCAGCCATAGTTTGTTAAGGTCCACACAGTCAAATGCCTTTGCATAATCAATGAAGCACAGATAGACATTCCTCTGGTATCCCCTGCTTTCAGCCAAGATCCATCTAACATCAGTTACAACATCCCTAGTACCAGACTCCCTCCTAAACCCAGCCTGGACTTCTGGTAGTTCTCCGCTGATGTGCTGTTTCAGTCATTTTTGGACAATCTTCAGTAGAATCTTGCTTGCATGTGAAATCAATGAGATTGTTATATAGTTTCCACACTCTGATGGGTCACCTTTCTTTGGGATGGGAACAAATATAGATGTCTTCTAGTCAGTTGGCCAAGTGGTTGTTCTCTAGATTTCTTGGCACAACTTGGTGAGCATGTCCAGTGCAGCATCTGTTACCTGAAATATGTCAATTGGTATACCATCTATTCCTGGAGACATTTTTTGCCATTTCCTTCAAAGCAGCCTGAACTTCTTTCATCACCATAAGCTCTTGCTCATATGTTATTTCACGAAATTCTTCTGTGTCTGCCAGTTCCTTTTGATACAATGTAGCTTAGTTTTAAAACAAAACACCAGTTTAACCTAATATACTTAATTGAAGTTACAAATTTTGGGTTTTTTTAATTCATGTTATTCATATTGTAGTTTTCTATTCTCTGCTCTATTTTTTCCCCATATAAACTTTGTAAGACAATTCATTTGTTCCATCAATTCATTACTGGTGGGAATGTAAAATGAAACAACCATTCTGGAAATTTATTTGACTTTTCCCCCAAAAAATAGAAATAGAAATACTATTTGGTATAGCTACTTTACTACTGGAAGCCTACATTAATTAAATCAGACTTAGGGCATGAACAGATATGTAGGAACAATCATGTTTATTGCAGCTTTATTCACAATAGCAAGGACATTGAAGCAGCCCAAGTACTCATCAACATAGGAGTGCATAGAAAAACTATGATGCATTCACATACAATGGAGGATTATGTGTTATTGCAAAACAATGAAGAACTGGAAGAACACTACATAATATGAATGAGTTAGAGAATGCAAGCTGAGTGAACTTAAGCTGAGTGAAATGATTCAGTAATAAAAATGACAAATATTCTATAAGATCCCTGTTATAAAATAGGTTATTTACAAGGCCAGAAAAATGGATAAAGAATCATTTATTGGAATAGGAAAAGGAAAAGTTAATATGAAATGAATGGATGGTCAGAAATCTGGAACAGTATGTACATAATAAATTGAGTGTCGGAGAAGCTACGGAAAGAGTTACACACAGATACAAACAGTCATGGATGGTTAACATATATGGGAGGGGAGGGAGAAGGAGAAGAAATTCAGTGGATGAATGGTTGGGTGAGTGGAAAAGGAGAGTACAGTGAGGATTTGGTAAACTGTTATAATACATGATATTGATCAATTGTAATTGATATTGTAAAACAAAATGCATATGATTGATTGACTAAAAATGAATAAAAAACCACACACAAAATGCCCATATCTTGATAAGCGTGTATCCTTATCTTTTTATGATTAAGCATTTAAAGACCTAGCATGATGGAGCAGCATGCTCCCTAGAGCTTAAATTTCTGCCAGTGTAACCAAAATTGGTTCCTCCAGTGTAACCATGGTGTTGCATTTTCACATCATCATAAAGAAGGATAGCCTCCTTCTATAAGTGAGGCAATTCTACCTACACACTGCGATCTGCTTCTAGGGTTCATATATTAGATAGCTTGTATAGAGTTGCCAAAATTATTGACACTAGGTAAGCTCTATTAGTGAAAAAGATAGTGGCAAACAACAAGAAATGAGAATAAAGTGTGATCTATAACTGAATTTTCTCAGAAACAAACTTGAAATCTCCTGACAATCTCAATATTATGGAGGAGTGTAGTCTAGATTTGATAGTCTAAATTAAAGGATAAGGAAAGATAGATACATTTTCTTCTACTAAAGGCCCAATAGAGAATGGATGAGTATCAGCTCCAATTACAATAATGAGCAATGCTCAAAATCTGTCCTTAAAATCTAAGTCTAGAGGGGAGATACATGTGAACACAAGCTAAAAATTAAAGTATATAGAAAGCACAGAAACACAAAGAAGAAACATATTTGACAATGAAAAAGCCTAGAAATAGTCATCTGTTTCAGCTGGATATGGCAAATTCTCTGTGGTTATAAAAAAAAAAAGTAAGTTATCATTACTTTTGTGAGATAATAGGGAGCAATAGAAACAGAAACAGATCCACCCCCTAAAGGTAAACTGAGACTGAAGGCCTCATGATATGTAAGTGTTTGTAGTTTACTCCATAATCTCAGCCTACATACTCCCACTAGGAGAGTGAAAACATTACATTTGCTTTCTTGAGATACCACAGCAGTTCTATATTCAAATATTTAGAAAACTCTATGTCTTGGACTTATTTCCTACAATTCTCTGAGGCTTATTTCTTCTACTTTTGTTTTCCAAAAAGAATCTTTTCTTGTGATGTGAGAGGCAGACTACATATTACAGCGGAGACGAAGTCATTGTTATGAGAAAGACAATTTTATATTATTCCTACCATTAAGTCAGTTATTTTAAGCCAGTTTAGTTTTGTTTTGGGGTTTTTCTTTGTTTGTTGAATTGTTATTTTTTTTTTAATTCCATGAAATATAGTCCATGGGTTTATCTAAAGTTGTCAGTAAAGCAATGGCTTCTATCTACTTTTGTGGCCTGAAAGGTTTTCTAAAGTTTTCAAGGTTTGGCTAATAGAGTTTATGGGGATGGAAGCATCATTATGATCAAATATGAAGAAACTCAGGAACTTGAATAAGTTCCAATGTTGCCAAATAAATTCACTAAAAAATATTTTTCTATCCACCTTATTTTATATCAATTTGTATAAAAATTAGTATACATTGAGCATCATTCATGCATTTCTGTACGTTGTGTTTCACACATTCCTACATCTACAGTGTGTTTCAGTCACTTATGCACATTGTGTGTTACAAGATTAACCACCACTGATTATGGTTTCTACTACTCCATCTTTTCAAATCCCCACTGGTTCTTTCCTAATTCCTTCACTGCCAACTCCACTTGTCAAACTGTTATCCTAGTGATTTGCTCCCCTCCTCAACTTATGCCTTTTTGTCCTCATTTCCTTTCCCTTTTATCACATCTTACTAATTATTCTTAAATGTGGTCTTATGCAGTACTTGTCCTTATATGACTGAGTTCACCCAGGATAATGCCTTCCAGATTTTCCCATATTAAACAGCGTTTTACAAAATCATTGCTCCTTCATGCTGCATAGTATTCAATTATGTTAACATATCATAATTTCTCAATCCAATTTGTTCATTGATGAACATTTGGTCTGTTTCCATTTACTTGCTTTTGTTGCTCACATTGCAGTGAACATAGGTGTACAAATCCCCGTTAGTGTCTAAGTTTTATTTTCCTTAGGGTATATTTCTAACATAGAATAGCTGGTCAGATGGGATTTTTTTGTTCAGCTTTTTAAGGAAATGCCAAACTGCCTTTCATTGTGGTTGTACCATTTTACAATCCCATCAACAGTGTCTGAGATTTCCAATCTTTCAACATTCTCTCCAGCATTTATTGCTTGCCATCAATCTTTGACCTGTTAAACTTTACCACTGCGACTAGGGTGAGATGGTATCTCATTCTGATTTTGATTTGCATCTTATTGGCAGGGATTTTGAACATTTTAAGTTTCTGTTGGCCATCCAAAAGTCTTCCTCTGTGAAAAGTTTTCTCATGTCTATTACCCATTTTGTAATTGGATTGTCAGCATTTTTCTTGTAGTATTCTGTAAACTTTTGTTATGAGACTTTATCTGAGATGGTATTGCCAAATGTTTTTGTGTATTTTTTGTTTTTTATGGTTCAATCCCTCTTCCTCCCATTCAGTAGGTTCTCTTTTCACCCTATTGGAAATTTTATTTTTTTTTATGCACACAAGGATTCATCAGTTTTATCCTTTCTAGGGTGAACATTTCTAGCTATATTTGCCAGCCTTTTTATATCACAGGTTTCTAAGCTGTGTCCTGTTTTGTATCTTATGATCTTTATGGCTTCAGGCTTTTTCCCTAGATCTGTGGTACACCTTGAGATGAATTTTGTGTATAGGGATTCAGCTTCTACATATAGTAGTTCAGTTTCACCAGCACCATTTGTTGAAAAGATTATCATTTCCCCTTTTGATAAGTTTTGTTTCTTTGTCACATACCAATTGACTGTATGTAGCTGGTTAATTTCTGTGTTCTCAGTTCTGTTCCATTGGTCTATTGTCATTTGTACCAGTACTATGCTGTTCTGGTTATTACCATTATGTAGTAAGTTTTGATATTAGAGAGTGCTGTACCTCTCATTTTGTTTTTATCTTTCATAAGTGCTTGGATTAATTGGGGTTTCTTTTCTTTCCAAATAAACTTACCAATTGCTTTTCTATCTCTTTGAAAAATTAGTTTGGCATTTGTATTGAGACTGTGTTAAATATATAGACTGTTTTTGTTAAGACTATCATTTTCATTACGCTGAGTTCCTACTCATGAACAGGGAATATTTTTGGATTTAGTTAGCCCTTATACTATTTCTTACAGTAGTAATTTGTAGTTCCTTATAAAGTTCTTGTGTATCTTTAATTAGGTTTATTCCAAGTAGCTCAGTTAGTGATTGTAAATGGTATTGTTTTCTTAGTTTCCTTTTCTATGTTTTCTTTGCTACTGCAGAGAAATCTCATTGATTTTTGTATATTGATAAGTGCTGCCACATACTAAATTAGTCTACTACATTTAACAATTTTTGTTGAAACTTTGGAGTTTTCTGTATACATTATCTTATTGTCTGCATATAGCTACAGTTTTCCACCTCTTTGCCTATTGGATGTCTCATTTCTTTCTCTCGTCTTATTGCTCTAACAATCAATTTCAATAAAATATTGAATAGGGATAGTGACAGTGGACTTCCTTGTCTGGTTCCTGTTTGCAAGGGGAATTCCTTTAGTTTTTCTCCAGTGAGAACAATGATGGTCCTTTTTTGAATATATATATATATATATATATATATATTTGCCACTGTGTCAAGGAAATTTCCTTCTATTCCTATTTTGATTAGTATTTTGATAAAGAATGGTATTAGACTTTATTAAAGGCTTTTTTTGCATCAATTGATAGGATCATGTGATTCTTGATCATTATTTTGTTAATGTGATGAATTACATAGTTTTTCTTTAGTTGAGCCATTATTGGCAAATAATTTGGTAAGCATGATTATATTTATATTCATGAGAAATACTGGACTTTAATTTTCCTTTTGGTACTCTCTTTGTCTGGTCTTGGAAATAAAGCCATGTTTGTTTCATTGAATGATTTTGGGAGTGTGCATTCTTTTATTTTTTTTTCCCAAAAAGTAATTTAAGTAGAATTTGTGATAGTTTATCTCTGAATGAATGGTAGAATTCAGCCAGAAAGCCATTTTGGCCAGGACTTCTTTAAGGAAGGAGTGATTTTATGACCTGCTCAATTTCTTGTTTCGAGGTGAGTCTATTCAAGTATTGTTATACATCTGTGTCAATTTGGACTAAGTGAATTTCTAGAAATTTGTCAGTTTCCTCTATGTTTTGAAATTTATCACAGTATATATAGCTTTTCATAACATTGTTATTAACAATTTCAGCTGATTCTGTTGTACTGTCACCTCTTTTATTTCTTATCTGAGTTATTTTTGTCTTCTCTTTCTCTTCTGTTAAGTTTACCAATGCTCTGCCTATTTTAGAGACTCTTTCAAAGAACCAGATTGTAGTTTTCTTGATGATTTCAATTGTTTTTCTGTTTTCTATCTCATTGATTTCAGATAATTTCCTTTCTTCTAGAGGCTATGGTATTAGATTATTGTTCTTTTTCTATTTTATGAAGGTGTTGAGTTAGAGAATTAATTTTGCTTCTTTCTTCTTGCCTATGAACTGGCCCTGAAAAACTGCCTTAGCAGTACTCCAAAGGTTTTGAAATGCCATAATTTCATTTATTTGAAGGAATTTTTAATTTCATTTTTCATTTCTTCTATAACCCAGTAGTGTAATGTTGTTGTTGTTGTTGTTGTTATATGGCATTGAGTCACCTGAACCTCATAGTGACCCTGTATACAACAGCTCTGAATCCTGCCCTTCCTAAGCCAGTCTCACTGACTCTGACACTCCTATCCCCGTTACCCCAGTTACTTGTCAATACATTTCATCTGGAGCCTTCATCTCCTGCGCTGTCCCTCCAACTTCACAATCATGATATTCTTCTTCAAAGACCAGTGTCTCATGGTCACATGCTCAAAGTATGTGAGACAGAGCTTCAAAATTCTAGCCTCCAAGGAGAAACTTGGTTTCACTCTCTCCAAGACAGATGTTTGTTCTCTTGGCAGTCTATGATATGGTCAATACTCTTATCAAGCACCACAACTCAAAGGCATTGATTCTTCTTCTGCCATCCTTAGTCATTGTCTAGCTCTCTGATGGATAACGAAGTTTTATTTAGCACGGTATTATTTAGCTTCCACGTGGGGGGTTTCTAGTTTCAAGACATTGTGTTCTGAAAAGATATTTTATATTATTTAAAGAGTTTTTTTGTTGTTGTCATTGTTGGTATGTTTTTTTTTAATTTGTTGAGACTTGCTTTGTGTCCTAATATATGATCAAGTCTGTATAAAGTACAAAGTGCACTTGAAAAGAAGACACATTGTGTTTGGTTGGTTGAAGTCCCTAAGGACAGCCATGTGGTCTACTTGGCTAATTTTTGGTTTAGATCTTCCCCGCCTTTGTTAAGTTTTTCAAGAGAACCTTTATTTGGGGGAGAAAACTGTGTTACAGTCTTCTAACAAAATGGTGGTTCAGTCTATTTCTTTCTTCAAGTCTATGAGTCATATTCAACTCGACAGTATCTTACAAAAACAAGAAGTTGAGTTGAAATCAACTTGAATTAGATGATAATAAAGAAAATTAATCACATCTGTTAGTGATGTGACTTATGTGTGACTGTGTCTCTGTAAATTATGCCATTGGTTTTTCAAATGACAGTATTGTAGCAGATAGTAGACATCTTTTACTGTAGTTTTCAGACAAAGAGTAGCAAGAAACTACTAGCAGTTTACTTCTGAATATTAGCCTATATTAACCTTATGAATATAATAGAATGTTGTTTCTGTAGTGATGGCAGATGAGCTTTCTAGGTTAGAAAACACTCAAAATGCATAATATCTATGTTGTTGTTGTTATGTGCCATCGAGTCGCTTGCGACTCATAGCGACCCTATGCATAATAGCCCTAAACCCTGCTTTATTCCATGCCAATCTCACTGTCGCAGACACACCCACCACTATTACTTAAGTCACTGAATCAATCCATCTCATAGAGGGTCTTCCTCTCCTGTGCTGTCCTTCCACTCTCCCAAGCATGACATCCCTCTCCAAGGATCGGTTCCTCCTTGCACCATGTTCAAAGTATGTCAGATGAAGCATCAGAATCCTTCCCTCCAAGAAGCAGCGTGGTTTAACCCACTCCAGGTTGAACCTGTTCATTTTCTTAGCAGTTCATGGTACATTCAATACTCTTCTCTAGCACCGCAGCTGAAAGTCATCAATTCCCCTTCTATGCTCACTAGTCATTATCCAGCTCTCTGATGCATGGCAAGTGATTGCAAAGACCATGGCCTGTATCAGACACACCTTAGTCTCCAGAGTAACACCATTGCTCTTCAGTACCCCGGAGAGGTCTCTAGCAGCAGACTTTCCCATCAAAATATGTCTTTTAATTTCCTGGCTGCTGCTGCTAATAGTGTTGACTGTGGAGCTAAGCAAACTAAAGCTGTAAACAATCTCAGTCTCTTCACCAACCATCCAGATGCTATAGCAATGAACATTTTAATTATGCAAAGATAATAAAAATCCAAGTATCATTTAATTACTTTTATCCTTATTGGTTTTTTTATCCCATTAATGGCAGCTGATTAAGTGACAACAACAGCAATTTGTTGTGGCTGCCATGTGCCATCTAGTAGCTTGCGACTCATAGTGACCCTATCTACAATAGTCTTGAAACCTGCTATAACCTGTGCCAACCTTATTGTCTCTAACACACCTATCTTCTTTACCCTAGTCACTTAATCAATCCGTTTCATCATGGGTCTTCCTCTTTTGTGCTGTCCCTCCACCATGACAAGCATGATGTCCTCTCCAAGGACTGGTTCCTCTTTGCAACATCCCCAAAATATGTCAGATGAAGCCTCAGAATCCTTGCCTTTAAGATGCAGCCTGGTTTCACCATCTCCAGGACAAACTTGTTTGTTCTCCTGGCAGTCTGTGGTATATTCAACACTTTTACCTAGCACCACAGCTCAGAGGCATCAATTTTCTTTCTATCATTCCTAGTCATTGTCCAGCTTTCTGATGCATAGTAAGCAATTATGAAGATTATGGCCTGTATTAGGTGCATCTTAGTCTGCAGACTGACATTGTTGCTCTTAAGTACTCTAGAGAGGTCTTTGACAGAAGTCTTTCCAAATGAAATTTGTCTTTTGAGTGCCTGTTTGAACCAAGAGTGTTGGTTGTGGAGCCAAACAAACTAAAGCTGTTAACAGTTTCATTTTTCTTTACCATCTATCATGATACTGCCAATAAGCCCACTGGTGATAGTCTTTGTTTTCTTGATGTTGAGAGCATCAATCTTTATTGAAGGCTGCATTTCTTGACCTTCGGCAGCTAGCACTTCAGGTTCTTCTCAGTTTCAGCAAGCAGGGTTGTGTCTTCTATATAACACAGGTTGTTGATGAGTCTTCCTACAATCCTGATGCCACGTTCCTCCTCATACAGACTGGCCTCCAGATGTTCTGGCCTGCATATAGATTGAAAAGGTATGGAGATAGTACACATTCCTGGCTTACACTCTTCCCAATTTTGAACCATGAAGTGTTTCCTTACTCTGTTCTGATGACTGTCTCCTGGTCCAAGTACAGGTTTTACATAAGCAAGATCAAATATTCTGGGATTTCCATTCTTCTCAGAGTCAGCCACAATTTATGTGATTCACACAGTCAAATGGCTTTGCCATGGTGGGGAGCAGCAAGCTGCGGCAGGGAGCAATAAAGCCACAGGAGGACCCATCAGCCAGGAGCAAGCTGGGTAGCAAGTATTTGAGGCAGGTACTTAGGGGGGATCACAGTTGATTGCTGGACCAACTATGGTACATCATCAACTGAAGAAAGAGGGACTGAGACAGCGGGAGCTGGACTTAGGTGGCAGACCTCGTTCTCAAAGGAAAAACCAAGGCTTTATGGTTTTCTATTCAGATCCTCCCCACATCTCTCCTCCACACCCATGTGTACTTCTGCTTGTGTACCCACCCTATGTGCATCTGCTCATGTGCCTGCCCATCCTTATTCTGGAGCAGTGACATCAGATCATTAACTGGCTATCACCTCAGACATGAAAAACTATACTATATCAATATCCTGAAAGAAGCAGGCTACCTCACTCCCCACACAAGCCCAAAGCAAGATATAAGCCCCCCACCCTTCTGCAAATGACACAGTAGCAATGAATTTCCTGAAGCTAGAAAGTCTGATGGAACTTTCTGACACAGAATTCAAAAGAACAATGACTGAATATTTTCAATGGGTGAAAAACAAACTTGAAGAATTACAGGACAGTGCAAGCAAAAATCAAGAGGAACTTTAAAAACCAGTCCAAAACAATGCAGATAAAACAAATGAGGCATTAAAGGCTCTGGAAAAACAAGAAACCATGACCCAAAATATGAGGTACAAGGTTTCAGATACTGTCAACATGATGGAGGAACACATAAACAGAATTGAAGAGCTGGAACACAGAACTAGTGAAATAGGACATAGAATTGTAACCCAGGATCTGCAAGAGCAAAAAGCAGAATCAAAACAAGAAGGAAAAGAAGAAAACCTAAGAGTGATGTGGGAGACCATCAAGAGAAATAATATGCACATAATTGGAATTCCAGAACAGGAAGAAGCAAGTAAAGGCACCAGAAAAGTTGTGGAAGAATTACTAGAAGAAAACTTTCCAGGCATAATGAAGAATGAGAGAACACATATTCAAGAAACTGAGTGAGCACTAGATAGAATAGACCTCAAAAGAAATACACCAACGCCTATCATAGTTTAATTTGCCAGAACCAAAGAGAAGTAGAGAATTCTAACAGCAGTGAGGGAGAAACAAAGAGTAACCTATAAGGGAGAGCAGATAAGATTAAGTGTCAATTTCTCAGAAGAAACCATGTGAACAAGAAGACAGTAGAATGACATATATTGAACACTTAAATGACACAACAGTCCATCAAGAATACTGCACCCAGAAAAATTGTCCATCAAATATGAAGGAGAAATCAAAATATTCCCAGAAAAATGCACCACTGAAGAGAAAAAGGGTAGCAGATTGGATAAAAAACCAAAATCTGTCACTATGTTGTCAACAAAAGACACACCTGAAAAATGAAGGTAAAGAAAGACTAAATATAAAGGGGTGGGTGAAAAATATACCAAGCAAATGGCAACCAGAAAAAAGCAGGAGTAGTAATATTAATCTCTGATAAAATAAATTTCAATGCAAAAACCATCACAAAAGACAAAGAAGGTCACTACACAATGCTTAAAGAGTCAATAGAACAAGAGGTCATAACAACAATAAATATCTATGCACCAAATGAAATACCTGCAACATATATAAACCAAACATTAACAAAATTTAAAAAGGAAATAGACAACACTACTATAGTAGTTGGAGACTTCAATAAACCACTCTCAAAAAAAGAACTACCAGAAAGAAACTCAACAAAGATACTGAAGAATTAAACCACACAATAAACCAATTTGATCTCACAGATATTTATAGGCTAATGCACTCCCCCCCCAAAAAAAAAGCACAGTATACCTTCTTTGCCAATGTGCATGAAACACAGATAGACATTCCTCTCATGCTCTCTGCTTTCAGCCAAGATCCATCTAACATTAGCTATATTGTCTCTAGTACTATAGTCTCTTCTAAACCCAGGCTGCACATCTGCCATTTCTCTGTTGACATATTGTTCCAGTCATTTTTGGACAATTTTCAGCAGAACCTTGTTTATCTGTGATATTAATGATATTGTTCAATAATTTTCACCCTCTGTCAGGTCACGTTTTCTTTGGAACAGGAAAAATTAAAAAAAAAAAAAAAAGAGTTGACCATGTAGTTGTCCTTCAGATTTCTTGACACAACTTGGTGAGCACAACCAAGGCAGCATTTGTTTGTTAAAATATGCCAATTGATATGCCCTTAATTCCTGGGGCCTTGATTTTTGCCAGTTCTTTCAGAGCACCTTGAACATCTTCCTTCATCACCACAGGCTCTTGCTCATACATTGCTTTATGAAATTCTTCTGTGTCTGCCAATAATTCCTTTTGGTAGCGTGACTCCGTATACTCCTTCAAAACCATCTCAGGAACAGGTTTGAGGCCTTCAACACCAATGAGTGAAGACAAGATGAGCTGTTTTTATTGATATTTTAATGAAAGTTTATAAAGAACTTAGGTTTCCATTCATTCATTGTTGCACATCTTCCTCCATGCCCATCCTCTTTCTCCTAGTTTGCTTTTTTTTGGGGGGGGGGAGAGGGGAGTTCTTTTGTTATTACACAATTCCAGACCACTTTACTATGCAGCTCTTATTCTGGACTCTTGTCATGCAAATAATATTGAATAATAGCTTCTTTTCATAAAGTTCTCTCCCTCGTCTGCTTCAATGTCATGTACATTATTTATCCCCTCTTTTCTTAGTTTACCTCAAACCTCCATGTCAGTCATGTTTTCTAACAGTAGTATTATGCAGTATCTGTCCTTTTGTGACTGAGATAGTACACTCAGCACAATGTCCTCCATGGTCACCCATTTTGTATAATATCCCATTAGTTCTTTATTTTTCAGTGGTGCATAATATTCCACTGTGTGAATATACCACAGCTTCTCTATCCACTTGTTTGTTGATGGGAACTTGGGTTGTTTCCACCTCTTTGTTATTGTAAATGTCTGAAATACACAACAGCAATGTTTTGAGTTAGAACCTGTGATCATGGCAATATTAGAATCTCTTTTAATTAACTACACAGTAAGACATAAAACGTTAGGAAGAAGATGGTACTATTTGCCCTATATATAGTATAACTAATAAAGCCATCCATGGAAGCAGTTTAGCCTGGTTATTGGAATCTAAGCATATGTTATTTGGATACCCACTCACTATATATATATATATATATATATATATGCAGTGTTGCTACTTTGTAAAGCTCTAGGGATAATTCTTAATTTTTTGATGAAAGTGAAGATGTGAATCTTGTGTTAGAATATGCATGGTGCCAGGAATGTTGGTGACTTTGGTTATTTTTTATTTGACTTAAGCACTGACCTTGAAATCAGGAAAATGGTTGTACTGGACAGTCCATCAAGTTTCTACACTCTTTTCTAGATGCAAGTATGCAGGTTAAATGTCTAAGTTCAGGGAGAGGGGTAGATATACTTGCACACTGATCATTGTGAAATCTTACGCGGTCATATTGGGCAGGTTGACCAGAAAAAACTCTTGACTTATTCTCAAAGAATTAAATGCATTCTATTCCCACTTAGTAGGCTTGCTGAATAATCTCTTGAAGTTTTTGTCACTGTTGTTATGTGGTATTGAGTCACATGCAACCTGTAGTGACCCTATGACAGCAGCTCTGAAACCTGCCCTGTCCTGAGACAGTCTCACTGATTCTGACACATCAACCATGGTTGTCCCAGTTACTGTATCAATCTATCTCAGCCAGAGTCTTCCTCTCTTGCACTGTCCCTAAACAACAGAGCATGATATCTAGGATTGGTCCCTCCTGACCACGTGCCCAAATATGTGAGACGGAGCTTCAAAATTCTAGCCTCCAAGGAGAAACTTGGTTTCACCCTCTCCAAGAGAGACCTATCTGTTTTCTTGGAAGTCCATGGTATGTTCAAGACACTTCTACAGCACCACAACTCGAAGGCATCAGTTTTTCTTCTGTCATCCTTAGTCATTGTCCAGATCTCTGAAGTACAAAAAATATTTTCATCTACCATCAAAGATGAAGTGAAAAACAAAAGATGCATTGATGCATCTAAGAACCTACTAAGGTAAGTACAAAGTTGCCATCATCATTTTACTATAATATACACTTTTCCCCTACAGAGCTAAAGCAATAATATTGAAAAGTAGGGTTATTGTTTCCCAGAGCCATGTTTTATTGCCCACCTGACTTCTTATGAACATGCACATCCATGCCAAAAATGGTTGCCAGGTTTGGCAAATCTGTACAACCAGTTCAATTTAAATTTCAAGCAAACCGAAACTAATTTGTAGATTAAATATATTCCAGATATTATGTGTAAATAGTGGAAGAGATTTTGCTTGTGCACACAGTTGTGCCTCACTGAGTAAAGCAGGATGCTCAGCATTACTGAGAAAGATAGTGACTTTAAAAGAGAAGGAGGTCTAAGACTAGTACAGTGGTACAATGAAATGATTAAGATGAGAAAAAAGAGGTAATGAGTCTCAATCATTCCAGTTTTATATTTTTTGGAAGACAATTTAACCTTTCAACATCCTATTTTCTTTATTTTAAAAATGAAGTAAATATAATTATAGTAATTATAAATTGATGAACACTTAACTAAGTTAAAGAAAAAAAATGCATTAAAAAATCATCTTTTCAGCAGTGGCAAAGTTTAATAGGACAACAAGTAACAAATGCTGGAGAGGATGTGGTGAGATAGGAACTATTATATTTTGTTGGTGAGATTGTAAAATGTTACAACCACTGTGAAAGGCAGTTTGGTGTTTCCTCAAAAAGCTGAACACAGAATTTCTGTATGATCCAGATATTCCACTGTTTGGAATATACTCTGAGACAATAAAATTGAGGCACAAATGGAGACTTATACACCGATATTCATAGAAGGATTATTCACCATTGCAAAACATGGAAATAGTCCAAATGTACAACCACAATCAAATGGATTGAGAAATTATGGTACATTCACACAATGGAATACTATGCAATATGTAGGAGCAATGACTCTGAAAATAACTACCTAACTTGGAAGGGACTGGAAAGTATTAAGTGACTTAACTAAGTCCCATAAAGATAAATATTGTGTAAGACCATTATTGCAGAATGAGCATCCAAGGGAGGAGGAAGGGTAGAAGCAGAGGGGTGAGGATGGGCAGGAGTGAGTGGGGCTGGGGTAGGGTGATAATAATAGGGTCACACAATTTGATGGGTGGAGGAGCTTGAAGGAAATGGGAATAATCTGGTGTGAAAAACAATGTATTCGAACATGGTAAACAAACCAGTATAACTTAAAAAAAAAACACACAACAAACCAAAACCCACACAACCACTGGTAAACAACAACAACAAACCCCCCCAAAAAAGAACCCCAAACAAAAACAAAAACAAGCAATTAAAATTTTAAAAAAATTAAAAAACATAAAAAAAGAATCATCTTCATGCTGATCTCACATGTGTCAAAGTAGGTTGTTTACCTAATTTCACAAGTAGATCACTAGCTCTTTCTTAAGGCACCTCTGGGTAAATTTGAATTCCCAACCATTCAGTAAGCAGGTGGGCGTAATATTTGCACCATTCCAGGACTATTGCTTGGTAATTTGCAACAAATTATAAGGTAATAATTTCTATATAAAGGCTACATACATTGGTTTATTTTATCCTTTAAAAATGCTATGAACAGTATACATTTGTAGATATAATGCCCATTTCATGCTGATATTGTATGAAACTGAGAGACTAGCCAAGTTGCTCAGTGATAATCTGGGTTTTTCAATCCAAGATGTATGGGTATACTTCATGATTCATATACTGTAATGAACTAGATGGGACTGCTGTCCCATTCAGTGATGATGCTCAGTAACAGATTACTCTACATGACTGACACCCAAACAGAAACCCAGCTCTGATCAAGGCTCATTTCTATTAAGTCAGTTCAGCCTCATAGCAACTCATTGGATAGAGCAGAACTTCCCCGTATAGTTTCCAGGACTATAATCTTTGCAGAAGTAGATTGCCACCCCTTTCTTTCTTGGAGGGGCTAGTGGATTAGAATTCCATGTCTTTCAGTTTACAGCTCAATATTTTTAAGACTGCATCTACCGCATAATTGCCAAATGTTGCTGGGTGTCGTTGAGTTGCTTCCCACTCACAATGACCCTCTCTCTACAATAGGACAAAACATTATCTGATCCTGCCCTGTCCCCAGAATTTCTACACACAATCTCATTGAGAGTCTAGTGGGAATCCTGAAGGCACTTGGTTTGAGGTCCCGAAATGCTCTGTGGGAGGATAGGTAATCTCCTCCCATGGGATTAACTGCTTCTGAAAACCCACTGCAGGGTCAGTTGTGGGTCAGTCCCCACTTGTCAGTGCACAACAACGACAATAAGACACCTTTACCAACTGTAATGTCTTTCTCTAGAATCTGGTTCCTCTTGATAACATTCCTGGAACATTTGAGATGGAAGAGCATACTTCAAATAAATGAGAGAATAAGCTAAAGGGAAAAAATAAAAATGTAGCTCTCACCTGTAACAGGTAAATAAATATCCAAAATTCCTGTGACTATACTCTCCCATCACCCTCTACTCTCTGAGACACAGAAAAGTCAAAGTCCTAGAAGTTTTCCTGGACTCCTTCTGATCAAAGAAGAAGTTGTATAATCATAGTGTGTTGTAGGCCATCTCGGTGCAGCCCCTAAAGAACATGCATATCAAACACAACTCCCAGGGCTTGGCCTTCTGTTTTCAGTTCAAATGCTCGTGTTTATGTATTCTTCTACTTATTAAGGAAATTGCTAGACAAAGTTCTTTGAACACATGTAAGAATACATGTTTTCATAGTCACAAAGTTTGTGGAGAGACGGATGGATAAATATATAATTTCAATGCAGGAAGAAAAGGAAATGCAATGACAGCAGAAGTGCTCTGAGGTCAGAAGATCAAGTCTGCTTGAGATGAAGAGGATGGTAGGTGATTGGACCAAAAACGTCTCCAGTGTGGCAAGGACACTGGAGACATGATTGAAGAAGGAAAGTTAATATTGACATTTATTGAGATACTAGTATATGTGATAGAGAAAGGATTAAGTCTGTAAAAAATTTTATCTCAGTTGGATCCACAATCAGTACAACTTGGTACCAGCAGTCAGATCAGGAGACATATTTCACTATAAAAGTCTGTAGTCAGAGACCTCTCCAAATTATTGAGGAGCAGTGACGCCAGTTTGAAGGATAAGGCATGTTTGATTCAGGCCATGGTGTTTTCAGGCACTTGTTCTGTGTTTGACAGCTGGACAATGACTAAGGATAACAGAAGAATTGTTAGCTTTGAACTCTGGCCTTGGAGAAGAGTTCTGAAGACACCATGGATTCCAGAAATGTCTTAGAGAAGATGCAGCTGGAGGGCTTCTTGGAAACAAAGATGACATACTTTGGACATGTTGCTAGGAGAGGTTATTCCTTGAAGAATGACATCATGCTTGGGAGGTGAATGGGTGGTGAAAGAGAGGAAGACTCTTAACCAGGTTAATTGACACAGTAACTGAGGCAATGGGCTTGAGTGTTCGAGATTGTGATGATGGTACAGAATAGGACAGGGTTCAGATTGGTAGTTCATAGGGTCACTTTGAATTTCAGTTGTACGTGACAACAACAACAGTATGGGTGAAGGACTAGTCAAAGAGTTTAATACATTCTAATTTATTTAAAAAGAAAATAGTTGTCATCAAGCCAGTTCTAACTCATGGAAATCCTACAAGTGTCATAGTATAAATGAACTCCATAAAGTATTCAGTGGTTGCATTTTAGGAAATAAATCACCAGTTCTTACTTCCAAGGTATTTATGGAGATCAAAAACGGCTAAGCTTCCAGACAGCAGTCTTATATTTTCAACATTTAGATCTTCTATGAAGTCCATGGAGCTCTGGTGACATAGTGACAAGCTGCGCTGCAATCTCAAAGGCATGAGGTTTGAATCCTACAGCTGCTCCATGAAAGAAGGATGGGCAATCTCCTCCTGGGTAATTAACTTCTCTGAAAACCTGCTGGAGGGTCAGCTAAGAGTTAGTTCTGACTCTGTGGTACACAACAGCAACATGGGGTCCACAGAGGATTAACGATTATCTTCCTTTTATAGAGAAGAAAGACTGGAAATAAAAAAATAAGCACATACTACTTGCCCCATGTTACACAGCTACTATATAGGTTGTTGTTGCAGACTGTAGAGTCAGAACCAACCCATAGCTGACCCACTGGTGGGTTTTCAGAGGCAGTTAATCTCAGAGGAGGAAATTGTCCATTCTTCTGCCATGGAGTAGCTGGTGGTCTCAAATAACGTGCCTTTGGGTTTGCAGAGCAACTTCTTCCCACTAGGCCACCAGAACTCCCTACTGCATAGGTAGATGAACTAATGAACTAAGATGAGATGATACATTATGTGGCTTCAAAGGTCATACCTTTCTCCACTCTGTTGTGCTAAACAAAGAGTTTCCTAATCAGAAAATGCATCTTGATTGCATGTTTGATTGATCCCTGACTGCAAAAGTTGGTAGAAATCACCTATTTCCTCTTCTTTGGCTCTGGTTTTTGGTGCATATATTTGAATAATAGTGGTATTCACTGGACTTCCTTGTATGTGTATGGATATTATCCTGTCACTTACAATATTATATTTAAAGATACTTCTAAAAATGACTTTTTTAACTATGACAGCAACCCCATTTTTCCTCAACTTTTCATGTCCCACATAATAGATCATATGATCATCTGATTTAAAATGTCCCATGCCAGTCCATCTAATCTTGCCAATACCTAGGATGTTGACATATATGCGTTCCATTCTTCCTTAACAATATCTAATTTTCCTACATAGTTCTCATATTCCATGTTACAACCACTAGTATCTGCTTAAAAAATGTTCCTTCTGCTTAGTATTTCCATAGTTGAAAGTTCCACATCTTTTGTCCTATCTGCTAGTCTAAGTGTGTTCTATTATGCATAGGGTTTTCGAAGGCCTGCCGTTTCAGAAGTGGATGGCCAGTCCTTCTTCCCAATCTATCTTAATCTGAATGATTAGATTTAGAAAAGTATCTGACACACAAGCATCTTACAGAACAATGAGTATGAAAGATCTTTCCCAATTGTAGAAACATGTACACACCAAGTTGTGCCAAGAAATCTGGAGAACAACCACTTGGACAACTGACTGGAAGAGATTTATATTTGTCCCCATTCCAAAGAAAGGTAACCTGACAGAGTGTGGAAGTTATCAAACAATATCATTAATATCACATGCAAGCAAGATTCTGCTGAAGATTATCCCAAAACGACTGGAACAGCACATCAACAAAGAACTATGAGAAGTCCGAGCTGGGTTTAGAAGGGGTCGTGGTACTAGAGATATTATAGCTTATGTTAGATGGATCTTGGCTGAAAGCAGGGAATACCAGAGGAATGTCTATCTTTATTTCATTGATTACACAAAGGCATTTGACTGTGTGGGTCATAACTAACTGGTTAATTCTGAGAAGAATGGGGATACCAGAACACTTGATTGTGCTAATGCAAAACCTAAACTTGGACCAGGAGGCAGTCTTCAGAACAGAACAGGGAAACACTGCATAGTTCAAAATTGAGACGGGTATATGCCAGGGCTGTATCCTATCTCCATACCTTTTCAATCTTTATACAGAACAGATTATCTGGGAGGTTGGGCACTCTGAGGAGACATATGGCATCAGGATTGGAGGAAAAAAAATCATCAACAGTCTGCATTAGGCAGATGACACAACCCTGCTTGCTGAAACCTGAGGAGGACCTGAAGCACTTGCTGTGGAAGGTCAAGGATTGCGGTCTTCAGTATGTATTGAGGCTCAATATCAAGAAAACAAAGATTCTCACCACTGGGCCAATTGGCAGCATCATGATGGATGGTGAAGAGACTGAAATTGTTCACAATTTTGCTTTACTTGGCTCCACAGTCAACACTCTTGGCACCAGAAGCCAGAAAATTAAAAGACATATTGTGATAGGAAAGTCTGCAGTTAGAGACCTCTCTAAAGTACTGAAGTGCAACGATGTCAGTCTAGAGACGAAGGTGTGCCTGATATATGCCATGGTCTTTGCAATCACTTGCTATGCATCAGAGACCAGGACAATGACTAGGGAGGATAGAAGGAAAATTGATGTCTTTGAGTTGTGGTATTGGGGAAGAGTATTGAATATACTATGGACTGCTAACAAAGTGAACAGGTTCTTCCTGGAGAGGATAAAGCCAGGTTGCTCATTGGAGGCAAGGATTCTGAAGCTTCATCTGATATACTTTGGACAAGTTGCAAAGAGGGACCAGTCCTTGGAGAGGGGTGTCATGTTTGGGAGGGTGGAGGGACAGTGCAGGAGAGGAAGACCTGCGATGAGATGGATTGATTCAGTAACTGGAGTAATAGGGGTAGGTGTGTCAGAGATAATGAGATTGGCACAGGATAGATCAGAGTTCACGGCTGTTGTGCATAGGGTCTCTATGAGTCGCAGGCGACTTGATGACACATAACAACAACAACAGTCAGAAAATGAGAAGGACTATTTATAGTAAAGGGTAGCCTGATGCATATGAACATGAATGGGAGGATATGAAAAGAGTCAAAGGCAGGATACAAAATTGAATTATACTGAGTAAGAACTCTCAGTAAGTTTAAGGACTAACCATGCATCTGATTTAGACTATGATCTTTCCGGTCATTTGTCATGCATCTGAGAGCTAGACAACAACAAAAAAGGATGACAGAAGAATTAATGCCTTTGAGCTGTGGTATTGGAAAAGAATGCTGAACATCCCCTTGGACTGCCAAAATCACAAGCAAATATGTTTTGGAGAGAGTGCAAACAGGGTACCTTTTGGAGGCAAAGATGATGAGGATTTTCCTCACCGACCTAGGGCATGTTGCTAGAAAGGGCTATTCCTTGGAGAAGGCCCATGATGTTCAGAAAGGTCAGCAAAGATCAGCGAAGGAGATGAAGACCCTGGGCCACGTGGATTGCCATGGTGACTGCCGCAATGAGCAATGTGTCAGGAAGTGTGAGGATGGCACAGGATAGGACAGAGTTCAGATTTGTTGTTCATATGGTCGTTATAGGTCATACTAGCTTCTACAGCACTTAACAACAATAACAACAACAAAATCAAGTTCTCTTTTGCTGTGATGAGCCATTTATAGATTTATTTGTAAACTGTGAGAGAAATTCTGGTCAAGTTTTAACCATTAATTGTCAGGTCTGAATGTTAGGAAGATAACTCTGAAATAGGGAGAAAAAAGTTAAGAGAATAATGCTGGTGAAAGTGTCTAAAAGGAGATTGTTGCAGAAGTCCAAGACATTTAGAACAAATGGAATCCGTTCTCCATGTATCTGATTCCAGGAGCGTGCGAAGCATGCTGGGGGCTTCCAGAGACAGCTTTTTATTTGAAAGGGATATTAAAGTATGTGAGAAAGCTTTGAGTCTATTGGCACTTTATCCAAGAATTCTCCCTGCAGGTGTCAAAGTTGTAAGGTAATTAATTCTAAGGCAAGATGATCCAATCATTGAAAATTAATGTTATTCAGGTATACTGTAAACCCTATAATCCTTTATAAATACGACTACAAATCTTCTTTGCTTTTCAATAAATATTTAATAACAGGGGATTGCAATAGAAGGTTATATTTCAGATATAGTAATTGCTTTAAAGAAAGTATCCACAGAGTTGAGTATTAACTCACCTAATTGTTGCTGAAATGCAGTTATCAGTCAAGATGATCAACAGAGATGCAAGCAATGAGTCTCTTAATCTCTAGGTAGAAAAGAAGAAAAGATTGACAGTGTGATTACTTCTAACTCATCTTTTAGTCTTTCATTTCTGTAAATCTTATTAGCTTGTATCTATAAGCTATACGATGCAATCCAATCCTCCATTTCATTAGTAGAATAAAGACTTTATCACTGTTTCTATTTTTCTTTTGTATAATCTACACTTCTTAATTTCAAATGCACTCAGGGCTCACTCTTATAGTCCTAAGTAATTTATACAGCTTAACTTTAGCTATCTTTTGCTCTACACATTAATTCATTCCCTCAAAACAAATGTATGCTAAGCACCTATTTGAGGGCATACCCTGGTCTAGTCTCTGAGATAAACAGTAAGCTAAACAGACAGAGGCAATAATGAAATTTAGACTGGGACTCTAAGAGAAAGACAAACACTAAACAAACACATAAAATTTTGGAGACAGATGTAGCAGCCAGATGACCCAGACTGAGCCCATTAAAAGTTTCATATTTTAAGTTAAGTGGACTCATAATGAGTGAAATAATCACTACAACTAAGAATATTCATCATTTATGTTTCCTTTGATTTTGCTCAATTAATGTAATAGGATGTTTGGTCTGGTATTAGAAATTGGAGAATGCTAAGATAATACTGAAAAAAAATATCTAGAAGATGTTTATTCTTATCTTGTTTTTTATTCCAGGAATTTTTACTTATTTGAAAATACTCAATATTATTGCTATCACGTTCTTCACGTCTTATATAGATGAGAAATACCACATAAAACTTGTAATCCTGTAATCCTATGAACAACAAATATGTTAATAGAAACAATCCATTTTTTCAGAGACTCTACTATGATTCGGAGTTAATCTGTTCCAAGGAAAGGAGCTGGAATTGGTTACTGACATGCAATCAGTCATTTTTTATTTTACCAACAGTAATTAAATTGCCCGGAACTGTTGTCATTTAACAGTCTATTAATTGACTAATGTGCATTACTTGCATTCAGACCATAGGTAAAATCCAGGGATTAAGCAAGAAGGAAAAGAAAAAAAATTGCAAATCTCTGCCTGCCATTCCAAAACGGTAAATTTACCTTTTACATTAAATAATTTACACATGCAAAAGCACCTTGTGTTTCAGAAGAGGAGAACATACTAACCTGAACTTACAGGAGCAGCAACAGATCTGCTGCATTTTAGAGGTTTAGAGCTGAGATTTTGAAAACTTCCTCATAATACGAAGAGAGGAGTCCTTCACTAGCAAGGTAGCATCTAGTATTTGAACTTCTTTTCTTATCCCTACAATCTTTTATTATTATTATTTGATTGAATATTTACAAACAGATTGATTTTTATTGAACTGTTCATACATATTTTATTCTATAATATTAAAATTATATAATTTCAGTACAATATAAATACACTTTCCTCACTTCCTCTCTGTAATTCTGATTTCCATTAATCCTCTATACATCTCTGTTACTGCCTTTTTATTTTTCAGTGATATTGTATTTATCAACCCCTTACTATTGACTATATTTCTCTTTACTCATGTAAATAGCTAATAGAAATATACTTTTCTTCTTATAGGATTTTATTGACTATTGCCACTTTTCAGGTTGCTTTGGAGAGATGCCATTTTACATTCTCAGTTGGAGTCCACAAAACTTGCCAATATGTTCCCATTTTAATCTTCCCCCCTCCCCCAGCTTTAGAAAAATAATCATAAATGACTCATGGAAACCTAAGGCCTTATTTTGCTAGGCTAGATTATGTGTGGTCAAATCTTGAAGTTTCCTAAAGACTTCATCTTTTTCTAACTTCAACAAGTTGAATTGACCTAGAACATGTAAGGAATCTAAACGTGTTAGGTGACTTAGATTACTAACAATATACCCTGAATAAAGACCAAAGAAGGAGATCCAGTTTATATGGTTCATATTATAAGAAGCGATCATTCTTGGAGAAATCTGGTAGTGTAGGTCATATGGAATATGAGCAATCTCCTCCTGTGAAATTTACAGTCTCTGAAAAATAGCTGAAGGATCAAATATGAATTGGTTCTCAGTTGACAGTAATGAGGGTTTTTTTGTTTTGTTTTGTTTTGTTTTATAGTTCTGAAATTTTGAAATTTTATTTTGCTAGGAAGTCAAGAAGAAACTCTGAAGATTGCACTGGAGCGTAGAGAAGCCAAAGCACAAGGAAGAATTCAAAATACTAAAAAGTTGAGCAGAAGATTCCAAAGGGCAGCATGGAATGACAAAGCAAAATATTACAATGAAATGTGCCAGGAGCTAGAGTCAGAAAATCAAAAGGGCCGAACTCATCCAGCATTTCTTAAGCTCAAGGAACTGAAGAACAAATTCAAACCTAGAGTTGCTATAATCAAGGATGATTTAGGCAGAAAATTAAATTATCCAGGAGGCATTAAAAGAAGATGGAAGGAATATACTGAGTCATTATATCGAAAGAAATTGGCAGATACAGAAGAATTTAATGAAATAACATTTGAGCAAGAGCCTATGGTGATGAAGGAAGAAGTTCAAGCTGCTTTGAAGGAAA
>NW_006399851.1:1183870-1185069 GCF_000299155.1 Elephantulus edwardii
GCACATAACCACAAAAACAACAGTAATTCAAGGGAAGTATCTTCTCCATTCAACATATTCTTCCAACTATGTCGTTTAAAGCATCTCAAAATTTTAACCAGTTAACTCTCAGACTAAAATAAGAATGTGTGGCTCCTTCTTGATGCCAAAAATCCTTTGCTTTTCCTAAGACCTGGAGCAGAAAGTTGCTGTCAGTGTCACGTCTGCTTCTACAGAAAAGTTAATTCTCTAGACTTGCTGTAGAATGAATATGGACTTTATCATAGTTTCTCTTGTTTTGGAAGAATTGATGCCTTTGATCTGTGGTATTTGAAAAGAGCATTGAACATGCCATGGTTGGCCAAGAAAACAAACAGATATATCCTGGAAACGGTGCAGTCAGAGTGCTCTTTGGAGGCAAGGTTGATGAAGCTTTGCCTCACATACTTTGGACATGTTGCTAGGAGCTGCTATTCCTTGGAGGATTTGATGCTGCAAAGGATGGAGGGTAAACAAAGGAAAGGAAGACCCTCAACCTGGTGGACTGACATGGTGACTGGTGCAATGTACTCATGTGTATCAGAAGTGTCAGAATGGCACGGAATAGAACAGGGTTCTTTTTTTCATAGGGTCACTATGTGTTGGTGACTTGATGGCACCTAACAACAACAAGAATAACAACAACAACAACTTATTTCGAAAGTTTTGTCTAATGGTCTTGAATGAGTAACATTTCACAGAAGAATTTCCTTTTGTTGATCCATGTCTCAGCTTACCCTCTAAAAAATGATATTAATATCTTCTTAATTTACTAATTTCTAATTATCAGTGCATTATATACTGTGGTGCATTGTGTGTTTCTGATATTCTGAAAGCTATGTCAATGGCATTCCAAATACCAAGAGGTCACTCATGGTTTCAGTAGAGATTCAAGATCAAATCAGATGAGGAAAAAGACACTCTACTTGGCCAACCGACTGGAAGAGATCTGTATTTGTTCCCATTCCAAAGAAGGGTGACCCAACTGAGTGTGGAAATTATAGAACAATATCATTGATTTCACATGAAAGCAAGATTTTACTGAAGATTATCCAAAAATGACTGGAACAGCACATCAGCAGAGAACTGCCAGAAGTCCAGGCTGGGTTTAGAAGGTGTCGTGGTACTAGGGATATTATAGCTGATGTTAGATGGATCTTAGCTGAAAGTAGGGAATACCA
>NW_006399851.1:1186202-1186839 GCF_000299155.1 Elephantulus edwardii
ACTGGCTGCAAGAGTTGGCTTTAGCATACCCATGATTGTGATGATGCAGAACCAAAGAGAATTTTTGTTCTCTTGTATAACAATGACATAGTTCTGACTGAATAGAAGCTAATAGAAGCACATCAACTCACTGACTGATGAATATGACATTTAAGTAGGGTGAATAGCTACTTTGACAGGAAATTAAAGGGATAAAAAGGCACAAAAAAGTAGAATGTATTGTTCTTCTTTTCACTTGGGCACCTTGTCCATCCACAGCCTTTGTTTCTCACATGATGTGCGTGTCATTAGATGGTCTCACTTATTTCTCCAATGGAAATGATTCATACAGCATTTTATGTTCTATGGTTACTAAACATTGGTTCTTTAGCACTAGCTTACACATATGAAAAAGAATTACAGGTAAAGTAGTTAAAACATAAGTCCTGAACTCACTTTTTTCTTAATTAATGAAAACTTCCAGTAAAAAGAGGTCTCTTTAAGGTCTAATTTGAGTTGCTGTATAAAATCTAAAGAAACATTTGTGGAAAGCCGATAGAAGAAATGGCAATGGCTAAACGGTTCATCCAAGCTGTTTCCAGATCATTGTTATTAGTTGTTGTCAAGATGATTCTGACATGTAGCAGCTGTTCTATAG
>NW_006399851.1:1188098-1190901 GCF_000299155.1 Elephantulus edwardii
GTAATATGTAATTAATATATAACATATAACATAGAATATATACTGTATATTTGTTGATGTTTGCCATTGAGTCAGAACTGACCCATAGCTGACCCTCCAGTAGGTATTTTGATTGTGAATCCAAGCCAGATAAAGTTCTTGACAATTTCAATTTTTTCTCATCAGTCAGTTTTGACCTGACTTTCACAAGTCATTTTCTTTCATTTGAAGAATGTGGGTTGTTGATGTATCTTCCTTCCATCTTGAAATTATATTTTCTCCTTATCATCCAGTTTCTCAAATTATTTGTTCAGCATACAGACTGAATAGGTATGGAGAAAGTAGATAGCCCTGAGACACAGCTTTAGTTTCTTGGTCTATGCACTGATTTTATATGAACATGATTAAATGTTCTGGGATTCTCATTATTTTTTCAGTGTTGACCATAGTTTGTTATGATACGTGCCGTCAAATGCCTTTGCATAGTCAATAAAACACAAATGGACACTCTTATGATACTCTTTGCTTTTCTCTTGATAATTCTGCAAATTGCAATGATATAAATAGAACAGATTGATAGTGCTAATGAAGATGGCATTCAGAAAATGTTGCCAATTTCTCTGACATAAAGAGCAAGTTGAGTCAAATAAACTTTCTAAAGAAGATTAAATATATTTGCTTGGCTTTCTGGCATCATAGAAACCATGTCAGTCCTCTTCATTTCCATGAACATATATAAATTACCATGTCACTTCCTAAACAACATGCCTCCAGAAACTCTATGAACTTTTATAAAAGTTGATAATTATAAAGGGACTTCAGGCCTTTTGTTCATAGGGTTGCTATGAGTCATGCTCGACTTGAAGGCAATCAACAACAACGACAACAATATATAAAATTCTTAGAATGCATTTCTGGAAACCTGCTATGAGAAAGAGTAATGGCTGAAAGATCTGTCCTGGTTTTCCTCAAATCATTATTGTTGGTTGTTGTCAAGTCAGTTCATACTCAAAGCCACTCCTTTTCTGCACCATAGAAATGTGCACACAAAATAGGATTTTCAAGATTATGACTACTCAGAAGCAAATTGCTAAACTTTAACTTCTTGGGAATCTTTGAATCCCCAAGGTCTGTCTAAGGCCTAACAGTAACCATTTTTGCTGTCAAGAAAAGCTGTCTCAAATGATATGCTATTGGAAATCACAGCCATGAAATCTTAACATATGCCGATTTTCCATGACATATGACTGTATTTCCTGCTTCTTTAATATTGTTGTTGTGTACTGTAGATTCAGAAATGAACCATATTGGAGCTTCACGTGGGTTTTCAGAGATAGTTAATTGAAAGGGAGGAGATTTCCCAGTCTTCTCCTAAGGAGCAGCTGGTGGATTTGAACCATATACCTTGAGGATTGTAATGCAACTCCTTAACACGAGGATATGCTTTTCATTTAAGTCTTCAACCACAATGGATTTATTCATCTGTATTTACTAATTCAAAAGAAATTTATTCTTCCAATCTATTAATATATATACAACTCACCAAATTTCTAACCTATGTGAGCCTGTTGCTGCTGTCATTGTGTCAGTCCAGAAGACACCAGAATATCTAAGTAATAGATGTTGTTGTTAAGTGCCATCAATTTTTAGGAAACTCATAGCAACCCTATGAATGAAAGACCTGAATACTTGTATAACTTTCATCATTTCTTCAGGTTCCTAGAGTTTCTGGAGGCAAGCTATTTTGGAAGTGGACGCTCCTTCTGCTTCTAAGCTTGTTTTAATCGGGGAGCTTTACCAAACACTGTCCACCATGGGTAAGTAATAGAAAGAGATGTTAATTATTTAATTCTCAGTTTAAAAAGAAAGGACAAAGAAGTACTTCAAACATTGAAGGCAGGAAGAAAATGGAAACAAGCAAACAAGGAGGCCAATGGAACCCAGAAATGTAAACAGCTCAGTGCAGCCATGTTAAGTAGTTATTCGCGTAGTTTGGGAAACCAGAATTGTGGCAGCAGGATCAGAGGTATCCAAAACAGAGGAAGAACTTTGGACTTACAAATATGTCATGACTCGGTCAGTTTGCTGCCTTGTAGTGACAGCAAAGGATTATATGAGTAAATTATTGAATGATTCAGGAATCATCAAAAGAATATGGAATAAAGTGACACAAAGTCACTGTAACACAAGGAATTGGTCAATAGTGAAATACTTCAGGACTGTGAAATGTCCATCAGATTGCACTTGATCTAAGCCATGCAATTTTCGATTGTTTTGTATACACTGAAAGCTATACAATGAATTAGGATAACCACAACAATGTAGTGAATGACTCGTGGTGCTGGCAAAAGTGAATATGATCTTTTTAATCTATGTGCTAAACAGATCATTTGGGAGGCTGAATTTTATGAGGAGGTGTGTGACATCAGCATTGGAGGAAGATTCATTAAAAACCTGTATTACGCTGATTACACAACCTTGCTTGCCCAAAATGAAGAAGGGCTGAAGCTTTTGGTGTAAGAGTTCAAGGACTGTAGTCTTCAATATGGATTGAAGCTCAACCTCAAGAAAATGAAGATTCTTTTCATGGGGCCAATTGTTAGTCCATGATAGATGGAGAGGAGATTGAGATTGTTAATAATTTCAACTTGCTCAGCTGTACAATCAACACTGTTGGCACCAGCAGTTAGGAAATCAAAAAGGTGAATTTTTGGAGAAATTCTGCTGTCAGGGACCTTTCCAGAGTGCTAAAGCGCAACGACGCCAGTCTGAAGACTGAAGTGCCTCTGATCCAAACCATGGTCTTTGCAATTACTTGCTATGT
>NW_006399851.1:1192046-1197089 GCF_000299155.1 Elephantulus edwardii
TAATGGTGTTAGGTGTGTCAGAGACAGTGAGACTGGTTCAGGACAGAACAGTGTTCAGAGCTACTTTTCAGAGGGTTGTCATGTGTCACAGGTGACTTGATGGAACATAACATAACAACAGCAACAAAAGTAAGAATTTTAAGCTGTTCTGAACATAATTGCAAAGAATAAAGCTCTAGAAATTGGTGGACTACAGCTGAGATGTTTCAACAAACAGTTGCAGCCCTGGATATGCTCATGAGCCTATTTCAAGATAGTTGGAAGATAGTTAGAGATTAGTGTGTGTTCCCATTTAAAAAATGTGATAAAACAAAGTATAGAAATTACTGAATTATATCATTAATAGTATGTACAAGTAAAGTCATACCAAAAATTACTGGGAAAAGGCTAGAATAATACATTGGCAGGGAACTTGCAGAAATTTGAGTTAAATTCATAGGAAGGTAATGTTATGAGGAATGTTATTGCTGACAGCAGATGGATTGTAACTGAAATAAGAAAATACCAGAAAGAGAATGTGTGTGTGTTGTGTGTGTAATTGACTATACAAAAGTATTGGACTGTGTGGATCATAATAAATGATGGCTAAAATTGAGAAGAAAGGAAGCCCAGAATACTTATATTTTCATGCAAAACCTACACATATATAAGAAGCAGTTATCCAAAAAGAATCAGAGAACACTACATGGTTTAAAATCAGGAAGGGTATGTCCCTTCTCCGTATCTATTCAGGCTGTATGTTGAGCAAATAATTCAAGGGAGCTGAACAATATGAATAAGAACGTGACATTGAATTGGAGAAAGATTTATCAACAGTATGCATTATACAGATGGCATCACTCTGCTTGTAAAAAATGAAGAAGACTTGAAACACTAAAGAAGATCAAAGACTAAATCCTTCACTGCAGATTACAGTCCAATATCTAGAAGAAAATAATCCTCATTACTAAACGAATAGGCAAGATCACTATCAATGGAGAAATAATTGAGGTTGCAAATGATAAATTTTAATTGTATACACATCCATAGTACTTAGCAGTCGAGAAATTAAAAGATGCTGCATTAGGAAAATCTGCTCTCAATGAGGTCTCCATAGTTCTTAAGAGCAAGTATATCAGATTAAGAGTTAAGGTATACTTGATCCAAACTATGATATTTTCTAATATCTTGTACACATCTAAAAGTTGAACAATGAATTAAGATATAACTAGGGATGTATCAATACTTTGAATTGTGATGTTGTCAGAGTTGAATATACTATGACTGCCAAAGGAAAAAAAACCAACAAACACATCCTTTTTAGGGTAATACAATCAGAGTGCTCCTTAGAGGCAAAGATGTTAAAACTTTGTCTCACATACTTGTGCATATATCAGGTGGACTTAGTTCTTAGAAAAAAACAGCATTCTTGGAAAGAAAGAAAGTCACAGAAAGAAACAAAGACCCCCAAATAGATGGTCTAACAGTGACTTAACATTAGTTAAGTCAGAGCATTTTACACATATTGTGCTTGTTTAAAGAGCTGCTAACACAAAGGTGGTTCACCTAAGGTGGTTTTAATACATAGAAGACTCTGAGAAAGATGAGCAATCTCCTCTTGTGTGATTTACAGTGGCTGAAAACCAGCTGGGGAGTTAGTTATACGGAAACAGTCATGTGGTATTTCAGATCCTAAAGTAATGAATTTAGTGCCTTTTGTTTTCTTGAGTGTTTTTTTTAATCTCAAAAATGCTGTAAAGTTTGAAGACAATGTGTTTCTTCTTCTAGAAATAGTTTATTATTTGTGTTATTCAAATTATAGAGTTAAAGAATCACTTCTTGATGAAAAGTTACCCCTACACATGAGCAAATCAGAGATTTTATGTAGAAAGACTGAAGGGCCATTCTGAATGGCTATTAACCAGCATAGATTTTTCCCCCCTTCCAAATGACAAACAAAAACTGACAAAGGAGAATGTTGCCTAGCAGAGTTTAATCCCATTACAAGCAACAAATAAACAGATTTGACTAATATCTGAATAATGCATTCAAAATTCAGAGTATAGCACACTTACTTGAAAACAAATTGCTAGCATAAGAATTTTTTAGGAGAATCCATTATACATTATTGTAAGTTGATGTTTCAACTAACTCTATTGAAGGAATCTGTAGACAGTGTAGCTAGTCTGGGTAGCTTACAAATTGTAGCATTATTTTTCCTAAATCCCCAACATTCATGATTTCTTTCCAGTAAAATAGTAATTTAAGCAATGACTAAATGTGTAAGAAAAATATATTGGAAGGCTATGGAACAATTTATTAAGAACAGTAGAACATTTTCTGCAATACTTTTAATGCATCACTCAGGACTCTATTGATTCAGCATCAATGTTCTTGGAAACAAGCCTCTTACCAATATCTAAGACACTGGTGTTGTAATTGAACTAGAAAATGTAAGATTTCCACTGTTCCTGCTGAGAATTCTTCCCAATAAATGTATGTTTTCCACTGGGGTTGAAACCACTGCTACTTGTGTTTTTAATTTTTTTTCCTCCTGTTTCTTTTTCGTATTATTCAGTTTTCTTTTTTCTCTCATTTGCCAGGAAAAAAACCTCTAGATATATTAGACACTATTTATTCCTCTAAGACAACTTACACTTTAGGGGGCCATTTGAATGATAAACTTTGTTATAACTTATAAACCAGAAAATCACCAGTGTACTGTAAAAAAATAACTGGGGAAATGCATTAGCGTTTAACCATACAACGTGGTTGAGTGAAAACTTTTGCAGTGATGAGCTTTTATAGTTCCTAACATTATTTTGTATGTTATGCATTGGGCAGTTTAACAACTACCTCAGCATACTCATTAAGGAGACAGGACATCTACATCTACTTCTGAACCTAATAAGGATCATCAGTAACACAAAATTGTTTGTTGTGAGAACAAAGAATGATCCACCTGAGTTATAGTTCTGATTTGAAGCATAGATTTTTGTAATCTACCATAAACAGAGTTTGTTACATTCTAGACAATATTTAATCTCTTTGAACATCATAGAATAAAAAGACTATGAAAGATGATCTCTAAGGTCTTTGTGTATGACTGTGCTATTTTCAGACAAAGACTGAAGAAAGTGATAGAAGAGATACATGAAGAAGGCTGAGCAGAGGCTGGTCAGTGGGAAAAGTATTTTCCAACAGAAAATGGAAAGATTTCAATAAGAGCAGTACTTGGGAAAATTATATCATTATTTTAATTTCAATGATAAGGAATGTAGGACACATTCATCAGTGTGTTGGAGCTATGCACTCCCAGGTATACAGCATGCTCTAAATGTCAATGTGCACAACAAATTATGTACTTACTACTGTTACTTTAAAATATAATTTTATAAAAATTAAAACCAAAAGAGCTCTATAGGGCATTTGTATTTTATAATAATAGGATCAATACAAGTTCGAAGTTACCTTATGGAATCTGAGCACAGCCGTGAATTCTGTCATGTGCTGATGGTACTCACCTTGAGACATATTTATTCTTCCAGAAACTGAGAATGTTGACCATAAAAGGTATCATAACTGTATGTTTTTTGCTGTTATGTGCTGTTGAGTTGCCTGTGTGTGACTCATAGCGACCCTATCTGAAGCCTGCCCTATTGTGAGCCAATCTCATTGACTCCAACACACCTAGGCACATTGCTCCACTTACTGTGTCAATCCATATCATCAGAGGTCTTCCTCTTTTGCTCTGTCTCTCCACACTTGCAAGCATGATGTTCTCTCCAAAAACTGGTCCCTTCTAACCACGTGCCCAAAGTATTTGAGACAGAGCTTCAACATTCTAGCGTCCAAGGAGAAACTTGGTATTAACCTCTCCAAGGACAGATTTATTTATTTCCTTGGTGGTCCATGATATGTAAAAGATTCATGTCCAGCACTACAACTCAAAGGTATCAAGTTTTGTTCTGTCATTTTTAGTCAACGTCAAGCTCTCTGGTGCATTGCAAGTAATTGTGAATATCATGGCCTGGATAAGGTACACCTTAGTTTCCAGACTGACATCATTGCTTCTCAGCACTCTGGAGAAAGCCCAGACAGCAGATTTTCCCAGTGCAATTTGCCATTTGATTTCCTGATTGTGAGTGCCACGAGTGTTGATCATGGAGCCAAGCAAGCTGCAATTGTTAACAACTTCTCCATCTATCACTGTACTACCAATTGGCCCAGTCGTGAGCATCTTTGTCTTCTTGATGAGTGCTTCAATTCATATTCCTTCTGCAGCAAGTGCTTCAGGTCCTCCTTAGTTTCAACAAACAAAGTGGTGTCATCTGCATAACGTAGTTGTTGATAGCTATATTATCTTAGATTTCTTTGTTATTGTTATTGAAGAGGGCTACCTTCAATATACACATAAAGTTTATTAATTGATGCTGCTCTGAGAAGAATGGGAATCCCAGAACACTTGATTGTGTTAATGCAAAACCTATACTTAGACCAAGAGGCAGGCGTCAGAACAAAGCAAGAAAACACTGCATGATTCAAAGTTGGGAAGGGCGTACGCCAGGGATGTGTCCTGACTCCATACCTTTTTAACCTGTATGCAGAACAGATTATCCAGGAGACTGGGCTCAATGAGGAGAAGTGTGGTGTCAGGATTGGTAGAAGATTCATCAACAATCTGCATGACACAACCCTGCTTGCTGAAACTGAGGAGGATCTGAAATGCTTGCGGCAGAGGTTCAAGGACTGCAGCCTTCAATATGAATTGAGGTTCAATGTCAAGAAGACAAAGATTCTCACCACTGAACAAATTGGCAGCATCAGAATGAATGGTGAAGAGATTGAGATTGTTGACAGCTTTAGTTAGCTTGGCTCCACAGTCAACACTCTCGGCACCAGTAGCCAGGAAATTAAAAAAAAACATATTGCCGATGGGAAAGTCTGCTGTTAGGGACCTCTCCCAAGTACTGAAGAGCAATGGTGTTTCTCTGAAAACTAAGGTCTGATATAAGCCATGGTTTTCGCAATCACTTGTTATGCATCAGAGAGTTGGACAATGAC
>NW_006399851.1:1197978-1214538 GCF_000299155.1 Elephantulus edwardii
TATATATATATATAGTTGTTGTTATGTACCATAAAGATGAGACTGATTCATAGCTGATACTATCTTCAGGTTTTCAGATGAAGTAAATCACACGGAAGGAATTGTCCAATTTTTTCCAGTGGAGGAGCTGGTGAATTAGAATAGAATTTCTTTGGATTGACATTGTAGCTCCTTATTACCACCAAGCTGTAAGGGCATCCTTAAGTAAGCATAATGTATCTATACACACACATAAATGTGATAATTAATATACATAAGCAGGAGTGGCATCCACTTCCTAAATAACATGCCTCCAGAAACCCTATGAACCTTGAAAAATGTTGATTATATCTGTGATTTATTTCAAGGAACTGTTTCATAGATTGCAAGAACTGGCTCCTGTCACGTCTGAATGGGTTGGCTTCCATGTAGGGAACTCAATAGGAATTAGCCCTGCATTGCTGAGGCAGAATTTCTTCTTTTCTAGGATATGTCATCATCATTTTTCTATTTGAAGCAGTTAATAATGAATATCAATGAAAAAAATATATCCTTCATTACTGATTAAATTTCAACATGAAGCAAACCTTTTTATTTTTTTACAACTGGACCAATAAGCATTGAGAAAAGATTGAAGCTGCCAAAGGATTTATTTCACTTGGTTCTACAGTCAGCACCTATGGAATCAGCAGTTAAGAAATTGGAGGACTGGAGGATCATGGTGCTGGACCCCAGCATGAGGAATATCAAGATCACGGTTCCCCCTGAGCACAAATACTCTAATACTCTGTGTGCATAGGCAACTCCATCCTGGCCTCCCTGTCCACCTTCCAGCAGATGTGGATCAGCACACAAAAGAATGATGAGTCTTGCCTCTCTATTGTCCACTGCAAACCCTTCTAGGTCGACTCTTTAGTTGTGTTGCACCCTTTTTGATAAAAAAAGCTAACATACGGGGGGGGGGGGAGTCAAGCAAAAAACACCAAAAACCAGACAAACAAAATTTTATTAAAACAATACCTCTCCCATGAGCTGCATCTCCTTAAATGACAGTAACTGTAGAGTCAATTCCAACTCATTGAAACCTCATATATTTCAGACCTTCGCCTTATACAATTTTAAATGACTGATTAAAAAAAAAAATAGATTACTAAAGGTCTTTCTTCAAAGGTGTCTCTGAGTGGAATCAAATCTCCAGTTTTGAGATTAGTACAAGTTAACACTGCATGGTTTAAAATCAGGAAGAGTGTGCATCAGGATTATATCTTTTCTCCATATCTATTCAATATGTAGGCTGAGCAAATTATTCAAGAAGTCAGACTCTATGAAAAAGGGTATGGCACAGGGATAAGAGGAAGACTCTTCAACAACCTGTGCTATGTAAATGACACAACTTTGCTTGCTGAAAGTGAGGAAGACCTGAAAAGCTTGCTACAGAAAATCAAACACTACAGTCTCCAATATGGATAAAATATAAACATCAAGAAAACAAAGGTCCTAACCACTAATAGGCAACATCAAGACAGATGGAGAAAGAATTGAAAGTGTCAGTGATTTAATCTTATTTGAATCCACAGTCAACAGCTTGGTAACAGCAGTCAGAAGATCAAGAGAAACATTGCTTTGGTCAAGTCCGGTGTCAAGGACCCCTCCAAAATGGTGATATTAATTTGAAGCATAAAGTGTATCTGATTCAGGCCATGTTTTCTTAATCACTTGTTATGCTTCTGAGAACTGGACAATTAATAAAAATGACAAGAATAATTGATGTCTTTGAATTGTTGTGTTGGAGAAGAGTGTTCATCTATTCAATGGAATTCCAAAAGAAAGAACACATATGTCTTGGAAAATGTCAAGCGAAACAGCTCCTTAAAAAACAAATACGGTCTAATGCCACTGTTATAAAACAGGACTGACAGGAGGGTTGTGGAAAAACTGAAAAAAGAGGGGACAAATAATGTGCATATAATTTAAACAAATAAGGGCGAGACTTCTTTAAAAGGAGTATATGATTAGGTATTAGTGCTAAGACAATAGTCCAGAATAAGAGCTGCATAGTAAAGTGGTCTAGGGTGTGAGGGGACTGTATAACAATGAAAGAACTTTTTTTTCCAAAGAAAAAAGCTAATTGGGGGAAGGGGAGGAGGCAGGGAGGAAAATATACAACAATGAAAGAAAGGATATTCAAGTTCTTTATAAATTTACAATAAAATATCTTTTTTAAAAAAAAAAAGCAGGGAAGGGTGGCAAAGGTTCGTTTCTCATACTTTGGACATAAAGAAGTTACTTGGAAAGGAATATCATGCTTAAAAAGAGAGGGAAATCCCCCAATTAGATGGATTGCCAGGTGACCCAAGCAATGGGCTCAAAGGTTATCAGAGAAGATAATGATTATCAGAGATGACACCAACAGCAAAGGATAGTACAGGATTCAGGTCTGCTGTTCATAGAGTCACTTTGAGTCATACTTGACTTAATTAATGGTGTCTAAAACAACAGCAACAGCCAGCAAAATTGTATTACTCAGAAATTCCATACACCATTATAAGCAACTCAAACGACTGGCTGACCCTTCCCAAAGAGGAACATTACCAATGTGATTTAATATCTGCTTAAGGCTCTAAGTAGAGTTTAGTTGTGATGGTTTTGGTTTATTTTTTGGTGTTGTTTTTTAATTTTTTTTTTATAGCAAGACAATAATTATGGGTAAAGTCTCTAGAATTTATGGATTACTATAAAAAAATAATAGCTAGTGCTCAGTCTTTCCATTTCTACAAAAAAATTGATGTTAACTATTGTCTATTGCTGTTGCTGTTAAGTCATACGAGCATGACTCACAGTGACTATATGAACAAAAGACCTTAACTGTGCCCTATAACTATTATTGTTTCTTTAAGTTCATAGAATTTCCAGAGGTATGAGGCTTAGGAAGTGGATGCCTCTCTTTCTTCCTCACCTGTCTTACTCTGGGAGCTCCACCAAACACTGTCAACCATGGGTAACCATTATGACATTTGGTACACCAAAGACACAGTGTTCAGCATCACAACAATCCCAGGTTTCCTCAGTACAGCAAATTGACAGAGCAGTGCTGTGCCACTTCAGAGAATGTTCATTTTAAACACAATTAACACCAGCAGTCCTCAGGCCCAACTGAATTAAAAAACAAAACAACAACAACAAAACCAAAACAAAAGGCCTGTGCACCAGGCTCTGATTGGCTCTAACAAGATACTTCCGGCCTACTGCTCATTGTTAGCCAAATGCATCCAATCCAAACAGCTCGCACATAGTTCTCAGAAAAAACTGAAACCAACCAAAAATAGTCCACAGCTGAGTTTCAGCCAAGACAAGAGTCAATGGCTACACACATGCACCTTCACCTGGCATCACATTTTATTGCTCTTATCCAATGTTGTTATTGTTGTTAGGTGCTATCTGTTTGAGTATGGCAAATAAGCACCCAATGAACAGCAGATCTGAATGCTGTCCTCTCCTGTGCCATCCTCACACATCCTGACACTTAAAGCCCATTTCGGCAACCATGATGTCAATCACTTGGCCAAGGGCCTTCTCCTCCTTTGCTGACCCTCTACTTTTGTAAGCATCCTATCTCTCTAGAGCACTAGCCCCTCCTAGCAACCTGCCTGAAATATGTAAGGTGAAGCTTCATCATCTTTGCCTCCAAAAAGCAGTCTGGTTATACCCTTTCCAAGACATATCTTTTTGTTCTTTGGACAGTCCATGAGATGTTCAGTGCTCTTCTTCAACACCACAGCTCAAAAGCATCAATTCTTCTTCTGTCATCAATATTCATTTCCCAGCTCTCACATGCATAGCAAATAATTGGAAACACCATGGCCTGAATCAGATGCACCTTAGTCCTTCCTCAAACTGACATCATTATTCCTCAGTAATTTGAAGAGGTCTCTAATGACAGATTTTCTCAGTGAAACATGTCTCCTGGATTGCTGATTGCTAGTACCAAGATTGTGGATCCAAGTAAGATGAAATTGTTGACAGTTTCAAACTTTTCTCCATCAATCGCAATGTTGCCTATCTATCCAGTGTTCAGGATTTTGTTTTCCTGACACTGAGATGCAATCCATATTGAAGGCTGCATTCTTTGAACTTCTGCAACAAGTGCTTCAAGTTCTCCTCATTTTCAGTAAACAAGGCTGTGTCATCTACTTTAACATAGGTTATTGATTAATCTCCCTCTGATTCTGATGCCACATTCCTCTTCATAGAGTCCAGCTTTTTGAGTAATTTTTTAATTTTTTAATAGGTATGGAAAGAGAATACAGTCATGATGCTTTCTTAATTTTAAACCGTGTAGGGTTCCTTTGCTCTGTTCACAGGACAGCCTTATTTTCTAGGTATAAGTCTCACATGAACACAATTAAGTGCTCTGGGATTCCCATCCTTCTCAATGTTAGTCATAACTTGTTGTGATTCACACAGTAAAATGTATTTGCATAGCCAATAAAACAGAAATAGATACTCAATTGTTGTTGTCATTGTTAAGTGCCAGCGAGTCATAGACAACTCATAGCAACCTATGAAAGAAAGATGTAAACACTTGTATAACTTTTGTCATTTCTCCATGTACATAGAATTTCCAGAGGCAAGCCATTTCGGAAATGGATGCCACTCCTGCTTCCAAGCTTGTTTTAATTGGGAAGCTCCACCGAATGCTGTCCACCATGGATAACCATTATTGCATTTGACACATCAGTGTCACAGTGTCTAGCATTCTGGCAAGTGCGAGTTACCTCTGTACAGCAAATGGACAGACCAGTGCTATAACACTTAAAAGTATGTTTGACCAAAAATAATTAAAACAAGGCCCATGTCTCCAAACACATTTTTTAAATAGGAAGCTGAATCACATCATCTCACCCTCATTAGGGAGTCAACATTCCACCCTAATCCTCACCAGAACTAGCAAACAAGCCTCTGTAGAATCCAGCTGCTGCAAATGACTTCCAAATTGGATTCTAGGCCCATACTGCTGAACAAATGCATTTTTCAATAGAAGGCTGAATCACAACATCTCACACCCGTTAGTGAGTCAACATTTGACCCTAATCCTCACCAGAATCAGCAAACAAGATTCTAGAATGCGGCTACTGAAGACAACTTCCAAACTGGATCACACTCAAATATTAGTAGTCCTCTCTGTACAGGAGTGCAATAATCTATTCTCTTTTGTATGATTAAACAGTTGAAAATATTTATTCTGTATTTCTGCATAATTTTTACTTAATTTACTTTTTTCTGCTTCTTCAACTTTGATTTCCTTTAATGATTCTATTAGCAGAAGAAAATCATACAGCTAATATTATCCCTCAAATATCTAAGTTGAAATCTCAGGTTCTAATTCAATGAAAGTATTGTTCAGGATAGGGCAAGCTTCAGAGCTATTGTATATAGGTTTGCTAAGTGTTATGTAGACCATAACATCATTTTACAAAGTTACCTTTATCTTTATGATGACATATATTAAGGTCCTAAAGTAGATGGATCTCTTCCAGACAATTGACCAGGTGGTTGTCCTCCAGATTTCTTGGCACAACTTGGTGAGCATATCCAGGGAAGCGTCTGATTGTTGAATTTGTCAACTGGTATGTCATCAATTCCTGGGGCCTTGTTTTTTGCCAGTTCTTTCAGAGCAGCTTGAACTTCTTCTTTCATCATCACAGGCTCTTGCTCATATGTTATTTCATGAAATTCTTCTGTGTCGGCCAATTCCTTTTGATACAATGACTCTGTATACTCTTTCCTTCTTTTAATGCTTCCTGCATCATCTACTATTCTGCCCAAAGCATCCTTAAGTATTGCAACTAGAGGTTTGGATTTGTTTTTCAGTTCTTTGAGTTTAAGAAATGCTGAGAAAGTTCAGTCCTTTTGCTTTTATGACTCCAGCTCCTTGAATATTTCAGTGTATAACTTTACTGTGTCTTCCCGCATTGCCCTTTGAAATCTTCTGTTCAATCCCTTAACATCTTGATTTCTTCTCTTTGCTTTGGTTTCTCGGTGTTCTAGTGCAATATTCACAGTTTCTTCTGACATCCAACTTGGTCTTTTATTTCTCCTCTGTCTTTGCAAAGACTTTTTGCATTCTTCCTGGTTGATATTCTTGATATCTTCTCATATGGTCTTCACACATATACGTCCAAGGTCTCACATTTGTTGCACAGATGGTTTTGAAATTCAGGCAGGATAGACTCAAGACTCAATTTTGGTTCCCGTGGACTTGATTTAATTTGCCTCAGCTTAAGCTTTAATTTGGATATGAGTAGCTGGTGGTCTGTTCCATGATCCGCACCTGGCCTATTATGGGCCGTGAAGAAGAGATTGAGATTGTCAATAGCTTCGGTTTGTTTGACTCCACAATCAACACTCCCAGATGACAGGAAATTAAAAAGATTAATTGTACAGGGAAAGTCTGCTATCAGAGATCTCGCCAAAGTACTGAAAAGCAAGGATGTCAGTCTGGACACTAAGGTGTGCCTGATAGAGGTCATGGTCTTTGCAATTACTTGCTATGCATCAGAAAGCTGGACAATGGCAAGGGATGATAAAAGGAGAATTGATGCCTTTGAGCTGTGGTTCTGGAAAAGAGTATTGAATATACCATGGACTGATAAAAGAACAAACAGGTTTGCCCTGGAGAGGGTGAAGCCAGGCTGTTCCTTGGAGGCAAGGATTCTGAAGCTTCATCTGACATACTTTGGACATGTTGTAAGGCAGGACCAGTCCTTGGAGAGGGACGTCATGCTTGGAAGTATGGAGGGATAGCACAAAAGAGGAAGATCCTAGATGGTATGGATCGATTCAATGACTGGGGTAATGAAGGGTAGATGTATCAGAGTCAATAAGATTGGCGCAGGATAGAACAGAGTTTAAGGCTGTTGTTGTTGTTGTTGTTGTTGTTATGTGCCATCGAGTCGTTTCCGACTCATAGCGACCCTATGCACAACAGCTCTAAACCCTGCTCTATCCTGCGCCAACCGCACCGCGTCTGACACACCCATCCCGATTACCCCAGTCACCGAATCAATCCATCTCATAGAGGGTCTTCCCCTCCTGCGCTGTCCCTCCACCCTCCCAAGCATGATGTCCCTCTCCAGGGACCCGTCCCTCCTGGCAACATGTCCAAAGTATGTCAGATGAAGCCCCAGAATCCTTGCCTCCAAGGAGCAGCTTGGTTTAATCCTCTCCAAGATGAATCTGTTTGTTTTCCTGGCAGTCCAGGGTACATTCAGTACCCTTCTCCAGCACCACAGCTCAAAAGCATCCACTCTTCTTCTGTCCTCCCTAGTCATTGTCCAACTCTCTGATGCATAACAAGCGATTGCAAATACCATGACCTGTATCAGGCGCACCTTAGTCTCCAGAGAGACACTGTTGCTCCTGAGTACGTTTGAGAGGTCCCTAACGGCAGACTTTCCCATCGCGATACGCTTTTTGATTTCCTGACTGCTGGTACCAAGAGTGTTGACTGTGGAGCCAAGCAAACTGAAGCTCTGAACACTCTCAATCTCTTCATCATCCATCCTGACGCTGCCAATTGGTCCAGTGGCGAGAATCTTTGTCTTCTTGACGTTGAGCCTGTACATAGAGTTATTATGAGTCACAAGTGACTCAACAGCACATAACAACAACAACAAAGTAGATGGTGTAAAATAGTGCAGACAATGCAAGGGCAACAATATCTAACTTCCACTAATTCCACAAGGAGGATGAGTCATTTTTCATAACATCTATAGCACAAAACTAATTCCTTAGATTAACTATGCTCCCACACCACCTTCTATCAATTCTAACCCCAACCATCCCTTCCAGTGTTCTTGATGGTTTACTAATAAGTCCACCAAGTTCTTCCCATGACCCCACAGAACTTGCAGATCATGCTCAAGATCATAAAGTTATTTAGAAAAGTAATACATTTAAAAGTAATTACCATTCTGGCTGCAAATAGAATATACATTTATTCAGTCAAACAGTTTCTCAAGGTTTTCAGAGCCTTCTAACTTTCAGTCTTTTGGCTCTGGGCCAACGTTATAAACTCTTAGTTATGCTGATTATTGTGACTTCCCCATTCTTCAAGTCTTCCAGTAAGCCTCGAGGACGGCCTCAGGCTCTGGTTTCATGGGACAGCAGTTCTAGTTCAATTTGTTTCTTTTTGTCTTTGGCTCTCTACCACCTCTATTTCTGCTGATGATATGGTCTAGGTCTCCTTATACAGAAATCTCTATGCCAAAACACACTCTTCACCAGCTTATTTTTTAATTGACAGCCGTGACATTTTATCTTCCGTCTCTCAACCTACTCAATTTAAAACTAGAAGAATAGCAACACTTGCCAATCCCTGTATTAAAAGATTCTACTATATTAGCATGTTCTCCAAGATAATATTAGTCTTACTCACATTTTTAGAAAACTATTTAACTTGGTGGAGTCACAAGCACCCTACAGTAATACAGTCCTATTAAGTCATGTAGTTACATTGTATAAACTTAGGAGCAAACAAGAGAGTGGCTGGGGAAAAAGATGCTGATAAAGTCCTATATAGTAGGTTATCCAAATGTTCGTTTGAAGTTCCTTTAATTTAGGGTTATTAAATGAAAATTTATAGCTGACATTCAAGTGATTTTTCAGAGTTGCAAATCTCAAAGGACATTTTCATAGAACCACTGGTGGATTTGAACCAATAGAGAAGTACTTCATGGTGGCGGTACAATTCTCTAAGGATGCTATCAACTGAGCTATTTACTTTGGGGGCTTGTGGTGATGACTCATAGATGATACAGTACTTTTACATTTTTTCCAATTCTAAGCAGTTCTATGACTTAGGTATTACTCTTAGATTCTAATTGCACTTCCTCCTATTTTGTTCTAAAACCTATGTCAGAGCCATTATTGTTGCGGTTATTTGATACCATTGAGTCCAAGTCAAAGCACTGCTGTGTACAGAATGAAACCCTGCCTGGTAATGCACCATCTTCATAATGTCTACTGCACTCCAGCCCAGTGTCACGTACCAACATTCTTGTAGAGGATCTTTTAGGAAGTGTCAGTGAGTCAGTGCAGACTCTTGTTCTGCATGGTAGCTCGTCAGGCAAAGTGAAAGAGATGTAGTCATTGAAGTTATACCCAATGAATTCCTTTCTCCATAATCCTCTTCTATCACTTCTGGATGTCATTAGTACAACACAGCTGATATTTCAACTCATTCCAGTGTCATACCTAAGTGAATTGAATACAAAAGAATTTTGATTCTCCTAGGAGATTTCTCAGGAGGCTGTGAGTAGTTTAAAAGAGGACAACATTGTGCTAGAAGTAAATATACTGGGAGAGGGAATAAATCCACAAGAAATGGATTTATCTCTTCCTACTCTACTTTCAATACAGCACCATGTTGGTTACAAATTAGAGCTATTCCTAAGTGTTTCTTTTAGTGAAATTTTTCAGTTAGTAGGAATATGTGTATCTGGTTTTTATTGAACTATAGAGTTTGAAAATGTCAAAGCGATATCAATGATTTAAAAGCATCCCTTGCAGCAAGTGAAGGTCATTGTGTTGAAGAATTTACTCCAACTATTGGCTGATTTAATTGTTTCAAAGTAAGGACACACTTACCTAACTTTAAAGGGCAAGTGCAAGTGTCAAAACTTGTCAATTATTATCCTGACATCTTACAATACTATATATAAATCAGTTTAATTGAATAATCAAGTGCTTCAGGAAAGAGCTAAATTTATGGAGCAAAGATCATACAACATTCAGTGCTTAGTAGTCAACTCTAATTGTCTGGTCACAAAGTATTCTATGATTACTTACTCATTTTCCAATAGATATAGTCATAAACCAAGAGGTGTTTATAAAAAAGATAAGTTGAAGCAATCATAGGTTTGTTAAAAATTTTAAATGCTTAAGGCTTACACCTTGACTTTTGCTCTATATATTATCAATTAGCATGCTATTAATCCCAGTCATGATTTGGTTCTCAAAGTGTTCTCCATAGGAAATTTGATTCTAAATTAACACTTTTTAAACCACAGTATGCCATTGTCATATTATTATGCTGAAGCACTGCTATAAGTATGAATCTTCTGACCCAGTTAGTGTAGACAACCACATTGTTCTAGTACTAGCTAGGACAAACTTATTCATGGTGACTTTATCTAAAACAGATGAATTGCTGCACTTGTTACACCATGTTTGTACTGCTGATATGTTTTAACATTGTTGGATATTATCAGAAGCCATGCTGGGAAATTGACTGAGATTATTGTTTAAAATAGCTGTTTTAGAGAACAGAATATCTATTTCACCGTCCTTGCCTCTAAAGATTATGATGGCTGATTCTGTTTACTGAGGTGTAACAGAGTGTTTCAGGGGAATTAACACATTGCCCGTCTTTGGTTTGAGACTAAAAAGTTCATTCTTACAAGATCATGACTATTTGCAACTATATTTTCACTTGTAAGTGTATGTTAATTCAGTGTTCCTACTAATCATACTTATTACTATAATCACAAGTTGGCTTATAATTACAAGTAATTATAGTTATTTGATTATTGATATGGGGAAAGAAGGAAGGGTAGAAGGATGAAAAAGTAAAAGAAAAGGTGGAGGAAAGGAAGGGAGAAAAGGAGGAAGGAAGGAAGGAAGGAAGGAAGGAAAGGAGGAAAGAAGGAAAGAACAAATGAGCACACTAGAACACTGGAAAATATGATTTGTCTTATTTGTGGTAGGAAGATTATGAGAATATTTAATCTGTTTTAATCTCCTAAAGATAGTGTTGTACTGGTTTTTATCCCCACAAAAGATATGTAGAAGTCTTAATTTCTGTAATCGTGTCATTGTGAATAAAATATAGGGAAATAAAGTATTCCTTTGAACTTGTTAGCAGCTCAATTCACATAAGCTCACACAGGATTGGATCCTAAAACAAATATAATATTCTGCTTATAAAAAAGGAGAGACTTAGAGAGACAGACAAGGAAAGACTTCCTGTTATGATTTCTATGAATGTCAAGGATTTCTAGTAGCCGAGCTACAACATCCTGAGAGTTGCAGTAAGGATATAAACTGTCAATTGTTTCATCTTACCTGGACCCATAATCAACACCATTGATACCAGCAATCAGAAGATCAGTTAATGTATTTGTTTGAGGAAGTCAAAGACCTCTCCAAAATACTGAAGAGCAATGATGTCAGTTTGAAAACTAAGCTGCACCTGATTCAGGCCATGGTTTTTTCCAATACTTGCTATGCATCTTAGAGCTGGACAGTGAATAAGGATGACAGAAGAAGAATTGATATCTTTGAGTTGTGGTGTTAGAGAAGAGCACTGAATAGTCCATGTACTACCAAAATAGCAAAGAAATACATCTTGGAGAAAGTGGAGCCAGAGGGCTCTTGGGAGGCAAGGCTATCAAAGCTTTGTTTTTCTCAATTTGGACATGGTGCTAGGACAGGATATTCCTTGGAAAGGGATATCATACTTGAAAAGGTGAAAGGTTAGCAAAAAAAGAGGAGAAACCCCTATGGAGATGGGTTGACACAGTGACTGCAATGATAGGCTCAAGTGTATCAGAGATTATGAGGATGGCACAGGCTAGATCAAGTTTCAGATCTGTTATTCATAGAGTTTATGAGCTGTATTGGGCTTAATGGCACCTAACAAAAACAACAACTGCAAAATAAAATGGAGACAGCGAAATTCCTCTCTCAGAGCCTTGAGAAGCAATCAATAGGACCATGAATCTGATTTGAGCTACTGATTTTAAGGTCTGTAAAACAATGAATGTCTCCCCTTTAAAGTCACTAACTTTGTGGCATTTTGTTAAAATAGCTCTAGGAGACTAAGAGAGGTGGCTCCACAAGTATAAAACTCAACACAAAACAAATTCCCTAAACATCATGCTTCACAATTTCACCCTGATACACATGTGGTTACCAGAAGTGGAATCAACTCAATGAAAACCCGTCAATAAACAGATATTGCCCTGGATGTACTCACCAAGTTGTGCCAAGAAATCTGGAAGACAACTACCTGGACAATTGACTGGAAGAGATCCCTGACAGCAGATCTGCTTAATACAATGCATATTTTGATTTTCTGACTGCTGGTGCCAAAAGTATTGATTTTGGAGACTAGCAAGCTGAAATTAAAATTTCTATCTCTTTTCCATCTATCATGGTGCTGCAAATTTGCCCAGTAGTGAGAATTTTTGTCTTCTTGATGTTGAGCTTCAATCCATATTGAAACCCATAGTCCTTGATCATCATCAGTAAACACTTCAGGTCCTTTTCAGTTTTGGCAAGCGAGTTAGTGTTATGTGCATAACTTCAGTTTGCAATGACTCTTCTTCCAATCCTGCTTCCACATTCAACCTCTTAGAGTCCAATGTTCTGAGTAATCTGTTCTGTACGTAGATTGAAAAAATAAGAAAACAGGATGCATCTCTGAGACACTCTTTTCTTGATTTGTAACCATGCAGTGTTTCTTTGCTCTGTCTAATGACTGCTTCCTGGTCTCAGTTTTCACATGAGCACAGTCAAGTGCTCTGGGATTCCTATTCTATTCAAGGTTAGCCACAATTTGCTGTGGTTCACATAATCAAATGCCTTTGCATAGTTAATGAAACATTAATACATATTCCTCTGTTACTCTCAGCTTTTAGCCAAGATCCATCCTACATTGGCCATGAGGTCCTTGGTGTCATGGGCTTTTTAAACCCCACTTGTATTTCTGGTAGTTCTCTATGTACCATTCCAGTCATTTTCATATAATCTTCAGTAGGGGTTTGCTTGAGTATTACATTAGTGATAATGTTTGAAAATTTCCACATTCTATTGGATTCCCTTTTTTTGAATGGGAATAAATACTGATCTCTTCCAGGTAGTTGTCCTCCACATTTCTTGGCATAACTTGGTGAGCATGTCCAGTATTAATTGGTATTTCATCAATTTCTGGAGCATCCCCGCCCCCAGCCAATTCCTTTAGAGCAGCTTGAGCTTTCTCCTACATCACTATTGCCCCTTGATCATATATTGTTTTATGAAATCCTTCTGCATCAGCCAGCTGCTTTTGGTACAGTTACTCTATGTACTTCCATCTTCTTCTGGTGATTCCCAGGTCATTCAATATTCTGTCCATAACATCCTTAAGTATTGCAACTCGAGGCCTGAATTTATTCTTCAGTTCTTTCAGTTCAAGAAATGTCAATTGCATCTGTTCTTTTTGATTTTCTGACTCCAGGTCTTTGCACATTTCAAATAAATAACACTTTGCTTTGTCTTCTTGAGCTGCCCTTTGAAATCTTTTGTTCAGCTCCTTAATTACCTCATTTCTTTCCTTTACTTTGGCTTCTTGGTGTTCTAGACCAATATTCACCCTCTTCTGATAGGCATCTTGGTCTTAACTTCCTCCTCTATCTTTGTAATGACCTTTTGCATTCTTCATGGATTATAGTCTTAATATCTATCCCACAGATCATCTGGTCTCTTATCATTACTTCAAGGCCTCAAACCTGTTCCTGTTTCTAAAGTATCATGTTCTGTCTGTTGCATCTACTCATATCTCCCTTCGGCAACCAATTTATAACCTCTACAGCTGTTACTTATCTTTCTCGTACATCCCTCTACATATGTAGCACAGATCTACTCATAGAACACATGCTCCATATATTCAATAAATCCCCATTTCATGAAGGACAGTACTAACCACTTATGAGTGTTCCTTTCTCTCTATCATGGACTTTCCTAGAATGTCACTTGTTAGTTGTAAATAACTTGTTCTAGCTGTTGTTGGTGACTCTGACTTGTGGGAAGTAACAGAAAGATCATTATGATTGTTGGATCTAAGGCATCTGATGACACAGTGGCTTCCAATTAGTTTAAAGCTTACGAGTCATTTTGTACTCTTTTGTGTTCAATGTGAGGCAAAGCTAATAATATTTTTTTAAATGTGCTTCAAGGCAATACAGATTTAGGGAAAACATTCCCTACAGTGTTCCATCTGCTGTCCTCTATGAAGGAAACAAAAGCAACACTTTTATTATTGAAGACTATGAATGGCTTACCTTTTTGCTTACGTGCATGGAAACATGGAACATGGAGTGTCCCCCAGTCACTCAAGAGCCTGTTCTGCAGTGGGGCTAAACGCAGAACAGAGAGGGTTAACAGCTTGGCTTTTCTCTCAGTAACTGTTTAAAAGTACACAGTGTAAGTCAACCATCATTTAATTTATTTTGCTTTGTTAGATGGTGGTGTTAATTAATTTTGCTTTGTTGCCTCGCTTTCCTCTTGATAACATCATTCTTTTTAATAGCAATGGAACCTTGCAAATGTCAAGCAGCCTGCCCCAATCACAACAGGCTGCAACATAAAAACACATTAGAGTTTGGAAACACCACAAATAACTACTTTCGGGGGAGTGGGGTGAGGGATGTAATAGCTGTAATTATGTTCGTGCCTGCCAGTGAACTGCCCTCTTTCTTTTTCTCTCTTTTTCTCGGTGTCCTTAATGGTTTTTTCCTGAAGAAAAACAAGTACAAATTTTCAGTGGTCTCTGCCTTTAAATTGTTAGCTACATACATTTGAGTTGGCCCCACATCTATAATATGGAGTTCTCTGTAGCTATCTTCCTTCTCACTTTGAAGGCTGTCCTATGCATCTGTTTCTTGAAACATTTGTGTTGGTTTCATATTTCCAAGTGATTTTCTTTCTGTATTACGTTAGACCTTTTTGATATCTCCAACCCAAGATCCTGGTCCTGAGATAACTCTCAGGTCTAATCAAATATTTCTTGTACCTCTAAACAAATGGAACTTGTGTTCCTAAAAGGTTCTGAGTCCTCCTCAAGTTGTCAGCAGAAAGGGAAAGAGAAAGAGTTAATGCTTCCTTCTCACATCAATCTCCTCCAGGGATTTCAGTCAGTTCCTCAGCTTGATGAGACCTTGTCTGGTTTTGGATCCCAGGAGCAGCTACAGGTGAAAAAAAGATTAAATTAGTCAAGGGAAGTTAAGGCTCTCTGAGATATCAATGCAGTGTCCTCAGGGTGACAATTATGGACTTCCTGTTGAGGCTGGGGAGTGGAATCACAGCTAAGATCTCAAGGTAGCTGAAAGAAGCTTTGTTTTCTATTTTAACTTGTAAAATTAGGTTATTGAGAATTTAGAGTGGAGCAAGACTGTGTGTATAGCTGTATGTGAGTGTTTTCAGTGTCTATTATTTTAAGAGCTTATGTCTCTACTTTCTAGATAGACCTGCAGCATTGCCAAATATTACATTCAGGCCATCTGAAATGACTGTCGGTCTTGGCATTTAAGTATGAGCCAGCTGCTTGAGAAAGGAAATTCTTTCAGAATACTGAGAGTCTTTGGATGGTAAAATAGTTGATGCCGAAGACTCATAAGCCATTGTTAGAGTTTCAAGACCATTTAGAAAACTACCTGGAAATACACCTCTGCAATATTAGTCATTGAATATCTTTTAGTTCTACTCTGATACACATTAGATCAACATAAATGAGAGTAGACTCTATGGAAACTGGTTTGTTTTTCTTTCCAGCATGCTAACCCAAGCACCACCTGAAGAAACAGGGTAATCTCCTACAGGGAAGCTAGTTTTTGAGTTTCATAACCTTGGAGAGCATCAGCGTATTTAGCCAATGACCTTGAACAGCAATTCTGGATTCTCTGATGCTCAACTGTGGATGATAAATGGTGCATATTAAAATAAAATAATATTGTGATCATTTTATAAGTTAGAATATTATAATAAAATTTGTAAAGACTGAAATTTAGAAGAATAGAAGGGAAGAACATGCTCGATAATTCTTCAGCTAAAATAACTGAAGGAAAAAAATTCAAGCTTCGAGGTACAATATTGAATGATTCTATGGGCAGAGCATTAAACTATGTAAGAAGCATCAAAATAGATAGACATAACTCACATAGCCGATTGGGGAAATCTACTGGAAAAGACTCTTTACAAAGCATAATGGAATGGACTTGAGGGGAGGGATTGTATAACAATAAAAGAATTTTACTTTACAAATAGAAGAGCAAACTGGGGGGAGTTTGGGCTGGAAGAAAAGTGCAACAATGAATGGAAATCCAATGTCTCTGCAAACCTTCACTAAACTTAATAATAAAAATAAATTAAAAAAACCCAAAAAATTATAAGGTAAAAATGTCATCTTTAACACTAGTTTTAAAGAGTTTGTTATGAATTGTGGTTGAGTGGATCGCAACTTACCAGGAAAACCATTCTGTCTTCCATCACATTTACAAGGCCCAAACCTTTTAGAAGCAGACCAGCAGCCCTCTCTTCTAAGATGTTTTTGTAAGTGATCTGAACTCCAGCCTAGTACTAGTAAAACGGTAACTATTTGCACCACCCAGGAGTTCCTTTATTATAGACTAGGTTGCTGTTTAAGAATCAGAGTTCATCTATTTTATCTTCTCCCGGTTGTAGATTTTCCAGGATACTTGGAAGACTTTTTATGTTGTGGATTAGGACCACTAAAGTTCTTCCAAGCTTTCCTTGAATGAACTT
>NW_006399851.1:1221044-1223220 GCF_000299155.1 Elephantulus edwardii
TCCCCCACCCCCCACCCACCTGCACCCAGTATACTTCTCTATGCAACCTTAATTCTGGACTCCTGTGCTACCCATAATAGTCAATCATTTCATTACTACAATGACACTGTTTAAATTTTGTTGATTTGGTTTTTATTTTTTTGATTTCTTCTGAATAAGAAAATTGAAATGAAAATCAGAAGCACAGAGAGGTTAAGTAACACAAAATCCTACTAGTTTTTCTAATAATCCATACTAAATCTCATGCTTTTAGCATTTCTAAGTTATTTGGTCTTGCTGTTTAAATGTCTTTTTTTTTTGGTTGACGTCAACCTAAATTGAGTGGTATTTCTTCCAATCAGCATCTTTAGGACATGACTTTTGCTTGCTTATTTCTTTCACATTCAATCTTTTCTCCATCATGATGCTGCCATTTAGTCCAGGGATAGATATTTTTTTTTTAACTTTTGTTTTTGTTTTTGTTTCAATTTTATACTGGTTTACATACAAAGTGATGGAGATTTTTTCCAAATTTTTTTGTGTGTGAATCATTCTTCTAGGTGGTATAGCCCTGATCTGTGCATTGCTATACAGAGGTAAAATGTGGTTGCTGTAATGCTAAACACTGTGACATTGAGGGGCCAAATGTGAGAATGGTTACCCATGGTGGACAGTGTTTGGTGGGGCTTCCCTATTAAAACAACCTTGGAAGCAGGAGTGGCATCCACTTCAGAAATGGCTTGCCTCTGTAAATTCTATGAACAGTGCTCAGGTCTTCCTTTCATAGGCTCCTTATGAGTTGTCTACAACTCAATGGTTCCTAACAACAACTTAAGATGTAGTTTTCAAAAGTGTTTCAAGTCTTTAGTTCATACAAGCAATGTTGTATTATCTAAATAATACAGATTGCTGATGAGTTTTTCTCCAGTCATAATACCACATTCTTCTTCACATAGATCAACCTTTTGAATGACTCAAAATATAGATTTAATGGGTATGGAGAAAGGCTATAATACTGATGCGTATCTTTTTCTGATTTTAAACCATAATAAATCCCCTTGTTTTTTTCAGAAAATAACTTCATGGTATACATACAGATTTTACAGGAGCACAGTTAAATGTTCTGGGATTCCCACTCTTCTGAATATTATTCATAATCTATTATGAGCTATACAGTTCAGTGCCTTTGTATAGTCAATAAAACAGAAGTAAATCTTTCTGGTATTCTCTACTTTTAGCCATGATTTATCTGACATCAGCAATTCACCTGGAATTTTTGGCAGTTCAGTGTTAATATATTGTTCTATCTATTTAAAAAATTTTACTTGAGTGTTCTATTAAAAATATTGTTTAATAATTTCTGGACTTTGTTGGGTAACCTTTTTTTGAGGGTGATATGGTTACATGTGTGCATCTTTCTGTCAGTTGACCAGGTTTTCCAGTCAGTTGACCAGGTTTCCAAATTTCTTGGCATAGGCTAGTGAGTACTTTCAGCAGTGTATCTGTATGTTGAAACAAGGCAATTGATACTATATCAATACCTGCCTCTTTATTTTATGCCCCTGCAAAATATTTAAGTTGTAAAAAAACCTTTATTTTATTTGGATCCATAATCAATATCCATGGCAACAGCTGTCAAGAAATCCAAATAAAATTACACTGCAGAAATTTGCTGTCAAAGAAACTTTAAAAGCTAAACAATAAAGTTATCAAAGTAGAGACTAATGTGTGCCTAACTCAAGACATGGCATTTTCAGTTCATAGGCAAGTGAAAGTTGTACAATGAATAAAGGTGACTGGAAAAAAATATGCTGTTGAGTTATGGTGCTGGAGAAAAGAATGAAATATTTCATGGTCTATAATAAGCATGTTGCAGCAATGGTGTCTCTCTGGAGACTAAGGTGTGTCTGATAGAGGCCATGGTCTTTGCTATCACTTGTTATGCATCAGAAAGTTGGACAGTGACAAAGGAGGATAGAAGGAGAATTGATGCCTTTGAGCTGTGGTGCTGGAGAAGAGTATTGAGAGTACTATGTACTGCTAAGAAAACAGAATCGTCCTTGAGAGGGTTAAACCAGGTGGCTCCTTGGAGGCAAGGATTCTGAGGCTTCGTCTGACATACTTTGGACATGACTGGTCCTTCGAGAAGGACATCATGCTTGGTAAGGTGGAGGGACGATGCAGGAGGGGAAAGCCC
>NW_006399851.1:1225831-1226783 GCF_000299155.1 Elephantulus edwardii
AGTGACTGGGGTAACAGGAGTAGGTGTGTCAGAGACAATGAGATTGGCACAGAATAGAAGAGGGTTTAGAGCTGTTGTACATAGGGCTGCTGTGAGTCACAGGCAACTCGACGGCACATAACAACAACAACAGTATTCATTTCAGAGCTCTGGTGGCCAAGTGGCAAGAAGATGTGCTGCAGTCCTGAAGACTTGCGGTTCGTGGCCACCAGCTCCTCCACAGGAGAAAGATGGGTGATCTCCTCCTGTGTAATTAACTGCCTTGGAAAACCCTGCAGAAGGTCAGTTACGGGTCAGTTCCAAATCTATGATACACAACAGCAGTAATTCTTCGACTTTGCTTTTATCTGCAATTAATACCCCTGACAGCTATTTTTATTGTTGTTATGTATTATTGAGTCAGGGCAGACCCATGAGTGACTCACTAATGGGTTTTCAGAGGCACAGAAGCACACAGTAGATCATCCATCTTACTGCTAAGCAACTGGCATATTCCCTTCAGGTTAGCAGTATAAATATACTATTAAAGACACCTCAAAGTGCTAAAGAACAGGGATAGGGATATCAGTTGAAAGGTTAATGTGTGCCTGATTCAAACCCTTGTCTTTGCAATTGCTTTGTATGCATGTCAAACTTGGACAATGTAAATAAAGGAAGACCAAAGATGAATTGATGACTGAATTATAACATTGCAAAGATTCTTAATATATCATGGACTGGGGGAAAAAAAAAACCCAACCAAACAAGTAAATGTGTCATGGAGGAAGTACAATGAAGGTATGTACTCCTTAGTAACAAGGATGGTCAAATTTTGTTTCACATGCTTTGCCATGTCGGCAGGAGGTGCAAATCTTTGGGAAAAAAAAGACATTTTGCTGAGAAAAGTCAAGGATCAATCTATAGGACAACTACCTGGTCAAATGACTAGAAGAGATCCATATTTGTTTCCATT
>NW_006399851.1:1227283-1228792 GCF_000299155.1 Elephantulus edwardii
CATCAACAGATAACTATCAGAAATAGAAGGCAGGTTTAAGAAGAGTCCATGGCAATAGAGTTTTCACCAATGTAAGATGGATCTTGGCTGAAAGCAAAGAGTATCAGAGGAATGTCTATCTATGTTACATGACTATGCAAAGAAATTTGTGTGGATCCAAATAAATTGTGGCAAACCTTGAGAAGAATGGGAATCCCAGAACACTTGCTAGTGCATATGTGAAACTTATACTTGGACCAAGAAACAGTCCTCAGAACAGAGCAAGGAAACACTTCATGGTTCAATCAGAAAAAAGTGTTATGTCAGGGATATGCCCTGTCTATATACCTTTTAGATCTACATATGGAAGAGATAATTTAAGAAGCTGGACTTTGTAAGGAGGAATGTGGCATCAGGATTAGAGGAAGACTTATGAATCACCAAAATTATATAGATGACACAACCTTGCTTCCTGAAACTGAGGAGAACTTAAAGCATTTTCTACAGAAGGTTGAGGACTGTAGTCTTTGAGGTAGATTAAAATTCAGCATCAAAAAGACAATGATTTTTACTACTGAGCTAATTGGCAGCATCAAGATAGGTGGAGAAAAGATTGAGGTTGTTAACAATTGCAACTTGCTTGGTTCCACAATCAACACTCATCAGCAGTTAGAAATTAAAAAATGATTGCATTGAGGAAATCTGCTGTCAGAGACATCTCCAGATTGCTAAATAACAACATTGTCAGTCTGGAGACTAAGGTGTGTTTGATTTAAGCAATAGTCCTCACTATTACTTGCTATGTTTCAGAGAGCTAGGCAATGACTACGGTTGCTAGAAGAAAGATCAATGCTTTTGAGTTGTGATGCTGGAGAAGAGTCTTGAACACACCATGGACTGCAAAGAGAACAAAGAGATCTATTTTGGAGAGGGTGAAACAAAGCCAATCCTTGGAGGCAAGGATTTTGAAGCTCTGTTATACATATTTTGGGCATGTGGTCAGGAGGGACAAGTCCTTGAAGAAGGACACTATGCTTCAAAGGTTGAAGGGACACCCCAAGAGAAGGACACCCTAGAAGAGATTAATTGATACAATAATAGGGAAATTCTGGTAAGTGAGACTATCTCAGGATAGGGCAGAGGTAAGGTTGATGACTCCACCGCATTTAATAACAACAATAAAAAACAATGAGATAAATTATCACAGTAATTTCAGCAATGAACTTGAACAAGGCAGAGAATTATGAAAATGGCACAGGATAGAGCAAGGTTGAGATCTATTGTTCAAAGGTCTCTATGAGTTGCAGTTGACTGTATAGTATTCAGCATAGCATCTCTTAAATGGTAAATAGCAAATCACTATTAGTTATTTTTGTATAGAATTTCATAATGTTCTAAATACTGTCTTGTATCCTTTCTGTTATTGTGATTTTTAATTTTTATTGTTGTTGTTGTTGTAATGTGCCGTCGAGTCGCCTGTGACTCATAACGACCCTATGTACAACAGCCCTAAACTCCTCTCTGTCCTGT
>NW_006399851.1:1232467-1251531 GCF_000299155.1 Elephantulus edwardii
TAACAACAACTTAAGATGTAGTTTTCAAAAGTGTTTCAAGTCTTTAGTTCATACAAGCAATGTTGTATTATCTAAATAATACAGATTGCTGATGAGTTTTTCTCCAGTCATAATACCACATTCTTCTTCACATAGATCAACCTTTTGAATGACTCAAAATATAGATTTAATGGGTATGGAGAAAGGCTATAATACTGATGCGTATCTTTTTCTGATTTTAAACCATAATAAATCCCCTTGTTTTTTTCAGAAAATAACTTCATGGTATACATACAGATTTTACAGGAGCACAGTTAAATGTTCTGGGATTCCCACTCTTCTGAATATTATTCATAATCTATTATGAGCTATACAGTTCAGTGCCTTTGTATAGTCAATAAAACAGAAGTAAATCTTTCTGGTATTCTCTACTTTTAGCCATGATTTATCTGACATCAGCAATTCACCTGGAATTTTTGGCAGTTCAGTGTTAATATATTGTTCTATCTATTTAAAAAATTTTACTTGAGTGTTCTATTAAAAATATTGTTTAATAATTTCTGGACTTTGTTGGGTAACCTTTTTTTGAGGGTGATATGGTTACATGTGTGCATCTTTCTGTCAGTTGACCAGGTTTTCCAGTCAGTTGACCAGGTTTCCAAATTTCTTGGCATAGGCTAGTGAGTACTTTCAGCAGTGTATCTGTATGTTGAAACAAGGCAATTGATACTATATCAATACCTGCCTCTTTATTTTATGCCCCTGCAAAATATTTAAGTTGTAAAAAAACCTTTATTTTATTTGGATCCATAATCAATATCCATGGCAACAGCTGTCAAGAAATCCAAATAAAATTACACTGCAGAAATTTGCTGTCAAAGAAACTTTAAAAGCTAAACAATAAAGTTATCAAAGTAGAGACTAATGTGTGCCTAACTCAAGACATGGCATTTTCAGTTCATAGGCAAGTGAAAGTTGTACAATGAATAAAGGTGACTGGAAAAAAATATGCTGTTGAGTTATGGTGCTGGAGAAAAGAATGAAATATTTCATGGTCTATAATAAGCATGTTGCAGCAATGGTGTCTCTCTGGAGACTAAGGTGTGTCTGATAGAGGCCATGGTCTTTGCTATCACTTGTTATGCATCAGAAAGTTGGACAGTGACAAAGGAGGATAGAAGGAGAATTGATGCCTTTGAGCTGTGGTGCTGGAGAAGAGTATTGAGAGTACTATGTACTGCTAAGAAAACAGAATCGTCCTTGAGAGGGTTAAACCAGGTGGCTCCTTGGAGGCAAGGATTCTGAGGCTTCGTCTGACATACTTTGGACATGACTGGTCCTTCGAGAAGGACATCATGCTTGGTAAGGTGGAGGGACGATGCAGGAGGGGAAAGCCCCCTATGAGGTAGATTGATTCAGTGACTGAGGTAATTGGGATGGGTAAATCGGAGATAGTGCTATTGGCACAGGACAGAGCATAGTTTAGGGCTGTTGTACCTAGGGTCGCTTTGAGTCCCAAACAACTCGATGGCACACAATAACAACACTGTCAGTTTGTAACCAACCCGTAGCTGACCAACCTTTTGTCTAGTTTTCAGAGGCAGTTAATCACACAAGAGTACATTGCCCACCAACAACATAATAGGCACAGATCAATATTAATTAAATAGCATATAATGCATATAGATTAATATATAAAACATGAAATGCAGGAAAGAAACACAATACATATGAGTGATCGTGTGTAAACAAATTAAAAATATAAAAAAAGAAAATATATGTCTTGTAGGAACTTGCAACCATAGATGCAAGGATGGTGAAATTTTATGTCATGTATTTTGGGCATGTTTTCAGAAAGGGCTAATTTTGAAAAAAGACATAATGCTGAAAAAGGTAGATGGTCAGAGAAAGAAGAAGATTCTTAACTAAATGGGTCGATGAAATGAATGTATCGATTTTTTGAGCATGCTGGATATTGACAGGATGAAGCAAGACCAAGCAAGGTTCCAATCTATAATTTATAGGTTGCTATGATAGTACTCTACTGAATAGTACATCTAAACAACAACTAATGACCTAATAATATCAACTTTATTACACCTACAAACCCCTTTAATAATAACAACAATAATAAAAACTTATTTAGAACAGTTGGAATCTGGAGGAGGTCTTCTTTAATAGTCATTTGAAAGCTGAGGACCTCTTATTTGAAGCAGCTGGGACCTGGAAGGTGGGCCATTTTTACCAACAGTCATTTGGTGCCTGGAAGCTTCTTATTTGAAACAGCTGGGACCCAGAAGGCAGGGTATTTTGTTCAATAGTCAGTTGGTGACTGAGAGCCTGCATGCCGTGGGCCTTGTGTAAAGCACTAGCAGTAAGAATTTGGTAGACTTCCACATGGCCTACGTATCCATATAATGGGATATTATCTTAGTGTGCCAGATCTGAGTCTCAGCCAGAATCCTTCAACACCCTTCCAGGAGCACATCCTTCCATACCTGCAGGCTTCCACTGGATCTGGTAACATGAGGTTCGTATACCTGATTTGCTATTTGAGGTATAATTCTAAATTGTCAGTTTGTTGTGTTTGGGGAATGCATTGTTCTAATTAGTATAGTACTTGGCTGCCATCTTGTTATATGATGTGACTTGTGAGTTGTTGTGATGCTAAAAGCTATGCCACCAATGTGTAAAATGTCACAAGAGTCACCCATGATGGACAGGTTATTAGTAAATCTCCCAGATCAAGACAGAGTGGAAAGCAGGATTGGCCATATACTTCTTAAATAGAAGGCCTCTGGAAACCCTATAAACAGTAGAGGTATAAGCATAGTTATGATAATAGTGGAAGAGCCCAGATCGGAAGTCAGTCAAAATAAAGGAAATAGTGGCAAACATACTTTAATAATTGAAACAAAGAATGTAAGAAGCATGAATGTTGGAAAATAAAAATTGTGAAAAATGAGAAAACGAAAAATTGTGAAAAATGAAAGGGAGCACATGAACATTGACATTCTAGTAATTAATAAATGAATGACCACTTTGACCACCTTTTTATGCATTTATAATTAAAAAGAAAATTACAAGTTCTATCATGAAGAATGTTTTGTGTGATAGAATATTATCCACAGGTATACAAGGAATACCTGTTGATGTGACTATTATATGCTCCTACAGCCAAAGCCAAAGAGAAGGAAATTTCAAATGTTTACCAGATTTTGCAATCCAAAATTGACCAAGCTTGCAATCAAAATGGATTAATGATAATTGGTGACTGGAATGCAGAAGTTAGAAACAATGGAGAAGAACTCGTATTCAGAAAGTAAGCACTTGGTGGCAGAGATAAGGCTGGAAGTAGAATGATTTAGTTTTGTATGTTCAGTGATTTATTTATTCAAAAATACCCTTTGAAAAAAATTAAAATGGCAACTGTACACATGGACCTCATCTGATGTACTTTATAGGAATCAAATTGACTACATCTGTGGAAGGAATAATTGGAGAAGCTCAATATCAGCAGTCAAAACTGATCTGGGGGCAGATGGTGAACCATCAATTACTCATGTTTAAGTTCCAATTGAGGCCAAAGAAAATTAAAACAAGCCCATGAGAACCAAAATATGATATTGAGTCTACTCCATCTGTATTTAAAAATAGAAGTGTTATACAAGTTATATAAGATCATAGGGTCACTATGAGTCACCTACGACTTGACAACAACCTTACCAACAACCATCACCACGACATGAATAGACAATGAAAGAGCCAATGAGAAAGAAATTGAAGGTGCACTAAAGACACTGACAAAAAAATATGACCCCAGGAATATATTGGATACTGATTGACATATTTTAACTAATACATATAGCCCTGGACACACTCGCTAGTCTAGGCACAAAAGCCTTTTTCAAAATAGAATCACATTTCATAATACTGAGGTTTGTTGTTGTTGTTAAGTACTCTTGTGTTGAGTATAATTGATAATGACACTATCTATAAATCTACAAAAACAGATCAGAACCTTATCCTTTTCTGCACTATCCTCACCATCTCTGCTGTCTTTGAGCCCATTGATTAAGACGTCAACACTTTGCAGGATACACAAATTCATAGCAATGATGAAGAGTATAATAAGATTTGGAGTTGAAGCTATAAACTTGTCAAGATGTGGAGAATTATGAACTTGGCACAAGATTCAACCTGTTGTTTAATAAATTCAGGATGAGTCAGTCAACTGGACGATACCTATGAAGAAAAACAACATTTCTTCTTCCACTGAAGTAATTTCTAATACACTCTTTTGCTCTTATTCTTATTTTAGTCTCTGCTTTTGTGTCTGCATGGGAGCTTTGTTTGAAGTAGTGTTTGTGAGAGTCCTGAGACTGGATTTCTGGGGCTCTGATCCTGGCTCTTACTGTGAGACCGTGCTCAAGGGGATTAACAACTCTGCTCCTCAGTTTTCTCATGTGCATGATGGAATTATAAGTACTTCTAACCTATAGACTGGTTTTGAGTTTTAAAAGGCATAAGTATAAGACATAAGTATGAGTTTTAAGTATAAGACATAAGTATTGAGTTTTAAAAGACATAAGTATAAGACAAGTATGCAGATGACACAACTCTGCTTGCTGAAACTGAGGAGGACCTGAAATGCTTGCTGCAGAAGATCAAGGACTACAGCCTCCTATATGGGCTGAAGCTCAACATCAAGAAAACAAAGATTTTCACCACCGGACCAATTGGCAGCATCAGTATGGATAGTGAAGAGATTGAGATAGTTAACAGTTTTAGTTTACTTGGCTCCACAATCAACCCTCTTGGTAACAGCAGCCAGGAAATCAAGAGACGAATTGCATTGGGAAAGTTGGCTGTGAGGGACCTCTCAAGAGTACTGAAGAGCAACGACGTCAGACTGGAGACTATGGTGTGCCTGTTCTGGGCTTTAGTCTTCGCAACTACATGCTATGCATCGGAGAGTTGGACATTTACTAGGGATGATAGAAAGAGAATTGATGCCTTTGAGCTGTGGTGCTGGAGAAGAGTGTGAATATACCATGGTCTGCTAGGAGAACAAACAGGATTGTCTTAGAGAGGGTGAAGCCAGAAGGCTTTTTGGAGTCAAGGATTCTGAAGCTTTGTCTGGCATACTTTGGGCATGTTACAAGTAGGGACTGGTCCTTGGAGAGGGACATCATGTTTGGCAGAGTGGAGGGGCAGTGAAGGAGAGGAAGACCTTCAATGAGATGGATCGGTTCTGTGACTGGAGTGGTGGGAATAAGTGTGTTTGAGATGGCTAGCTCGGCACAGGATAGAACAGCATTAGATCTCTTGTACATAGGGTCACTATGAGTCGCAAGTGACTCAATGGCACATAACAACAACAACAACAAGTATAACAGGCCAAATTTGGCCCAAGCACAGAGTAAAAAAAAATCAATAAATATGAACTTCCATTGTTATCTTTTACTTTTTTTTTCACAGCCCTAGAGAAAATGCAACCCAGCACCTGGAAGGCTGTTTTCCACAGAGGTACATTTTAATCTCAATTTCTTGAATTTTTATAGAATTAATTTGAACTTAATAACTGTTTTGTTATTTGCTCATTCACTGAGGAAGGTCTGGTAGCCTAGTGGCAAGAAGGTGTGCTGCAGTCCGGAAGCCACACGGTTAAAGGCCACCAGCTGCTCTCCCCTCCTCTGTGATTAACTGCCTCAGAAAATCTGCTGGAGGATCAGCTGTGGGTCAGTTCCGACTCCATGGTACAAAAGCTGTTCAGTGTGTTCATTCTCTCTCCCTCTCTCCCCGCCCCGCTCCCTTCTCCCTCTCTCCCTCTCCCTCTGTGTATGTGTGTAAGGAGGAAATATTTCTTGATTAATTTACTTGATTGTGGACTGCATTAAGATAATTTCTGTATCACTTCTCTTAATGTGTCTAATGAAACCCTCTCAAACCCACTCAAAATGATTCTGTCAGGCTTCAAAGTCTTGAAATCTCAACAGAAAGAGACCACCCAGTTCTCTCCCAAAGGGTGACTGATTAATGAGTCTAAACCACCAACCTTTCTATTAGCAATCCAACGTACAACCCACTGTGCCATCAATGTCCTTAGTTCTTTCTAATTAGTAAGCAGTGAATTAGTATTTGTTGAATGGGATACAAAAAAGATTCTGAAAGATTGTTCCAGTAATATTAAAGATTACTTTGTAATTTTTAAACAAAAAAATAAAGCTGAGGAATATTAGAGAGGATATTTATTAGTCAAAAAAGAACATTTTCAACTTTGTCAACATTTAAATGAGCCTAGTGTCAAGGAAGCAGGAACAGCACCTTGTTTGGGAACTGCCAGAATCTCAGGTTGGGTTTGAAAGGCCTTAGGACCAGGAATATCATTGCTGATGGTTGAAAGTAGACAATACCAGAAGAATGTCTACCTCTGTTCTATCAAATATGCAAATGCATTTGATGGTGTGAGTCATAGCACACTATGTTTAAGATTAAAAAGAACTGGAATCCCAGGACATTTAATTGTGCTTACATGAAATCTATATCTAGATGAAGAAGCTGTTGTCCAAAAGAAACAATGGAATAGTGCAAGTTTAAAATTAAGAAAACTGTGCATCAGGGCTGTATTCTCACCTATTCAATCTGTATACTGCAAATAATTCATGAAGCTGAACCCTATGAAAATAAATGTAGGATCAGAGGAAAAATTATCAACAATGTGCACTAGGCAAATTACACAATCTAAAATCGAGTAAGACATGACACATATCCTGCAGAAAATCAAATGCTACATACAGCTTTCAATATGCATTGCATCTCAACCTCAAGAAAATGAAGGTCCTTACCACTGGACCAACTGACAACATCATAATAGATGGAGAAAGGGTTGAAACTGTCAATCATTTTTTCTTTCTTTATCCACAGTCAACACTGTTGGTATCAGCAAGTCAAGACGCCAGGAGGCCCATTGCTTTGGTCAAGCCTGCTATAAGAGATCTTTCCAAAATACTGAAGAATTATGATGTCATTTTGGAGACTAAGGTGTGTCTGATTCAGGCAAAGACCTTTTCAATCACTTGCCGTGCATCTGACATGTGGACAAGAAATAAGGGTGACAGAAGAATCGAGGCCTTTGAATTGTGGTATTGGAGCAGAACACTGGATATCTCATGGATTGTCAAATAAATGAACAGACATGTCTTGGGGAAAGTGCAGCCATAAAGATTCCTTGAGGCAAGGTTGATGAGGCTTTGTGTCACATTTTGGGTATGTTGCTAGAAGAGGCAATTCCATGGAAAGGAATATAATGCTTGACAAGTTGGGGAATCTAAGAAAGAGAGGAAAACACCCAAGGAGGTGAATTGACAATGACTTCAGCAATAAGCTCAAGTGTATCAGAGATAAAGATAGTACAGAAGAGGGCAGAAAATTTCAGGTCTGTTAATTCATACTGTCACTATGAGTCAGACTGGACAAGATGACACTGAACAGCAATATTTGAATGGAACCATCAGTTCTTATAAAGAACACTGTTGACTATTAATTGCAATGCACATGATGTCTGATCCTCCATTGAATGGAACAGGAAAGGGTGGTAAATGTGTATGAAAGAGCGAATAAAAAGCCAATTTCTTTGTAAACTTTCATTCAAATAACAAGATATATAAAAGAATAGTCTGAGGTCAAAGCAGGAGGCAGGCACTGCTTTTGTTCAACAATTGCATAATCCTGGGTAAACTTTTCAGCTCAGCCTCTTTCTTCCTCTACTCACCTTTTTAACATCTTAAGGAAATCTATTCTTAATAATCAATTGGAATTAAAGTAGAGCACAGACATTTCAAATTAAATATCTTAATTAAATGCACATCTGAGAACCTTAATTTAACATATTACCTAAAGCTCCATGCTCTCCAGACATCTTAATTTACACTGAGTCTAATCCTACCTTAGTCTTTCACTTCAGGCAATAAATGGAACAAGTAGCAACTGTGCTCCTTAATGGAGAGCAAAATTTCCATTATAGAACAAAATAACACACGCAAATAGCCTCCATTTATTTTTAAGCATAAACTATTTAACAATAATAGGCAGGCCATCAAGACTTTTTTTTTTAAAGCACTCAAGTCATCATAAATAAAAAGGAAAAATATTTTTACACTCTGGAATGACTAATAGTTACTTCATTTAATTGGAGTTTAATAGTTTAACATCATTCGAAAGCAAAGACAATCTATCCTTCAGAGAAAGAAAGAAGTATTTTATTATTAGCCAAAAACATGGGCAATATAAAGATATATTTTAGGAAGATGTATAACAAATTCTGTGTTTTCTCGAATTCATTCTCATTGAGTCAGAACTGACTCAGAGCTGACTCTCCAGTGGTTATTCAGAAGCTACAAACTGCAAGAGAGGAGAGTGCCCATCTTTTTCTCAAGGAGCCTCTGCTGGGTTTGAACCACCAGAGAGGTACTCCCTTTGGGTAAGCAGTGAAAGATTTTATGCTCTATGCCATAAGAGCTCTCTTTTCCTCTAAAGCTACCTTTATGCTATCAAGCTAATTTAAAAAAGAAAAGAAAAAAGAAACTTTACGTGTGATTTTTGAGAGTGCAGATAATTTCTTTCCTGCTGGCTAAAATAAGACTGATACTTCAGTTTAATAGCTTCTCCTTTAATGGTTAAGCATGGCAAGCATTGATATAAGAAAGTGTCTTAAAACAACAAACAAAAAACATTTAAAATATTTTAGTGTGAGAATTTTCATTTAATGGATACCTATCTGACATCATACCTAGTATCTCATACTAGGATAAAAATGTATAAATTTGTGAACTGGAAGACAAAAACAGGGTGGAAGCAATGAAGAATAGTAATACTTAAATCATAGAATAGAAATTGTTTTCACCTATTTTAAATCCTATTTTTTTTCTTCTTCTGTCAAACTATATGATTCCCTTAGGTAGATTGATTTATCTGATATATATGCATCTATTGTCCTAATGTGTGATGGGGATCCCCCCATTTTACAATGAGGTTTATAGTCTACAGACAAGATAAAAATGATGCTTAAACATGTCTTTCTAAACCTTTATCTCTGAGTGATTGAATTTGAATATCTCCTAGGAGTCAAATATTAGATTATGAAACTTCTGAATTGTGCTTCAAATGCCACTGCATAAACTTTTCTCCAAGCTGATGTGAACAGCTAGACTCCAAAAAGATGCATCCTAACCTTAAAAAGAATACTTGATATTGTTGTTGTTAAGTGCCATTGAGTCGTAGGCAACTCATAGCCACCTCCACTCTGGAAGTTGGCTGACGGGAGGGATGGCTGGGTCTCGATCGATGGTGGCTTATCTTGATGGCAGTCAGGCAACGGAAGTTTCTGGGGTCCTTTTTGTTGTGTGTTGCTGTTCTTTTTGCCCTTCAAAAGTGAGGGGGTGGCCTTGAGCCTTAGACTTGATATTAGCAGCAAAATATTTCCGAATCCATAGACGTGTTCAAAATGCAAACAAAAAACAAGGAGTCTCATCAGACTCGCTAATTTGTTAGGCTGGCTTCTGATGCCTGTCTGTGGAAGTTCTGAACTTAGTGTTAATTCTGAAATCTTTACCAAACTTCAATCGTTGTGGAGTTGATTCCCACTCATGGTAATTGTATGCGAGTGGCGGTAGAATTGTGCTCCTTGGAGTTTTCAGTGGCTGGCTTTTCAGAAGTAAACCACCAAACATCTTTTTTTCTTTTTCTTTCTGGAATGGTTTTGGGTAGATTCAAATCTACAACCTTTAGGTTAAATATTTACACCCCTCAAGGACCCCTTCTGCTACTTTACTTCCTTCAGGAAAAGAACAGCCCAATTGTATCTCAAAAAGAAAGCTGGGAGGTTTTGTTTTTTTAAATGATTGATGAATGGTGCCTGTTCATGGGCTGAAAATAACCAGGAGGGCAGGAGAGGTGCTGGGCTGAAGTTGGCTGACTCTGCCAATACTAAAATAATTGTACAGCAGCAGCCACCACTAGGAGCACAGCCACATTGACCAAGTTCTCTTTGGTGATCAGTTAAATGATATTAGTGCACATTTCTTCAATAAAAATCATTACCTATCATTTAACAATTCCCATTGTGAATTAGGTTGTTGTTTGGCTGGCACAAAGGATCAGACAAAATAACTACCTTTTGTCATGAATGATGCACATTTCCCACATAAAGGAAGACACAATTGTCTCTGGAAATTCTAAAGCATTTTCCCTTTAAGAGAGTAAGCCACACTAATCTGTGGAGTGATGAAGTCATTGGTCTTGGCCCTTTGCTCACTCTTTATTTCTCTTCTTTAATCTCATTCTCTTCATTTTCTTTATTACTAAGAGAGGGAGAAAAAACCCTCACGAAAACCTATTATCTATTATCTTGGTTCCAAATTTTGCTGGTTCTTAGTCCCTGGGGTTCAAAGTCAATATGTTTGGTAATGACTTTTTACAAAGAAAAAGGAAAAGGAACAGAGATTGGATTTCAAGTGTTATGATAAATGCGTATCTGAACTTTCAGCTGGGCTTGGCTTGAAAAAAAAATCTCAGCATCAATTCTTTACAAGGAACATATCTTCTGAGAAACAGAAACTTGACAGAATACTAAATAAAACACTATTTTTTCCCTCCCTTACTCCTCTGCCCCCTCTTTCTATTTCTAGACACACACACACACACACACACACACACTCTCACAAACACACTGTCCTTAATCTGGTGTAAATTCAGAGAGAGCTATGTATATATGTAGTAAATAACAACTACTTAATTAATGAGAATTTATCCTTTTTTGAGAAGCCAGAATAGGTACAGCTGATCCTTTTCACCTTCAGGTAATCTATAATTGGCTACAAGAAAGCTATATTTTTCATAAGCAATTCTAATTATAATTAATGTATTTTAGAAAGACACGGTCTGACAAAAGCATTGACTTGTTTTTTGCAAATCCTGCCAAACATGATGAAATTGGCTCAGGAAAGAGCAGAATTCAGAGCTGTTGTATGTGTAAGGTTGTTACACATAGAAGGCGACTCAAGTGCACTTAACAACAACAACATGCACAAAAAAACAGGTCAAGGTGTACCTAACACAAATAATATTATTTTCACTTGCTTTCTAAATATCTGGAAGTTGGGCAATGAATGAAGATGACAAAATAAGAATCAGTGTCCATTAATTGTGGTGTTGGAGAAGAATACTAAATATCCCTCCCATGAAATGACAAAAGAACAAAACTATTTTTGAGGAAGTAAAACCTGGATATTCCTTAGAGACATGGATGTGAAACTTTATCTCACATGCTTTGAGCATATTGTCAAGAAAGGGCCACTCCTTGGAAAAAGACATCGTATTGGGAAAGGTGCAGCATCAATGAAAGAGAGGAAGATCCTTAATGAGTTGCATGGAAACAGTGGCTGTAACACAATGGTCTCAAGCATAACAGAGATTGTACAGGTGGTTCAGGATAGGGTAAAGTTCACATCTGTTTAGAGGGTTTCTATAGGTCAGAGTTGGCTTGAGGGTACCTAACAACAGTTACAACAACATGTGAGAAGTAAACTCACATGTATTTCTTTAAATGAGGAAAATGAAACATTGTCTTATCAGTTGGTTTAACCAGTTTCTATACATGGCCTATCAGGGGAAACTCAGAAAGCATTTTGCATTTAAAAATAAACATATAAACCCCTTATCTTCGCTTTTTCTCAATAATCGTCTCAGGTAGTACACCTTTCTATTTGAAAGATAATATGAAAGCTATATGTAGATGCACATACAAATATAAAAATAGAATATTGGAGATGGATAAAGACATAGACAGAAGCAACTATAAAGTTTTTGTTCTTTTTTAATTTTGAAACACATTTTCAGATGTTTGGAACTGTCTCAGTTCTTAACCATTATTAATGCTTGGTCAGAACTGAAAATTCAGTAAAATAATAGAAAAGTTCTCTTACTTTTTTTAAACCTCTAACATAACAATGGTACTAAGAAATGCACAGAAAATGAGGACTATGGCTTGTCCGGCCTTGCTGTAATTGTTCAGTCATTATTCTTAGCAACCACGGAGTTTTGAAAGTTTAAAAAAACTTTGAAAGTTTTAGGGCATTCTTGTTGAATTTCACAAAGTTTACTTGTTTGGGTTGTGCTTCAGGGAGCACGTAGGAGAAGGTGTGGAGTTGCTGTTTATGAAAGAGGTTTTATGTGGTTTGTTTTATTATTGGGTTTGGGGTTGTTTTTTGAGGGTTTGTTTTTGTTTTGGGATTTTGGTTTTGGGGTTGTTTGTTTTTGCCTAAAAAGGCTAGGCATGCTGCTCTAAGCTTAAGAGGACCCAAACCACAGTCCCAGCTGACACCTGAAGAAGTCCAGATGGGAACAGTGATCTGCGCCTATGACCTAATGCAGGTGCTTCTCTGTGCAATCTTGCAGGGCACACACTCGCCTAGCACCTTTCCAGTCCTTCAGACTGCTTTTGATTAAACTGGAATCTTTGGAGAACATTTAGTCACAGCTGTATATGTGTACTAAAGAAGGATTTCAGATAGGGGAGAGACACGCACTCACATATGCATAATATGTGTGTATATGCATATACACACATATACACACGTATAGACATTCTTGAAGCCACTAGACATGCTTGAAAATGGAAAGCAAAACCCCATTTCAGCCAGACAGTTGGCAGCTGCGTCTGTTCCTCCACTGGAGGGAAAGTAGAGCAGATCTCTGACACTAAAGGCCCTTAAGCACCTGCTTTAGACTTGTTATTAATTAAAAATTCAGCAAGGGAAATCTCTGTTTCTGTAAAGTAATGCTTTATCTATTTCCCCATCTGAGGGAGAACTCTTAAAAATTCTATTTCATGATGTTCAAATGGATAATTTGGGAGATTGAATTAATTGTTGGGGGAACAAAGTGGATATGTGAATGTTAAAATAATAGAATATAACTTTCCCAAAAAACAATTAAATGAGATAGGTCATATGATCAGGGTTAAATATACTCTTGGCGATTTCTCTAGGTTCCTCTTTTTTTATATATAAAGGGACTCTGAGAAAGTGCTGCTTTCCCAAGGATTATTATTTAAGTCTACAGGCACATTGGCACAGGAAGTCTTAGAAATAAAAATTCAAATTATTAAGAGAAAATTATGAGTTGCTTCAATAAGCCCTTACCCTCATTTCAATCACCTCCTGGATCTGCTGTTGTTCATTGCCATAAAGCCAGTTCCAGAGTGAAACAATGAAACACTACCAAGACTTGTGCTGTCTTTAAAATGGTTGTAAGTCTGTATCAATTGATCTTTTTGAGAGTCTTTCTCTTTTTCAATGGCTCTCTACTTTACCAAACATGATGCCTCTCTGGAAGTTCTCCTTACTCATGATAATAAGCCCAAAGTAAGTGTGACAAAATCTTACCATCCTCACTTTCTGTCTGGATTTCTTCCAGGCATAATTGTTCACAGTGTATTCATTACTATTCATCAGCACCATGATACAAAGGCATCAACTCACCTTCAGTCTTTCTTAGTCATTTTCTAGTTCTTACATTTGCATGTGGTGATTGAAATAGCTGGCTTAGTCTAGGTACACTTTACTCCTCAAAGTGATACCTCATTGCCTTTGGAGTTTGGAGTTCTTATAGTACCCTCTTTAGCTTCAATTCGGGTAGTTGGTTTGTGGTACATTTTCTTTCTTTTTTTTATATGTGGCACATTTTCAATAGTAGAATCTTTAGTTGGCATAATGAAGGTGTTGAAAAAACAACAAAAAATAAGTATCACTTCTACAGATTGTTATCTATAAACATTAAGAGTTACTGTGGGTCTTTCTTCCTGGGTCCAAGTTTGGCACTCTTCTATAGTTTTGTTATAATTGTTACAGATTTAATTATGATATCCTAAAATTGGTGACGTCAAGTTACAGTGTTGCTATGTGAGCATACTTTCTTTGATGCCAACTTAATTTTAGAATTGTAGCCAATCTATAGACAACCTTACTCAAAATTAATGTTTACACTATGCTCATAAAGTTGCATCAAAATAATGTGAAACTTTGACACGTTTATGAGGTATAAAAAGAATATTAACATGTTCCAACTCAAGGTAAAGAAATTGAAAATAATTAATGTACAGCTTGACTCATGTAGATACTAATTCTGTGTATTCCAAACTCTTGTCAATATCTGATGTAAGGAAACTTATAAAAGAAGGTACAAAGTATGAAATCATGCCATATATTCTCATGCTGGGGGAAGAGAGTGAGAAAAGAGATCAATAAAGTTGAGAAACACAGTGCTTAAAGAGGCATGGAGGTGAGATGATAAAGAGTAAACTCCAGGAATGAGTCAGTACAGTATTTGAAAGAATGTATATATATACATATTTTGTAGTCTTGAGAATGGAAGAATGCTGACATCACAGATAGTAAAAGTATGCTTTTCAAACTTTCTACATTATTGTTTAAGTGTCTATGGTTAAGTTTATGGCCCTAAAAGACTTGTGATTAGAAGTGAGATCTCTTTCTAAATTGTTAGTAATTCTGAGCCCAATCCATCACTAATAAACAAAGGTTTTGAGAAACTATCTATGAAATATTTTTCTGAGTTGCACCTTCATTACATCTATATCCCAGTCCTGTGATTGTCTTCTCCTTATGCAAATAAAATTAGTGGTTTTGGTTTTTATTTTTAACTTTGTTTTAGAAATTATCTGTACATATGGAAACATTTACATCTCTGTAAGTGCTGTACTGTCTTCACACTAATTATAGCATACTATAATCATAAATCTATAGTTTACTTTCTTCACTCAAATACACATATACACATGCAAATAGCCCTTGACTTAAAATGCTTTCAAGTTAAAATGAACACCACTTCTGTCCTTCAGTGTATCTGGAATACTACATATTCCGAGGAGGAAGTTACAAAAATATATATGCATGTGATATGAAATAAAAACAATCACAAAGTTATGTGAACACACTCCAAGCATTTGATCATGATATTATTATAGAGAAAATCAGAGATCCATGGAAAATCACCCATATGGCAAGAACACTGAAGTTAAGATTCGATATTGCTGAGATGGAACAGCTCACAGACCACAAAAAAGAGGGCGTTTATAGTGTAGGATTTAATTGATTTGGATGAGGAAAAAAGAGAGGGAAGCAGGAAGAAATAAAAATGAGGAGATACTGTTTGTTGTATGCTGTTGAGTTGGAACAGATTCATATGTGGCCTTCTACATGGGAGATTGTCCATCTTTGTTTCACTGAGCTGCTGGTGGGTTAGAATTCCATGCCTTTATGTCAGTAGGCAACGCCTTACCAATATGCCCTCAAAGCCTGCTTGTGATGAAGAGAAGTCTTAAAAAAATATTTATATTGCAAGGATTAGCTGGAGCAGTTTCATTTTAGTTTATTTTCTCCTAAACTAAATCAAGGGCTTCATTCAGTTGCTTGAAAAAACTGATGTTGTTAAGTGTGGTCGAGTCATAGACGATTCATAGCAACCCTCTGAATGAAAAAACATAACACTTGTATAACTTTCATCATTTCTCCAAGTTCATAGTTTCTGGAGGCGAGCTACTTCAGAAGTGGAAGCCACTCCTGCTTCCAAGCTTGTTTCAATAGGGTAGCTCCACCAAACACTATCCCCTGTGGGTAACCATGATCACATTTGACACATCAGTGTCACGGTGAAAACACGGATAGCTTTGCTAAGGTTGACAGATTCAGCAAGAAGTAAGAGATCACCTAAAAATATATGAAGACATAAAGAAGAAAAAATCTGTACACTTAAGTTCTCATAATTTTCTAACTAGGAATGTCATCATCTTTCTTAGCAATGGTCGAGAGTGGAGTTCTTAACACAACTGAAAAATTGTCAAATTTGTCTAACTCACCTTCATTGCTCAAAATTTTATTGATGCAGGTTGCGAACTATCCCAACATGTGCATATGTACATGTGCATGTGAACAATTTGCTATTGAGTCAGCTCTGACCCATTGCAACTCCATGTGATTAGAGTAGGGCTCTGCTCCATAGGTATTCAATGACTCATTTTTCAGAAGTAGATCTGCAAGATTTTCTGCTAAGATGCCTCTTGGTCAATTCAAGCTTTCAATCTTGCAGTCAACAGTCAGGTATATCAACCATTTGAACTACCTTGAGACTCCATTTGTGTTTGTATATATGTATATTCATATTTACATTTACTTATTTGTTTTATGTATTTTGCAAGATGCTTGGAATCTTTTCTGAGACAAAATATTACTTTACCCCATTTCTATAGGAGCAATTTTAGAAATCATATAAAGTTTGAAATATACAAGTAACCAATACTTCCTTTATTAAAAAACAAAACAAAACAAAACAAACCAACCCCTCCAGGCACTCATCTTGAATGAGTAACTAGTACAGTGCTTCAAGGAAGCGCTGGTGGCCCAGTGGTAAGAATTTGCCTTGCAGTCAGAGGCACACCTTTCTAATCCAACAGCTGCTCTGCAGGACAAGGATGAGCAATCTCCTGTGCAATTAACTGCCTCTGAAAACCTGCCGAAGGGTCAGTTACAGGTTGGTTCCAACTTGGCAGTACACAACAACAACAACAATGATTCAAGACATGCGCTCTAGACCAGGAGCTCCACACTGCTCAGACCTCCCTCTGGGAGTACTTGACTTAAGGAGGGCAGTTAGTTGACAGCCTTCAGTTACCATGTTTTGGGGATCTGTAGGGACACTCAAGCTAAGGTCATGCTTTCCCTAAATAGTGCTCTGCTAATGACTGAGTGTGACGAAATACCAGAGCTTGTTGGGGTTTTTTTTGTTTTTTTTTTCTTTTCTCAGTGTGGAATCAATCCATTCCCATAGTGGAGCTTCTGCTGAGAAGTCAGAGATGCAGTATCATGATGATTAGAGACTCTGCCTACCCAGTCCTCCTGCATTCTTGTTTTCCTTCCAGGGTTTTCGCTTGCCTATTTTGGATTCCTCACCTTTCATCTTTCCCATACTTCATCCTCACTACATCTCTTAGTCTTCTGCTCTCCTCATGGTTCATGTATCCTGAAGGACTCAAACTGGCCCACACAGTGTACATTCTATAGCTTACTTGTCATAGTTTTGTGAAAGTGAGGCATTTACATAATTTTTATCTATTCTCACCACTTGATGTTTACATATAAAAATTATTTGTAAATAAAGGGAGCTTTGGTGGCCTAGTGGCAAGATGCTGTACTGCAATCCCAGAGGTATGCGGTTCAAATCCACCAGATACTCTGCTAGAGAAGGAGGGGGCAATCTCCTCCTATACCAGTCAGATCTGATTTGACGGTACACGTAAAAATAATACAATCAAAATTTTTTACAAAAATAAATTATTTATAAATAAAGTAAAAAGTAATAATCAAAATATTATTGCATATTTTACATTAAGGATCCCTCAAATAATGTTTCTAAAGAAAAAATGTTAATAGTGATTGTTGACTCAACTCCGACTCAAACAGTTCCTCTCTACAACAGAAGAAAACATTGCACAATCCTGTGTCATCTTCAGTGCTGCTGTTTGAGTCCATTGTTGAAGCCGCTTGTTAAAGGCCTCCTTTTTTTCTGATCTTCTACTTTCTCAAGCATGATGCCCTTCTTTAGGGACTATCCCCTCCTATTAATATGCCCAAAGTACATCAGACAAAGTTTTACCAATGTCAACTTTGTTCTTGTTGTTGTTGTTAAGTGCCATCGAATCGCAGGCGACTCATAGAGACCCTATGAAGGAGAGTCCTCAATGTTTTAAAGGACAAAAATAAAGATAAGTAATCAAAATAATAAAACATAATGTTTTTAATATTTAATATTAGGTGCTGTTGAGTTAATTATGACTCATAAAGAGCCCAAGAACAATAGACTTGAACCCTGTCTTATCCTGTGCCGTCCTCATCATCACTAACATACTTGAACCCATTGCTACAATCACTGTGTCAATTCGTTTCATTAGTGGTCTTTTTCATTTTCCCTCCACCTTCTGAGCATGATGTCCCTTTCCAAGGAATAGCATCTTCTAGCAACATGCCCAGATTATGAGAAATGAAGCTTTTCCATCTTGCCTTAGGGAGCACTCTACTGCACTTTCACCAAGACATACCTGTTCTTTTGGCAGTCCATGTGATAGTTGGTATTTTCTCCATCACCACAGCTCAAAGGCATCAATTATTCTGTCATTCTTATTCCTTGTTCAGCTCTCAGATGCATAATGAGTGATTAACTCATAGAGGTCCTATCTATAATATCTAAGTAATAGCTGTAGTTGTTGTTGTTGTTAGGTACCATCTAGTTAATCATGAACTCATAGTGACCCTATAAATGAAAGATCTGAACCCTCTTCTATCACGTGCCATCCTCACTCTTTCTGACACACTAGACCGATTGCAGAAAGTACCATATAAATCCAGCTGATCAAAGACCTTCCTCTCCTTCACTAACCTTCCACCCTTACCAATGTCAACTCCTTTTCTAAAGAGTAGCACTTCTAGAAACATGGCCAAAGTATGTGAGGTGAAGCCTCATCATTTTTGCCTCCAAAGAGCACTCCAGTTATAACCTCTCTAACAATGAGGGGTAAATGGCTTTATTTAGATATTTCATTCCATATTTCCCCCTAGGTATAGAGCATTTTGCCTAGAAATTTATCAGGCATGAATTTGTAACAACTGGTATCATTACAGAAAAATCTAATAGCAACATAATATTTAGTGCTTTGTAGGTAAGTTTATATCTTCTTGGAAATTTTAATTTTCATATATTTTTGTGTATTTCAAATGAGTACTAGTATTTTTTTGCTATTGTAAGCAGTTTTATTTTTATTTTATATTGGTTTGAATACAAAATTAGCGTACATTTTATTTTACACTTTGATTCTTCATATTGTGTTTCATACAGTCATTCCCATATATTGTGTTTTATAAAATGAATCGCCATTTGCCCATGATTACTCTGTCTTTTCAGGTCTCCCTTGGATCTTTCCCGTTTCCTTTACTGCCTCCCTCCACTCACCAAATTGT